>NC_091152.1:57205464-57565183 GCF_040958095.1 Procambarus clarkii | reverse complement strand
GGGGAACACGTCACAGTAGTGAGGGGAGGTAGAGGTGACTGGTGGAACACGTCACAGTAGTGAGGGAGGTAGAGGTGACTGGTGGAACCGTCACAGTAGTGAGGGGAGGTAGAGGTGACTGGTGGAACACGTCACAGTAGTGAGGGGAGGTAGAGGTGACTGGCGGAACACGTCACAGTAGTGAGGGGAAGGTAGAGGTGACTGGTGGAACACGTCACAGTAGTGAGGAGGAGGTAGAGGTGACTGGTGGAAACACGTCACAGTAGTGAGGGGAAGGTAGAGGTGACTGGTGGAACACGTCACAGTAGTGAGGGGAGGTAGAGGTGACTGGTGGAACACGTCACAGTTAGTGAGGGGAGGGAGGTGACTGGTGGAACACGTCACAGTAGTGAGGGAGTAGGTGACTGGTGGAACACGTCACAGTAGTGAGGGGAGGTAGGACTGGTGGAACACGTCACAGTAGGTGAGGGAGGTAGAGGTGACTGGTGGAACACGTCACAGTAGTGAGGGGAGGTAGAGGTGACTGGTGGAACACGTCACAGTAGTGAGGGGAGGTAGAGGTGACCTGGTGGAACACGTCACAGTAGTGAGGGGAGGTAGAGGTGACTGGTGGAACACGTCACCGTAGTGAGGGGAGGTGACTGGTGGAACACGTCACATAGTAGTGAGGGGAGGTAGAGGTGACTGGTGGAACACGTCACAGTAGTGAGGGGAGGTAGAGGTGACTGGTGGAACACGTCACAGTAGTGAGGGAGGTAGAGGTGACTGGTGGAACACGTCCACAGTAGTGAGAGGTAGGTAGAGGTGACTGGTGGAACACGTCACAGTAGTGAGGGAAGGTAGAGGTGACTGGTGGAACACGTCACAGTAGTGAGGGGTAGAGGTGACTGGTGGAACACGTCACAGTAGTGAGGGGAGGTAGAGGTGACTGGTGGAACACGTCACAGTAGTGAGGGAGGTAGAGGTGACTGGTGGAACACGTCACAGTAGTGAGGGGAGGTGACTGGTGGAACACGTCACAGTAGTGAGGGAATGGTAGAGGTGACTGGTGGAAACACGTCACAGTTAGTGAGGGGATGTAGAGAGGGACTGTTGAACCGTTCCCATCAGTAGTGAGGGGATTGTAAGAGGTGACGGTGGAACACGTCCACAGTAGTTTTTGGAGGGAAGGAAGAGTGGATTGTGGTGGAAAAAAGTCACAGAGTGAGTGTTGATCTGGTAGAGGTGACTGGTGGAACACGTCACATAGTGAGTTGGGAGGTTAGAGGTGAATGGTTTTGTTTTTTAGAACACGTCACTCTAGTGGGGTGGAGGTGACTGGTGGAACACGTCACCAGTAGTGAGGGATGTAGAGGTGATGTGTGGAAAATTCACAGTAGTGAGGGGAGGTAGAGGGACTGGTGGAACAAGTAACGTAGCGATTTTGTGGAAGGTAGAGGTGACTGGTGGAACACGTCACAGTATGTGAGGGAGGTGACTGGTGGAACACATGACAGTATGTGAGGGGAGGTAGAGGTGACTGGTGGAACACGTCACATTAGTGAGGGGAGGTAGAGGTGATTGGTGGAACACGTCACAGTAGTGAGGGGAGGTAGAGGTGACTGGTGGAACACGTCACAGTAGTGAGGGGAGGTAGAGGTGACTGGTGGAACACGTCACAGTAGTGAGGGGAGGTGACTGGTGGAACACGTCACAGTAGTGAGGGGAGGTAGAGGTGACTGGTGGAACACGTCACAGTAGTGAGGGGAGGTAGAGGTGACTGGTGGAACACGTCACAGTAGTGAGGGGACGTAGAGGTGACTGGTGGAACACGTCACAGTAGTGAGGGGAGGTAGAGGTGACTGGTGGAACACGTCACAGTAGTGAGGGGAGGTAGAGGTGACTGGAGGAACACGTCACAGTAGTGAGGGGAGGTAGAGGTGACCGGTGGAACACGTCACAGTAGTGAGTGGAGGTAGAGGTGACTGGAGGAACACGACACAGTAGTGAGGGAAGGTAGAGGTGACTGGTGGAACACGTCACAGTAGTGAGGGAAGGTAGAGGTGACTGGAGGAACACGTCACAGTAGTGAGGGGAGGTAGAGGTGACTGGGGGAACACGTCACAGTAGTGAGGGGAGGTAGAGGTGACTGGTGGAACACGTCACAGTAGTGAGGGAAGGTAGAGGAGAATGGTGGAACACGTCACAGTAGTGAGGGGAGGCAGAGGTGACTGGTGGAACACGTCACAGTAGTGAGGGGAGGTAGAGGTGACTGGTGGAACACGTCACAGTAGTGAGGGGAGGTAGAGGTGACTGGTGGAACACGTCACAGTAGTGAGGGGAGGTAGAGGTGACTGGTGGAACACGTCACAGTAGTGAGGGGAGGTAGAGGTGACTGGGGGAACACATCACAGTAGTGAGGGGAGGTAGAGGTGACTGGTGGAACACGTCACAGTAGAGAGGGGATGTAGAGGTGACTGGTGGAACACGTCACAGTAGTGAGGGGAGGTAGAGGTGACTGGGGGAACACGTCACAGTAGTGAGGGGAGGTAGAGATGACTGGTGGAACACGTCACAGTAGTGAGGGGAGGTAGAGGTGACTGGGGGAACACGTCACAGTAGTGAGGGGAGGTAGAGGTGACTGGTGGAACACGTCACAGTAGTGAGGGGAGGTAGAGGTGACTGGGGGAACACGTCACAGTAGTGAGGGGAGGTAGAGGTGACTGGTGGAACACGTCACAGTAGTGAGGGGAGGTAGAGGTGACTGGAGGAACACGTCACAGTAGTGAGGGGAGGTAGAGGTGACTGGTGGAACACGTCACAGTAGTGAGAGGAGGTAGAGGTGACTGGTGAAACACGTCACAGTAGTGAGGGGAGGTAGAGGTGACTGGTGGAACACGTCACAGTAGTGAGGGGAGGTAGAGGTGACTGGTGGAACACGTCACAGTAGTGAGGGGAGGTGACTGGTGGAACACGTCACAGTAGTGAGGGGAGGTGACTGGTGGAACACGTCACAGTAGTGAGGGGAGGTGACTGGTGGAACACGTCACAGTAGTGAGGGAAGGTAGAGGTGACTGGTGGAACACGTCACAGTAGTGAGGGGAGGTAGAGGTGACTGGTGGAACACGTCACAGTAGTGAGGGGAGGTAGAGGTGACTGGTGGAACACGTCACAGTAGTGAGGGGAGGTAGAGGTGACTGGTGGAACACGTCACAGTAGCGACGGTGTCGATACCGAAACAGACGGATATAAACAGACAAAGACATTCTATATTAAAGACATAAAAAAGAGGAATATACTACTACAATATAGGAAATGTAAATTCTAAATGTACCTTCATGACTCGGAGATGTGTTTAGAGAATAATAGTGTCAGTTTATACTCGAGTGTTGTAGTGAGTAGTGTTCAGGAGTTCCTGTTGTATTGGCCCAGTTGCATGCTGTAGTGTCCCTGTTATAGTGTCCCTGTTATAGTGTCCCTGTAGAAGTGTCCCTGTTATAGTGTCCCTGTTGAAGTGTCCTGGTTGTAGTGTCCCTGTAGAAGTGTCCCTATTATAGTGTCCCTGTTATAGAGTCCCTGTTGAAGTGTCCTGGCTGTAGTGTCCCTGTTATAGTGTCTCTGTTGAAGTGTCCTGGTTGTAGTGTCCCTGTCATAGTGTCCCTGTAGAAGTGTCCCTGTTATAGTGTCCCTGTTATAGTGTCCCTGTAGAAGTGTCCCTGTTATAGTGTCCCTGTTATAGTGTCCCTGTTGAAGTGTCCTGGCTGTAGTGTCCCTGTTATAGTGTCCCTGTTGAAGTGTCCTGGCTGTAGTGTCCCTGTTGTAGTGTCCCTGCTGTAGTGTCTCTGTTGTAGTGTCCCTGTTGTAGTGTCCCTGTTGTAGTGTCCCTGTTGTAGTGTCCCTGTTGTAGTGTCCCTGTTATAGTGGCCTTATTGTAGTGTCCTGCCTGTAGTGTCCCTGTTGTTGTGTATATGTTCCCTATTACATTGTTCCTGTTATTGTGGCCCTGTTGTAGTGTCCCTGTTATAGTGTCCCTGTTGTAGTGTCCCTGTTGTAGTGTCCCTGTTGTAGTGTCGCTGTTGTAGTGTCGCTGTTATAGTGTCCCTGTTGTAGTGTCCCTGTTGTAGTGTCGCTGTTATAGTGTCCGTGTTGTAGTGTCCCTGTTGTAGTGTCCCTGTTATAGTGTCCCTGTTGTAGTGTCCTGCCTGTAGTGTCCCTGTTGTAGTGTCCCTGTTGTAGTGTCCCTGCTGTAGTGTCCCTGTTATAGTGTCCCTGTTGTAGTGTCCCTGCTGTAGTGTCCCTGTTATAGTGTCCCTGTTATAGTGTCCCTGTTGTAGTGTCCCTGCTGTAGTGTCCCTGCTGTAATTTTCCTGCTTAATTGTGACTGAGTGTGTGGAGAGTATTGATGTACAAGTAATATCCCGGCGGGTAGTTGTGACCTACACTGTCATGACGGGCCGCCAACGGTGGTTGACCTTTGACCTCAACGCACCACAACTCCGGCTTCAGGAAAACGACTCCAGACACCTGACCTGTTGGCTTCGACTCCATAAAGTACAGAAGTAAAGTTTGTTAGGAACTCTAGCGGTGTGGGCGGTGGGGACACCAACCCGCGACAATATTGTCCAGCAGGGATGGCAACTGGGGACACCACTGACAGCTGAAATAGACGAAATGTTCTCACGGAATACCAACAGAACGAGGGCACATGGGTGGAAGCTGGAAACTGAGATGAATCACAGAGATGTTAGGAAGTTTTCTTTTAGCGTGAGAGTAGTGGAGAAATGGAATGAACTAAAGGAGCAGGTTGTGGAAGCAAACACTGTTCACAGCTTTAAAACTAGGTATGATAGAGAAGCGAGACCAGAGCCATTGCTTTCAACAACCGGCGGCTAGAAAGTCGGGATCCAAGAGCCAACGACTGGAACCTGCAAGCACAAATAGGCGAATATAAATTGGTGACTACACACACACACACACACCTAACATCAGAACAACCTTCAAAGACCTGTGTAAGGAATCATTCAGAATCTTGTACACCACATATGTAAGACCAATCCTGGAGTATGTGACCCCAGCATGGAGCCCGTACATTGTCAAGCACAAGACGAAGCTGGAAAAAGTTCCTGCTTTCTGAAAAGTTAGATCATTACATACAAAATTTTCAGAGGAATTGACAGGGGTAAATAAGGATTAACTGTTTAGCACAGCCGGTACGCGAACAAGGGGACACAGGTGGAGACTGAGTACCCAAATGCGCTACAGGGACGTTAGAAAGAACTTTTTCAATGTCAGAGTAGTTAACAGAAAGACTGCATTAGGAAATGATGTGGTGGAGGCTGACTTCATACACAGTTTCAAGTGTAGATATGATAGAGCCCAGTAGGCTCAAGAATCTGTACACTAGTTGATTGACAGCCGAGAGGCGGGACCAAAGAACCAGAGCTCAAGCACAGCCAGGTGAGTACACACACACACACACACACACACACACACACACACACACACACACACACACACACACACACACACACACACACACACACACACACACACACACACACACACACATACACACACACACACACACATACACACACACACACACACACACACACACACACACACACACACACACACACACACACACACACACACACACACACACACACACACACACAGGAACTTTGTAACGCAGCATCAACATGGGTTCAGGGATGGCAAGTCCTGCCTCACAGGGCTAATTGAATTCTACGACCAGGCAAAAAAAAAAACAGGCAAGAGAGGGGTGGGCAGACTGCATATTTTTGGATTGTCAAAAAGCCTTTGATACAGTACTACACAAGAGGCTAGTGAAAAAGCTGGAGATGCAGGCTGGAGTGAAAGGGAAGGTACTCTGTTGGATAAGGGAGTACCTAAGCAACAGATGACAACGAGTCACTGTGAGGGGTGAGGTCTCGGATTGGTGAGACGTTACAAGTGGAGTCCCGCATGGGTCAGTCCTTGGACTAATACTGTTTCTGATGTATTATTAAATATGACCGAAAAAGTAAGAGTAATAATTCTAACACGAATTTTCTCAGTATTTCTTAGGTTTCTTTTTACTGTTGATGGTAATTGAAAAATCAATTCTCCAAAATTCATTTTTATTTCTAGTCTGAGGCGACACTTGAACATGTTTCATAATAATTTATTACATTTTCAAAGACTTTAGTTTACACACACACAACTATAACCTGCAAACACTAAACAGAGTTTTACTATGCTATCATTTAAACAGCTTTTGTCTTATATACTCGCATTTGGGTGAGGTGATATGTTACAACAGTTTTGGATGAAGTGAACAAAACTTTCAACACAAGACAGAGCAAACTTTCAACACAAGACAGAACACGGTGCAATGGGTATAAATTGGATAAATTAAAGGGATAATGGAAATAACTGCAAAGGGCCTATTGGCCCATATTTCTTGATGCTTCTATATTGGTGCAGAGTCTTGAAGTAGGTAGAATATAGTTGTGCATTAAATGGCTGTTGATTGCTGGTGTTGACTTCTTGATGTGTAGTGCTTCGCAGATGTCAAGCCGCCTACTATCTCTGTATCTATCGATGATTTCTGTGTTGTTTGTTAAGACTTCTCTGGTGATGGTCTGGTTGTGGGATGAGATTATATGTTCCTTAATGGAGCCCTGTTGCTTATGCATTGTTAATCGCCTGGAAAGAGATGTTGTTGTCTTGCCTATATACTGAGTTCTTTGAGGCTTACAGTTCTCAAGTAGGTATTTGAAGGCATAGACGACGTTGGTCTCGTTTAAAGCATTCTGCTTTGTGTCTGGAGAGTTTCTCATGAGTAGGTTGGCCGTTTTTTTGGTTTTATTGTAAATCGGCAATTGTATCTTCTGATCTTTGTCTGTAGGGATAACATTCCTATTAACAATATCTTTCAAGACCCTTTCCTCCGTTTCATGAGCTGTGGAAAAGAAGTTCCTGTAAAATAGTCTAATAGAGGGTACAGGTGTTGTGTTAGTTGTCTCTTCAGAGCTTGCATGGCGTTTCACCTTTTTTCTTATATGTCTTCCACGAAACCATTGGAGAAGCCGTTGTTGGCTAGGACCTGCCTTACCCTACAGAGTTCTTCATCGACTTGCTTCCATCCTGAGCTGTGGCTGAGGGCACGGTCGACATAAGCATTAACAACACTCCTCTTGTACCTGTCCGGGCAGTCACTGTTGGCATTCAGGCACATTCCTATGTTTGTTTCCTTAGTGTAGACTGCAGTGTGGAAACCTCCGCTCCTTTCCATGACTGTTACATCTAGAAAGGGCAGCTTCCCATCCTTCTCCATCTCGTAAGTGTAACGCAACACAGAATTCTGCTCAAATGCCTCCTTCAGCTCCTGCAGATGTCTGACATTAAGTACCTGTGTAAAAATGTCGTCAACATACCTGCAGTATATGGCCGGTTTCAAGTTCATGTCGACTAACACCTTTTGTTCGATGGTACTCATGTAGAAGTTCGCAAACAGGACACCTAGGGGAGAACCCTTGGCGACCCCATCTACTTGCTTATACATATGCCCATCCGGGCTCAAGAAGGGTGCCTCTTTAGTACTAGCTTGGAGTAGTTTCCTTAGAATGTTTTCTGGTATGTCAAGGGAGTACAGGCCGGATCACGATACACTCTGTCCGCTATCATCCCGATTGTTTCATCCACAGGTACGTTGGTAAACAGTGATTCTATGCCCAACGAGGCTCTTATCCCTGTGGCCCGTGTTCCCTGCAGTAAGTCAACAAATTCGTTTGGAGACTTCAGGCTGAAGGCGCAAGGGACATAAGAAGTCAGCAAGCCGTTGAGTCGCTTCGCCAGTCTGTACGTGGGTGTGGGTATCTGGCTGATGATTGGCCGAAGTGGGTTTCCAGGCTTGTGTGTCTTGACATTTCCATACGCATACCCAGGTTTGTATTGCCCAATAATCTTTGGCAGGTGGAGTCCGGATTTCTTGGCGTTCACAGTTTCGATCAAACTGTTAACCTTTGTTTTCAATTCGACTGTAGTGTCCTTCGTTACCCTTTGGAATTTAGTTTGGTCAGAGAGTATGAAGTTCATTTTCACCAGATATTCGTTTTTTTTTTTAAAGAATGACGTATATTGGCGACTTGTCACCTCTCCTGACGACCATCTCCTTGTTCTCACGAAGGCTCTTAGCTGCCGCTTTGAGCTCGGGGGACAGTATGGCCCTTCTGTAGTTGCCTCGAATCTTTCCTCCTTCTGCAATAAGTTCTGCTTGTAAGGTGTCTTTGGTGGTGACCTTCTTTTGTGTCTCGAGGTCGAATATGTCGTCCAACAGGTCACCACCAAAGACACAAAAGAAGGTCATAGGAATGTGCCTCAATGCCAAAGAAGGTCATAGGCATGTGCCTGAATGCCAACAGTGACTGCCCAGACAGGTACAAGAGGAGTGTTGTTAACGCATATGTCGACCGTGCTCTCAGCCACAGCTCAGGATGGAAGCAAGTCGATGAAGAACTCTGTAGGGTAAGGCAGGTCCTAGTCAACAACGGCTTCTCGAATGGTTTCGTTGAAGACATATAAGAAAAAAGGTGAAACGCCATGCAAGCTCTGAAGAGACAACTAACACAACACCTGTACCCTCTATTAGACTATTTTACAGGAACTTCTTTTCCACAGCTCATAAAACGGAGGAAAGGGTCTTGAAAGATATTGTTAATAGGAATGTTATCCCTACAGACAAAGATCAGAAGATACAATTGACGATTTACTATAAAACCAAAAAAACGGCCAACCTACTCATGAGAAACTCTCCAGTCACAAAGCAGAACGCTTTAAAAGAGACCAATGTCGTCTATGCCTTCACATGCCCACTTGGGGTCTGTAAGGCTCAAAGAACTCAGTATATAGGCAATACAACAACATCTCTTTCCAGGCGATTAACAATGCATAAGCAACAGGGCTCCATTAAGGAACATATAATCTCATCCCACAACCAGACCATCACCAGAGAAATCTTAACAAACAACACAGAAATCATCGATAAATACAGCGATAGCAGGCGGCTTGACATCTGCGAGGCTCTACACATCAAGAAGTCAACACCAGCAATCAACAGCCAATTAATGCACAACTATATTCTACCCACTTCAAGACTCCGCTCCAATATAGAAGCATCAAGAAATATGGGCCAATAGGCCCTTTGCAGTTATTTCCATTCTTCCCTTTAATTTATCCAATTTATACTAATTGCACCGTGTTCTGTCTTGTGTTAAAAGTTTGCTCTGTCTTGTGTTGAAAGTTTGTTCACTTCATCCAAAACTGTTGTAACATATCACCTCACCCAAATGCGAGTATAAAAGAAAAAAGCTGTTTAAATGATAGCATAGTAAAACTCTGTTTAGTGTTTGCAGGTTATAGTTGTGTGTGTGTAAACTATTCTTTGAAAATGTAATAAGTTATTACAAAACGCATTCAAGTGTCTCTTCAAACTAGAAATAAATATGAATTTTGGAGAATTGATTTTTCAATTACCATCGACAGTGTAAAGAAACATAAGAAATATTGAGAAAATTCGTGTTAGAATTATTAATCTTATTTTTTCGTTCATATTTAATAACATACGTTTACAAGAAAGACTGCTACCAAAATATACTAATATTTCTGAAATATGTAAATGATCTCTCAGAGGGTATAGAATCGTTTCTATCAATGTTTGCTGATGATGCAAAAATTATGAGGAGGATTGTAACAGAGGATGATAGTAGGAGGCTACAGGACGACCTACACAGACTGAATGAATGGTCCTACGAGTAAATGCAAAGTAATGAAACTAGGCGGTGGAAACAGGAGCCCAGACACAAGACACAGAATAGGAGATGAAGTACTTAATGAAATGGAAAGAGAGAAAGACCTAGAAAGTGATATCACACCAAACCTGTCTCCTGAAGCCCACATAAAAAGAATAACGTCTGCGGCATATGCAAGGCTGGCTAAGATCAGAACAGCCTTCAGGAACCTGTGTAAGGTATCGTTCAGAATCTTGTACACCACATACGTACAGAAAGAGAAAGAGATCTAACGTAGAAAGAGAACGCAGACGACACTATAAACGCAGGAAAAAAAATAACGGAACTGCTTATGCAGACACGAATTTCCCGTCAAAGAAGGAATAATTTAAATAGGGAGATTGAAGAAATCGAGCGGAAATTTAAACACTCATATGAAACTGAAGAAAGGCAATTAGAACAGAAAGCAATTCAGGAAATAAAGAAAAATCCAAAATATTTCTCCTCATATGCGAAATCAAAAGCAAAAACCACTGCCAGTATTGGACCTATTCGTACAAGTGAAGGTTCATACACGGAGGATAACAAAGAAATTAGTGAAATCCTAAAAAAGCAGTATGAGAACATGTTTAGCACTCCAATAAACAACATGAAGGTGGAAGATCCAGACAATTTCTTTATGCGGGATATTCAAACCCCCTGTAAATATAACTGATATAAACACGAGCGCACTAAATTTTGAAAAAGAAATTGAAAACATGCCCATGCACTCGGCCCCAGGTCCAGACTCATGGAATTCAATATTTATAAAGAAATGCAAAGTGCCAGTAGCACAGGCACTCAGTATAGTGTGGAGGAAGAGCTTGGACACGGGGGAGATACCAGATGCACTTAAAGTAGCAGACATAGCCCCTCTACACAAGGGAGGGAGCAAAGCATTGGCAAAAAATTATAGACCAGTTGCACTAACATCGCACATCATAAAAGTATTTGAGAGAGTGATTAGGAGTCAGGTCACCAATTTCATGGAGACCAATGACCTTCACAACCCAGGCCAACATGGATTTCGAGCGGGAAGATCGTGCCTCTCACAGCTACTTGAGCACTACGACAAAGTCACTGAGGCATTAGAAGAAAAACAGAATGCTGATGTGATATACACAGACTTCGCAAAGGCTTTCGATAAATGTGACCATGGCGTGATAGCACACAAAATGAAGTCAATGGGAATAACCGGTAAAGTAGGACGCTGGATACTCAGTTTTCTGTCAAACAGGACTCAGCGAGTAACTGTCAACCATATAAAATCTAGTCCAAGTGCAGTGAAAAGCTCTGTACCTCAGGGTACAGTCCTTGCACCGCTGCTTTTCCTTATTCTCATATTAGATATAGACAAAAATACAAGTCACAGCTTCGTATCATCCTTTGCAGATGACACAAAAATCAGTATGAAAATTACCTCGGCTGAGGACATTGAAAAACTTCAAGCTGATATTAATAAAGTTTTCGACTGGGCATCAGAAAATAACATGATGTTTAACAGTGACAAATTCCAGGTACTCAGGTACGGTAAAAATGAGGACCTTAAACATAATACAGAGTACAAAACACAATCAAATGTACCCATAGTAGGAAAACAGCATGTAAAGGATTTGGGAATAATAATGTCTGACGACCTAACGTTTAAGGAGCATAACCAAGCAAATATTGCGACAGCCAGAAAAATGATAGGATGGATTACGAGAACTTTCAAATCCAGGGATCCCATCACAATGGGTGTACTCTTCAAGTCACTTGTGTTGTCCCGTCTTGAGTACTGCTCAGTACTCACTTCTCCCTTCAGAGCAGGAGAGATTGCTGAAATAGAGGGAATACAGAGAACATATACGGCACGCATAGACGCAATAAAGCACCTAAATTATTGGGATCGTCTCAAAGCCCTCCAAATGTACTCACTAGAAAGAAGACGAGAGAGATATCAAATAATATACACCTGGAGATACTGGAGGGCCAAGTACCAAATCTACACAGTAAAATAACAACGTACTGGAGTGAACGATATGGAAGAAAATGTAGAATAGAACCAGTGAAGAGCAAAGGTGCCATAGGCACAATCAGAGAACACTGTATAAACATCAGAGGTCCGCGGTTGTTCAACGTCCTCCCAGCAAGCATAAGAAATATTGCCGGAACAACCGTGGACATTTTCAAGAGGAAACTAGATTTATTCCTCCAAGGAGTGCCGGACCAACCGGGCTGTGGTGGGTATGTGGGCCTGCGGGCCGCTCCAAGCAACAGCCTGGTGGACCAAACTCTCACAAGTCAAGCCTGGCCTCGGGCCGGGCTTGGGGAGTAGAAGAACTCCCAGAACCCCATCAACCAGGTATCAACCAGGTAAGACCAATCCTGTAGTATGCAGCCCCAGCATGGAGCTCGTACCTTGTCAAACACAAGACGAAGCTGGAAAAAGTTCAGAGGTATGCCACGTGACTGGTCCCAGAACTTAGAGGCATGAGTTACGAGGAAAGACTGCGGGAAATGCACCTTACGACACTGGAAGACAGAAGAGTAAGGGGAGACGTGATCACTACCTACAAAATCCTTAGGGGAATTGGCAGGGTAAACAAGGATAAACTATTCAACACTGGCGGTACGCGAACAAGGGGACACAGGTGGAAACTGAGTACCCAAATGAACCACAGGGACGTTAGAAAAAGCTTTTTCAGTGTCAGAGTAGTTAACAGGTGGAATGCATTAGGCAGAGATGTGGTGGAGGCTGACTCCATACACAGTTTTAAATGTAGATATGATAGAGCCCAATAGGCTCAGGAACCTGTACACCAGTTGATTGACAGTTGAGAGGCGGGCCCAAAGAGCCAAGTTCAACTCCCGTAAGCACAATTCGGAGAGTACAATTAGGTGAGTACACACACACACACACCGACACCCACACAACCCCCCCCCCCACACACACACCCAGACTCCCCCCCCCACACTCACACAACCACAAACACACCCACACCCACCCCCCATTCCCATACACACCCACACTTCCTCCCCCACACACAAACACCCACCCACACACACACACACACACACACACACACACACACACACACACACACACACACACACACACACACACACACACACACACACATACATATTTGTGCCCAAATGAATCACAGAGATATTAGAAAGAACTTTTTTAGTGTCAGAGTGGTTAACAAATGGAATGCATTAGGAAGTGATGTGGTGGAGGCTGACTCCATATACAGTTTCAAGTGTAGATATGATAGAGCCCAATAGGCTCAGAAATCTGTACACAAATTGATTGACGGTTGAGAGGCGGGACCAAACAGCCAAAGCTCAACCCCCGCAAACACAATTAGGTGAGTACAAAGAGCTAACATTACAGAGAGAGCGTGACAGGTGCTCACCTGCTCAACCATTCCGTCTAAGCCTTTCATCACCTCACTAAAAACCTTCACCTAATAATGTGTGGGATAAGAAAGCTGTCTTGCGTGGCAGAACACAACAAAACTCTGTATATAAGTTCCATATGACGTCTTACATGGATCACTGAGGCATTCCGTGCTAACTTCTCATTTAATTTTAAACGCCGCAATAAATTCAACGTATTTGAATAGCATGTAAAAATAGCACACAGGCCTTAATTGTCCCCTGGTCACTATGTCTGTCACACTTGTTGCCCAACCGCTTCAGCTCTTCTGGCTCTAGCTGTATGTAGCCAAACTTGTAGCTCAGACCACTTGAGGGTAGAACCACGGTTTCGCTTCATGCGGGGGGGGGGGGGGGGGAGGCGTTCAATCCCTGACCGTCCATTTAATGGTTGAGCACCATTTCCTTTCCCCCGTCCCATCCCTAAGCCTTATCCTGACCCCTTACAAGTGCTTTTTTGTTGTAATGGCTGATCGCTTTCTCCTGGTAGTTCCCTTCCTTCCCTCTGGAGTAAGTAGTTGTTGTAATTTCACAACTCTTTGTTTACCATATCTGGCTCCTCACAACACCTGAGTCACCAGGTTGTTGTTGTTGTTGTCCTGTTGGCAACAATATCTGTGTATTTATCCATTGTATCCAAATGTCTTACATTCGATACAATGATGTCAGTTATATACAGCTTCAATCAATTGTATTAGATATACAACTCAGAATACAGCGACTGGAACGTGTGCTGGAAGCTTTATTAAATATTGTATTTTTTATGTAACAACTATACAACCGGCCTTCCGTGCTATAATATATCATATGTAAATCAAAATTCCTATTCTTATCATACATTATAGTAAGAAAATATGTTATATTCTTTATTGGCGTAATTCAAAGAGGTTTTGGGTAATTCTGAAGAACAATTTTAGTTTTGAACCAATCCCCAAGGGCCGTGACGAGGGTTCGAACCTACGTCCGAGAGGATCCCAGACGCTGCCTTAATCGACTTAGCTACGACATGGTTAAAAGAATTACAACTGGAAGTTCTACTGACCTTATCTGATCCTGCAGCCTCTCTGAGACACAAACCTATTTTGTGATTTCACTCTTGAAATCGATTTATTGATTTCACTATTTTGTGAGACACTATTGTGATCTCTGTGTGTAATGCAGTAAGGGCGAAGAGGTAGAACAGCTTACTGATAGAGCTCGGGTGCATGGGGGGAACTGTGTACAATCCTGGTTTGTGTCTCGGAGAGGCTGCAGGATCCCAGTAAGGTCAGTAGAACTTCCGGGTGCAATTCTTTTAACCATGTCGTAGCTAAGTCGATTAAGGCAGCGTCTGGGATCCTCTCGGACGTAGGTTTGAACCCTCGTCACGGCCCTTGTGGATTTGTTCATTTGATGCATCACCGCTATTGTGGTTTCTGTGTGTAATTTTAGCTTCATTTCGTTTTACTTAAAATTTATTTCGTTAAGTTAATTAATTTATTTCGTTAAAATCGGCATATTTCCTTGACGAAATTAATAACGTTCTCTATATATTACAAATATTATTGTAAGAAAACATTTTGCCATATTTTACCATATTGTCAAACATATTGTGTAATGGAATCACAATAACTTGATAATACCCCATGTTCTTGAGGTTATCTTGAGATGATTTCAGGGCTTAGCGTCCCCGCGGCTCGGTCCTCAACCAGGCCTACTTTTTGTTACACATACCCCAGGAAGCAGCCCGTAGCAGCTGTCTAACTCCCAGGTACCTATTTACTGCTAGGTAATAGAGGCAACAGGATAAAAGAAACATTTTGCCCATTTGTCTCCGCCTTCACCGGGGATCGAACCCGGAACCCCAGGACTACGAATCCGAAGCCCTGCCCACCCAGCTGGCAGGCGCCCAGAATAACACACCTACAGAAAAAAGAATAACAGACTCAGAGAATCTCACATAACTACACACTCGTAAACTTAGTGAATTACAGACTTTCAGGCTTCCAATATTACAGACTGAAACATTCAGAATAACATTTTCCCATAATAAACATACTTAAACTCCCACAAAACACGAAACTCTCATTCTCAAAGGAACTCACACTCAAATAAAATAAGACTCACAATCTCATAAAATAACATACTTAAAATCACACATAATATTAGATTCACAATTTGGGTGAATTATAGAATCACAATTTCACAAAGTGACAGACTCACAATCTCGGAGAATAACAAACTCACAATCTATTATAAATTACATTCTCTTAAATTTATAAATAAATCAACTTTCAACTTCGGAGAATTATAAATTCACAATGTAACATAATTATAGACACAGAACTTGAAATAAAAACAGGAAAATTCATAGAATAATAAACTCACAAACTCACAAAATATCATTCACAATCACACAAACTTAGAAACTCACAAAATATGACACTCACACTCACACAGACTCATACACAAACGTATGGGATAGCCGACTCACTCACTCTCACAATTTAAGGGACTCGGAAGTCAAGACAATAACTAACAACAAACTTCTTTTGAAAGAATTAAAATTAGCTGATTTCACAAAAATGTTTTGATTTATCTTATCTGTAACACAATAGCAAAAATGTTAACACAGTCTAACAATCAACAATAGAAAACAGTATGTCATTCAAGGTGATATATTTCAAGTATATCACTGTTATATCAAATATAGCATGTTATATTGACTGTCAGCTTGACAGGTGAGTATTGTTGCTGCTTGTATAATCCATTATAGTGATTGTCCGAGTATTTAGAAGGAAATTCGGTGTTTCTCTTGAAAACGGCATTGTTGTATAAACCTTGTTTGTGATTGATTTTATAAGGAATTGTTAAGACCGAACTGTCCACGAGAGAACGACGGGATCGATCACTTGAGGCCTATTCCTTCCCCCCGTCCCATCCCAAATCTTTATCCTGACCCTTCTATGTGCATATGCTCGTAATGGCTTGACGCTTTCCCCTGATAAATCCCTCTCTCCCAAGTGTCTCCTTGACACGATATTAATAACTCTTACATTACTCCTAGAGTATATCTTGAGGTTATTTTGAGATGATTTCGAGGCTTAGCGTCCCCGCGGCCCGGTCCTCGACCAGGCCTTCTTTTTGTTACACCTCCCCCCCCCCAGGAAGCAGCCCGTAGCAGCTGTCTAACTCTCAGGTACCAATTTACTGCTAGGTAGCAGGGGCATCAGGGTGAAAAAAAACATTATACCCGTTTGTCTCTGCCTCCACCGGGGATCGAACCCGGAACCTCAGGACTACAAATCCGAAGCACTGTCCACTCAGCTGTCAGGCGCCCTACATAAACGTTAAAAAGTAACGTAAACAACCAATGTATTACTACAGAAGTTCTGCCAATAACCCTTGTTGCTTGTATGATTGTGTGAGCGTAAAATCCCTTTGAAATACAGCCACTCAACTAAAGTGCTCTCAGCACAAACACAGCTTCAAGCTCTAATATCACTAAGCCCTTAGACAACTAAGTGTTAATACGGGCCCCTCTTGGAGAAGTACTTTATATTCCTCTTATTGTATTAAAGTGAGGTGGAGACTGTCGACGAAGACTGCCTCACGGGACGACTCTTTCTTCACCCAATGCATCCTGAACCTGATCACGTTGATCTCTTATAAGGTGAACCTGAACTGCCAACGCTGAAGGCGTCACTCATTGCAAAAGTAGTGACGTTGCTCGCACTTGCAGTCAGACTGAGGGTAAAAATACACAAGAGAAAATGATTGGAGATTTATTAATAAACTAGCTTTAACCGGCCACGCGTTGCTGTGGCTCAGCAACGCTTGTGCGTTGCTGAGCCACATTCCCCCGTTCCATCGTCCTCCCCTCCCCCCGTCCCCACGCAACCCGTTCTCGCAAATTTAATAAGTCAATATTGACTTATTAAATATGTGCATAGGTGACATACTTAACATAATAGATACCCTTAAAATGATTCATAGAAAACACCGACCTTACCTAACCTTGTTAGTATCTTAAGATAAGCATCTTATTGCTTCGTAATTACAATTATTACCTAACCTATAATAGGTATAGGTTAAGTAATAATTGTAATTACGAAGCAATAAGATGCTTATCTTAAGATACTAACAAGGTTAGTATCTTAAGATAAGATACTAACCTCGTCCTCCCTGCCATTACCCCCTCCCCGTCCCCTCGTCCTCCCCCACTATTCTCCACTCCCTCGTCCGATGCATTCCCAAATGATTTGATGTTCAATTCACTGAAATATAAGAAAAACAGTTAAAAAAAAAACGACATAAAAACAACGAAAATAAACATATAAATTATACTCACGAAAAGAACTGTATGGTAAACAACACAGTTCAATACCAATGCAATGTCACACAAAATAATTAAATCAAAATGAAAATAAATAAAAATCTATGAAAATTCAATTTATCAATGAAATCGGAAACATTGAAATGGAATCGTAACATATTTAGTACAGAGTGTGTGTTGCTTTTGCATGTAACAGATGGCGCTGTTTCTTAAAAAAAATATGTTTTTACCAGTCACAGGTGTGGCATCTATACATATACTTACAAAATGAACGGTAAAGTAAACAAAACAACACAATTCCAATGCAATATCACACGAAATGATAAAATCAAAATGAAAATAAATCGAAATATATGAAAATTCAATTTATCAATGCAAATGGAAACATTGAAAAGGAATCGTAACATATTTAGTATAGTGTGCGTTGCTATTAACAGATGGCGCTGTTCAACAGATGGCGCTGTTTAAAAAAAAAATGTTTTTACCTGTCACAGGTGTGGCATCTATATAGTAGGTATTTAAAAACACGCTCGTATTCGAATGGAACATTGTGTCAAAATTTAAAGGCAATCGGTTAAGAACTTTCGGAGATTACAACGTGTGTTGCTCTCACGTCCAACAGATTGCTCTGCTTTAAAAAAATAACTTTTTTTCCGGCCACAGGTGAGGCATGTACATAGTGGGTATATAAAAACACGTGCCAATTCGAATGCAACGTTGTTTCAAAATTTGAAAGCAATCGATAAAGAGGTTTCAAAGATTTCCCTCACATGAAAAACACAGTTTTTCAAGAAAAGCATGTTTTTTTCCCGTCACAGATGTGACATCTATATAGTATGTTTATAAAAACACGTTCGGATGCGAATGGAACGTTGTGTGAAAATTTCAAAGCAATCGGTGAAGAACTTTCGAGATTAGCGATTTTGAACAAACGAACATTTACATTGTTATTTATAGATAATTTTATTTATATAGAAAATATTATGTTGCTACGAGTGTTTAGGTTATCTTGAATCTCTGGTAATTACTAACAATGTTAAGAGTTCAGTATTAAATGGCGACAGAACATGATATGAGCAGCAGAGACTGAAAATGAAAGTGAGTTAATTTGTTTTCATATGATAGATCTGGTGGAGCAAGTGCTTCGAGATGCTTCGAGAAAATCCGTAGGAGCTGTAATGAGAATTCGAACCTATGCGTTGGGTGTTCCCAGGCACACACAGACAACTGGGTCACGACATGGCCCAAATTCTCTACATATTCTCTCATTGGTGCATCACGCTAGTGTGACGCCTCTCCGTGTAAGGTAAGGGTAAGGTAAAGTGGGTATCACACTATGTCAAGTCAAACGTCTCGTAATGAAAGGTACCGAGAGTGTCTTAGTTACAGTCTGAGTAGTGAGGACATAAAGCATGGCTTAATTTAGCTTATATGAGAAGACTTAAAGCCTGTAACCTGGCAGGATCATTAAGACAGCATTCCACCAAGCTTACACCATCTATGTATACTTCTATCCCAACAAGTGTTCAAGCTTAATACTTTTAGTGTATTTACAAAAGTCTTCTTCATTAAATGTCAGACACTCGGTGTATTAAGCCACCAAGACACAGCAGATCAACGAGACATCTTACCACAAAAGCGACCCCGTTCGTTATCCATTCTCAAGACAAGACAAAGCGAGGCACAGTGATTGGATTGTTTGCCTGGGGATTGTGGCCAGTAAACACCAGCACTGTGAAGACCAGTGCCAATACCTCACAGTCTCAGTCTCCAATTCTACAAACTCACAAATCTCATTCGGGACTCCAGAAAGTGAACAATATCATGAACGATAACACTAAGAGAACCATATTGACGCCTCACCCTCTCACCGACGCCAAGTAAACATGGATCAAACCTGTAGTAACTCGTGACTGAACAACCCGTCCTCCTAATCCTAATAGAACGTCGCATTTTGACATACTCTCCATCTAAGGCCAAAAATCGTCGTACTAGAAAATAGCAGCGGCTCGCGAAACTGACATACTTTCCCGTTTTCTGCTTTGGGTCCTCTGATAGGTTAGGATAAGGTCACGTTAGTACGACAGTTTCCTGACGTTGGGAAACCTTAGGAGGACGGGCTGGATTGAGGCACCGTGTACATAACATGCACTGTAGTCACCACCTTTGTCACCACTAGACCAGCGTCGCCACAGCTGGGGGCGTCACTATGCCTCGTGAAAGGTGACGAAGAATACGCAGGTGAAACACCAAGTAACACTGATGAGGGAGTGTTGCCACGTCGCCAGCTCCAGCAACACCTGCCTCACACACAGGAACCAGGAACACCACTCCAGGAACTCTGGACAAGCTCAACCATCGTCAGAGCATTAACAACATTCAGAATCTGAAGCCATTAAACACTACAACACGATTGAAATTATTAAATAAAAAATTAAATTGCTCTCCAGTAGTTAGATGAATGTAAATAGTAATAGACTCACAGAATAACATTCTCGCAGAATAACAGACCCACAGACTTGCTTAATTCCAGACCTCACACCACTTTGTACACATCAACTACCTCATTTTGCCCCATATAAACATGAGACACGAGTACCTGCGACAGTTAGAGAAGCTGTCACCACCAAACTAACCTTAACAATAACCTACTCTGGAGCTGTATCCAGCCAGTTGGTTAATTAATGTACATGCGACCGAATGGAAATATTTTATATGAGTGTATGTATGAGGTGGAGACCGGGAGACTTAACTCATTCCATACCTATCTATTCCTCTCTTCCTTCTTACTTCCTTTCAACGTTTATTTTGCTCGTCTAATATTTAATACAACTTTTCTACATATTGTTTAAGGGCAGGAGAGGGTCGAGGGCCCAGGATCAGTCATGCCTTTCTGAACACAAATTTTGATAAATGGGTCTCCATCCTGAGCGTCCCAAAACTGTTAATGGGTCCACAGCCCATTACCATATTAGTATTAGGGAGGTACTGTCGCAAACGTATACCAGAGTATTGGACATGCCAGCTTTAAGGATTAATGGGGTCCCCAGCCACAGTCACCTAATAACACCTAATGGGACCCCAGCCCCAGTCACCTAGAAACACCTAATGGGTCTCCAGCCCCAGTCACCTAGAAACATCTAATGGGTCCCCAGCACCAGTAACCTAGAAACACCTAATGGGTCTCCAACTCCAGTCACATAGAAACACCTAATGGGTCCCCAGCCCTCTAAAACCCCTAATGGGCCCCAATACCCGCATCTCTTAATCACAGAGGCTACAAGTTTGATCTCACGCCCCAGTGAAGGGAGGCAGTGAGGCGACGCAGGTCCTGTACAGGTCACACAGGGAAACAAAAGGTGTTTTTTTTCCACTACGTCATTGATTTATCTTCTATAGTGAGCATAACTTGTCACTAAATCAGTGGGTAGATTATTAGCACATTGTCTAGACCACGCACTGATATCTTATCATATCCTAATACTTAATTTGCAATTAATTTGATTATATATAAATTCCTTTCAATTTCCTATCTAGTTATGTCAGTGGACGGCTTCAAAAATTGGCTGTTGCTAATTATGTCAGGCATGTTTGCTCCTCTTATTGTAGTTTCGGTCTCTTCATTATGTTGTATCAGTTTACTTATTGGTTTATAAAACATTGGTAACAGGTATTCTGTTCCAGTCTCATCTGCTGTGAATTTTCTTCATTAAAGTTAAAATTACCTGCTTAAATATTTGCGCTCTAAGTCAACTCTCAGTATAAAATAAAATATTTTATTAAATTTGGCCTCATTCATCATATTTCTATCTTCTTTAATTTACTTACTTGTGGACAATCTATGTTGCAAACACATTACTGCATTTGCTTCTTTTACCTAATGAAGTACTGGAGATAAAATTGCTACAATATTAAGGTTATAAATGTCAAAGTCAATGATATTTTCCTCCTCTTCGAAATAATTCATTTTTGTATATTATTTATTTGGCTTCAAAGGTTTCCTCATTCATTATCCTCTAATTCAAATTTATTTCCATTTGACATATGATATTTGTTTGACTTAATAATTCTTTCAATTCAAAGTGCTGGTGCTCAACTCGTGTACATTAATGTATAAATATTTGTTTGAGCTTGTCTGTTAATATTTTATTTTATATATGAGCTCTATTATACTTTTATATAAGAGCTCTATAAGCTCTTTATTATTTCTCGGGTTTTCTGAGTCAAACTGTTTCGTTGATACGGGTGTTTATTTACTGTTATATTAGTAACTGTATTTACTGTAATATTAATATATTATTTGTTATATAATGTTTTCATATATCTTACATCGTGTCTCTGTCTCTTTGTTTGAATAATGTTTGCAATATTATTGGCTTTAGTCAATGTTTTCTCTAATATCTTACAATTGACTTCCACTTGAAATCCAGTTATCTTTCAGTTATCCTTAAAATGCCTTCCACGTGTATGTCAATTAATTTTCACTTGACTTCTACTTGAATTCCAGTTGCTTTCCATTGGAAAACAGTTACAATCAATTTTAACTGAATTAACCTGAGGGCCACCATATCTCTAGTGTCCTGGAAGAGGACCACAAGCAGGTTGCTTGTCTGAGGGCCTCCTATATATCTTGATGATTTTGTCAAGCTGAATGTTAAACTGAAGCAATGTTTTGGCATTTATGGCTTCGGCAGGTAGGCGGTTCCACGGGTTTGTAACCCTATGGGTGAAAAAGCATCTTCTGTTTTCTGTCCTACATTGTGGCTTGTTGAGCTCGAAACCATTGTTCCTTGTTTGGGTTACCTACCCATTGGTTCTCGCCGGCGCCAGGAATCGAACCCCGGACCACAGGATTACTAGCGTGCTGTCCACTCAGCCACCGACCCTGTGATCCGGATCAACACCATCCAAATTGTTTAGTATTTAAAGGATTTCGATGAGGTGCCTGGTTTATAGTGTTGTTAGCCCTGTGGCCCTCAACCGTTCCTGGTACGTAAGATGACTTATCTCTGGGATGATTCTTGTCCCAAGGGGTTAAATTTTTCCCAAAGCAGATATATCCTTGTGAAGATGAGGTCTCCATGCCTGGATACAATAGTCCAAATTGGGATTCACCTGTGATTAGTATGCTTCAATAACTGTCTTCTTTTGCTTGCAGTCAAATTTGTGTTTGACTATCTCCAGGGTATTGTTTTTTTTTTACTACGGCTCCCACTTGTGATTGATATGGATTGGAGACCATACCAATCACAACATTTTGTGATTGGTATAGTCTGACTTCAAGGTTTTTTTCCACATTAATTTGCTGCAAGACAATGTTGTTGATTTGGTAGTTATGATGAGTGTTGTGATGTCCCACGTGCATGGTGCTGCATTTTTCGATGCTGAAAATCATTTGCCAGTTTTCTGACCAATAGTGGAGGCCAAGTAGGCCTCTGTAACGCCTCAGTATCGTTGTCACTTCTTGTTTTACTATAAATCTTTGTGTCATCTGCAAATTTGATGACTGGTTGTGTAATATGCTCATCTATGTCATTAATGTATGACAAAAAAACAGGTTGAACCCAAAATGGACCGTTAAAGCAAGCACCTTAGACGACCAGGCCACGATATGGTCAAAACCAGGTAATGAGGATTATGTGAAACCCTGGAACGGTTTCAATGACAGCCTCAGGCACCCTCATGGATTTAGTAGAATCCAAGTTTGCAATCCTTTTGAGCATGTCGTGGCCTAGCTGTCAAAGGCGTATGCTTGGGAGTACCCAGAGCATAGGAGCGAATCCTGATCACGACTCCTACTGATTTCCTCATTCATACTTCACGTTAATGTGATTTCACTGCACAAGTATGTGATGTCGCGCGAAGAGATACGTGAATTTAGAGACAATTCTCTAACAAATGTTCAAGAGATGTGTAAATATTTAATTTAAAATGATCTGCTATCAGAAATCTCTAGCCAAATATCCCCAGTTTGCTAACTGTAGGTAGTAACTGAGTAATTGTAACCTGCCACCGCTGCCCACTGGATGGGGGGCGGTGTGCAGGACAAACATATAAATTGTAACACTAGCTTTCCACATATGTCAGTTGCTTAAATTATAGACTATACTTGTGATTGGTCTCGAGCCCATTGTTGATGTGACGATGTGCATTGAATTTTGTAACTAGCTCATCATGATTGTAACTTGCTTAGCTAAATGAATTGTCCCTGAGCCCATTATGTGCCTCTGTAACCCTTTTCACTACCGCCCACACGATGGGTATGGGGTGCATAATAAATGAACTAACCTAAAACTAGTTACAATCATCTAGTCTGTGCTTGTGGGTCTGTTCCTGACACAACCAATTGCTAGTGTGTACTTACATCCCTTCTGTAACAACTGACATGTACAAGAAACATTCAGTTTCTGAATTAGTCTCCTTAACAGCCCACTTGGGCCACCTTCACACCGTCCCCGAAACCAATCAAAAACAGTTACCAAGATCAAAGTTGCCAATATATTATATGGCCAGCAGAGGCATCAGGTGAAAATTATATGCATGCCCAAGAGAGCATCGAACCAGGGTCCTTTCAGATACAAACTGACTGTATTGCTTTACAGAAAGACCCAAACCTGATATATTACCATTCATCTCGCCAATAACATCGGCCTAGCTGCACAACATATATGATAATATACTTTTGTGGAACCAACTTTTTTTGTTTGTAATTTTAAGCCATCAACAATTGAGCTTTGCTAACTTAGGCTACTCTTTCAACATGTAATGAACCGGTTCTTAATTCTTGAGAACCAAGGCAGCGGACACCCGCCTGGGTTCTGGAGTCACTGCCGCCCCATAGCCTTCCATGGCTGCTCTCTGAATAAGAGATTACGGAAGCCTTATATACCGTTTGGCAACATTCACTGTGGCGGACGCTGACGCCAGAAGCTGACAGTCACTGTCAGCGCCTCACCTGCCCCTGAATTATTTACCACGGAACGACAGTGCTTTTGTTGTGTACTTAGTGTAGTAGTGCTTGTGTAGTAGTGCTTTTGTAGTGTACTTAGTGTACACAATTGTTTGACCAAAAATGGTATGCATATGTAAAACAGAACTGCACACACGTGTGTGTGTGTGTGTGTTGCATGCATGTGTGTGTTGCATGCATGTGTGTGTTGCATGCATGTGTGTGTGTTTTGCATGCATGTGTGTGTGTTGCATGCATGTGTGTGTTTTGCATGCATGTGTGTGTGTTGCATGCATGTGTGTGTTTTGCATGCATGTGTGTGTGTGTGTGTGTTGCATGCATGTGTGTGTGTGTTGCATGCATGTGTGTGTTTTGCATGCATGTGTGTGTGTGTTGCATGCATGTGTGTGTTGCATGCATGTGTGTGTGTTGCATGCATGTGTGTGTGTTGCATGCATGTGTGTGTGTGTTGCATGCATGTGTGTGTTGCATGCATATATGTGTGTTGCATACATGCATGTGTGTTTTGCATGCATGTGTGTGTGTTTTGCATGCATGTGTGTGTGTTGCATGCATGTGTGTGTGTTGCATGCATGTGTGTGTTGCATGCATATGTGTGTGTTGCATGCATGTGTGTGTTGCATGCATGTGTGTGTTGCATGCATGTGTGTGTGTTGCATGCGTGTGTGTGTGTGTTGCATGCATGTGTGTGTGTGTTTTGCATGCATGTGTGTGTTGCATGCATGTGTGTGTTGCATGCATGTGTGTGTGTTGCATGCATGTGTGTGTGTTGCATGCATGTGTGTGTTGCATGCATGTGTGCATTGCATGCATGTGTGTGTGTTGTATGCATGTGTGTGTGTTGCATGCATGTGTGTGTGTGTTGCATGCATGTGTGTGTTGCATGCATGTGTGTGTGTTGCATGCATGTGTGTGTGTTGCATGCATGTGTGTGTGTGTTGCATGCATGTGTGTGTTGCATGCATATATGTGTGTTGCATACATGCATGTGTGTTGCATGCATGTGTGTGTTGCATGCATGTGTGTGTTGCATGCATGTGTGTGTTGCATGCATGTGTGTGTTGCATGCATGTGTGTGTTGCATGCATGTGTGTGTTGCATGCATGTGTGTGTGTTGCATGCATGTGTGTGTGTGTTGCATGCATATCTGTGTGTTGCATACATGCATGTGTGTTGCATACATGCATGTGTGTTGCATGCATGTGTGTGTGTTGCATGCATGTGTGTGTTGCATGCATGTGTGTGTTGCATGCATGTGTGTGTGTTGCATGCATGTGTGTGTTGCATGCATGTGTGTGTTGCATGCATGTGTGTGTGTTGCATCAGGGCAACTTCGACAAAGAAGAATATTAAAAAAAGGTAGAGTGTCTGTCCGTTTGTCTGTCTGTCTGTCTGTCTGTCTGTCTATCTGTCTGTCTGTCTGTCTGTCTGTCTGTCTGTCTGTCTGTCTGTCTGTCTGTCTGTCTGTCTCTCTCTCTCTCTCTCTCTCTCACTCTCTCTCTCTCTGTTGCACATAAATTACAGGAATGACAATCTATACTTTAGTACAAATAAGAGTGTGGTGTTACAGCCACAAGGAACACTGTGACAGTCTCCAGTCCTTAGTGTTCACTCTCATTGTCGCCTTTATCACCATGTTGTTGTCGCTCCTTTGTGCGTTTCTTTGTGCGTTTCTTTGTGCGTTTCTTTGTGCGTTTCTTTGCGTGTTTCTTTACCAAGTACTAGAAATCAGTGTATTGGTGTTAATGCAAGTTATCAGAAGTGCTGAAAAGTTGCAAGTAATAAAATTACACTCTTTCAATTATGGTGTAAAGAATGTTTTACTCAGAGGAAGAACTCAAACAGCCCGACCTTTGAACAGACGGACAAAAAAATGATTATATTAGACGAGGTGGCTCAGTGGATATCCTGGCAACAAATATGCCCACAGGTTCGACTCTCCCCCAATGTAATAGTGTCTGGACGTAGTTCAAAGCTACAATATTTGACTGAATTACTAAAATTAACAAATGTGAAAAATAATAATAGCTGCAAGTAAGTTTAATAAATAATTTAGAGTTATTATTTATTTTTGTAATTATCGTGGCCTGTTGATCCATCCCAGAACAAGGTCAGGAGAGGCAGCAGGTGAAAGAAAATGTGGCCTAAACGAGCATCGAACCTGGGACCTTCGGGACGTGAGCCTCCACGTTGCCAGGGACTACCTCCCTGGAGGTCACCAAGACCAAAGGTGTACATAGACTTACCTGGCCAAGGTGACCACAGTTACAGCTCAACATTGTTCCTGTTGACTCAAGACTCAGTCCCAGAGGGAAGCTTTCTCGGAGGTGACCCATGACCACTACCACAGCTCCTTAACCCTTCTCCAGGTGGGTAACACACCTGGAGGTAACACACCTGGAGGTAACACACCTGGAGGTAACACACCTGGAGGTAACACACCTGGAGGAGGGAGTCCATCGTCAGGAGGTTCATCATCAGTAAGCTGATGAGGAGTCACAATAACGGGGCTGAAGATATGGTGACCAAACCACACACCAGAAGATGGTGAGACGACGACGTGTCGGTCCGCCGACACGACTTGATAATGGTCCAGAACGGACCGACACGACTTGATAATGGTCCAGAACGGACCGACACGCCGTTTCTTCACTTCCTTATGTCGGCTTTGGTCACCAAAACGCACATAAAGTACCTTAGATATTAAGGAAAAACATACATTTCAAAACCTAATTATAGAGAAAAGTGATAGTGATTAATGGTTATATTGATGTTAATACAATATTATGGATGTTAATATTTGTGTTACGGCCATAATATGGCCTCCACCAGCATAGTTTGTCTAAGGTCCTCAAAATGTTGCTATTTAATTATTGAATTACATAGCAACATTTTTGAGAACCTTACATGTAAGGTTCTACAAGGAACCTCCTACCTGACGCTCACTCCTAACATTCCACCAACAAACACTAATCTCTATCTTTATCTTTATTAATTTAAAAATAACTAATCTTTATAAATAATATATAACTCACTTTTTTTATCCCCTTCCAAGTGCTATATAGTCGTAATGGCTTGGCGCTTCCCCATGATAATTCCCTTCCTTTACTCCTCTGAATAAAATATTACAAGATGATTTATAGCCGTCTTCTATGTGCTAATATCCCCGAAATTACGGCAAGGTGAGGCAGTACGTGATAATGACAATCTTAGAGGTGGCATATATGGTCATATTAAAGTGGAGATATTCACAGACATTTGTTTCTACATTACCCGAGCATTAATACACCTAACATTTGGGACAGTACAGAAAATCTAGCTTGTGAGAAAGTACAAAAACAGCTAACATTTTGTTAGCTGGTAAAATAAATACAGACTATAAACAACAACAACAACAACCCGAAGAGTAACAACCACAACTGATATACAACACCGCTGTTATTGAGGCCATGAAGCACAAGGCCCAAGTAACATACTAAACATTCCCCCCCCAGCCCCCCCCCCCCCCCCCCGAGCACTCCAACACCGCAAGACTTATATATTCTGAATCTTTTATACATCAATTTCCTTAGGGAAGAGATTCGAGCTTCCTGGCCACAAATACCCGAGAGCAGCTCTTTTTATACTTGCCAGCTGGAGCTCCGGCCTCTAACTCCAGGCCGGCGGCGGTGGCGGCGGCGGCGGCGGTGGCGGCGGCGGTGGCGGCGGCGGCGGCGGCGGCGGTGGCGGCGGCGGCGGCGGCGGTGGCGGTGGCGGCGGCGGCGGTGGCGGCGGCGGCGGCGGCGGCGGCGGCGGCGGTGGAGGCGGCGGTGGTGGTGCAGATTATATACGGAGATGATTTGGCCCTTTTCTTCTTGCAGAAATTGAGTCAAGTAAATGCATTGGCCGTGAAGACCTCAGTCGTCATGTTAACTGTATTCTTGACAATGTAGTATACTGTTGTGCGTGTTGCACTTCTGTTGTATGTGATTATTGTGTAATTGTAGTTATCTACTAGTATTGTTGGTGGTAAACTGGGGATTTATGTCTTAGAATTCTGCCGAGGACATATTAGTGTGGAGCCGATGACTGGTTGGCTCTGAGCTGCCTGTCTTGTAAACAGCCGCCGCTGCTGTTGGGTAGTTTGGTAGCATCATACTGTTTACGAAAGTTATAAGTCACATAGCCACCTGCTGTCGCTATGGAACGTGTCCCATTGGTCTAGCATCTTCGTACTCTTACCCAATTTTGACTTCTTTTTACGCAGTTGCAAAAACACCGCTTCTGGCCTCAGTTTTCCAACGTCAAGCAACTGTCGTTCTAAAGTATCTTTATCCTAACCTACCAGAGGACCCAAAACAGAAAACGGGACAGTACGTCACTTTCGCGAGCCGCCTCCATTTTCTAGTACGACCATTTTTGGCCTTACGTAACGCATACGATCGAAATACGACGGTCGTTGTAAGAGAAGAGGTGGCCGAGACGTATTGGGTATGGTGGTTGGGCGCTACAGCAGTGACCACTTGGCATGGTCATTGCTGTCACGTCATTGGCTGTTATCACAAACACCATTTCCTCCTCTCAAACGTCGACCATTAGTAACTAGACAACACTATATTATAAAGACCAAGTCACCAAACTATGCCACATTGAATTACTTGTATTTTTTATATATTCTCTGGAATTAGATTTCAGTTGCCAGTAACCACCAGAGAGGTTTAAATTAACCCGTACTGTTTTATAATTGTAATTATAATCTACAAAGTAGAAATATGTTAGGGAATAACGACATGCCAGAAAATGAGATCTCACTCAGCCAACACTTTATTTTAATTCTAACCAGCTAAGTACTTGTGCCTGAAATCTCAGCACATCAGCAAAGAGTAAGTCTCACTCTCAAGACCTGAGCCCAATATTGTGCATAAACATGCAATCATAAATTATACAACGAAAAAAATATACCTGTGTAAATATTTATGTCAAACTGTATGACAATCCCAGAACTTTTAACTGGTGAGTAAGGGAAAGTGTTCACCTACAGTAGCTGTGGCTCTCCTCATACAATAATTAAATATGAAGAAACATGCGATGAATTTGGCTTATAAATCCATATAATTTTATGCAATTTAACAAACGGTAAATTATGTGTGTGCATAATTTTATGGACACACACACAGTCAAATTTATGCATTTAAAACCATTCTAATATTGTTTTTATTTTACCATAAAGTGTTTACCATTTTCCTTGAACTCTATGAGATAAATGCTTCAAATAATTGGCAAACTATTCTTCCCAAATTTCAACACCTGTCATGGCAAAGTAAATATTTTATATGGAATATGTAAAATATTTGTTTACATATTTGTCATAATTTTAATTGAGGAAGATCATGTATAAATTTGTTTTATACTATTTTAAGTGCCCATATGGCATGCATTTTACTGTAATAATTGCACTGCAGATGGTTTAAATAGCAATCACAAAATAAAACAAAAAAATATTAATGTCTACGCCCTCTCTGCGGAGGTATATATATATATATATATATATATATATATATATATATATATATATATATATATATATATATATATATATATATATATATATATATGTCGTACCTAGTAGCCAGAACTCACTTCTCAGCCTACTATGCAAGGCCCGATTTGCCTAATAAGCCAAGTTTTACTGAATTAATATATTTTCTCTAATTTTTTTCTCATGAAATGATAAAGCTACCCATTTCATTATGTATGAGGTCAATTTTTTTTATTGGAGTTAAAGTTAACGTAGATATATGACCGAACCTAACCAACCCTACCTAACCTAACCTAACCTATCTTTATAGGTTAGGTTAGGTTAGGTAGCCGAAAACGTTAGGTTAGGTTAGGTTAGGTAGGTTAGCTAGTCGAAAAAACATTAATTCATGAAAACTAGGCTTATTAGGCAAATCAGGCCTTGCATAGTAGGCTGAGAAGTGAGTTCTGGCTACTAGGTACGACATATATATATATATATATATATATATATATATATATATATATATATATATATATATATATATATATATATATATATATATATATATATATATATATATATATATATATATATATATATGTCGTACCTAGTAGCCAGAACGCACTTCTCAGCCAACTATGCACGGCCCGATTTGCCTAATAAGCCAAGTTTTCATGAATTAATTGTTTTTCGACTACCTAACCTACCTAGCCTAACCTAACCTAACTTTTTCCGCTATCTAACCTAACCTAGCCTATAAAGATAGGTTAGGTTAGGTTAGGTAGGGTTGGTTAGGTTTGGTCATATATCTACGTTAATTTTAACTCCAATAAAAAAAAAATTGACCTAAAAAATAATGAAATGGGTAGCTTTATCATTTCATAAGAAAAAAATTAGAGAAAATATAATAATTCAGGAAAACTTGGCTTATTAGGCAAATCGGGCCTTGTATAATAGGCTGAGAAGTACGTTCTGGCTACTAGGTACGACATATATATATATATATATGTCGTACCTAGTAGCCAGAACGTCCTTCTCAGCCTACTATGCAAGGCCCAATTTGCCTAATAAGCCAGGTTTTCATGAATTAATTGTTTTTCGGCAACCTAACCTACCTAACCTAACCTAACCTAACCTAACCTAACCTAACCTAACCTAACTTTTTCGGCTACCTAACCTAACCTAACCTATAAAGATAGGTTAGGTAGGGTTGGTTAGGTTCGGTCATATATCTACGTTAATTTTAACTCCAATAAAAAAAAATTGACCTCATACATAATGAAATGGGTAGCTTTATCATTTCATAAGAAAAAAATTAGAGAAAATATATTAATTCAGGAAAACTTGGCTTATTAGGCAAATCGGGCCTTCCATAGTAGGCCGAAAAGTGCCTTCTGGCTACTAGGTACGACATTATATATATATATATATATATATATATATATATATATATATATATATATATATATATATATATATATATATATATACCTAACCTAACCTAACCTATAAAGATAGGTTAGGTAGGGTTGGTTAGGTTCGGTCATATATCTACGTTAATTTTAACTCCAATAAAAAAAAATTGACCTCATACATAATGAAATGGGTAGCTTTATCATTTCATAAGAAAAAAATTAGAGAAAATATATTAATTCAGGAAAACTTGGCTTATTAGGCAAATCGGGCCTTCAATAGTAGGCCGAAAAGTGCCTTCTGGCTACTAGGTACGACATTATATATATATATATATATATATATATATATATATATATATATATATATATATATATATATATATATATATATATATATGTCGTACCTAATAGCCAGAACGCACTTCTCAGCCTACTATTCAAGGCCCGATTTGCCTAATAAGCAAAGTTTCATGAATTAATGTTTTTTCGTCTACCTAACCTACCTAACCTAACCTAACCTAGCTTTTTTTGGCTACCTAACCTAACCTTACCTATAAATATAGGTTAGGTTAGGTTAGGTAGGGTTGGTTAGGTTCGGTCATATATCTACGTTAATTTTAACTCCAATAAAAAAAAATTGACCTCATACGGTCAAAGAGAAAAGGGTTGCTTTATCTTTTCATAAGAAAAAAATTATAGTAAATATAATAATTCAGGAAAACTTGGCTTATTAGGCAAATCGGGCCTTGAATAGTAGGCTGAGAAGTGAGTTCTGGCTACTAGGTACGACATATATATATATATATATATATATATATATATATATATATATATATATATATATATATATATATATATATATATATATATATAGGGAAGGGAGTACCACCTCTGGCTGGAAGAAGAGGGACCCATAGCATCGGAGGAAACCACACATAACGCATTGGAGGGAATGTAGATCCCCTCCAATACAGTTTCTGTGTGCTTTTCTCCTACCACCCCCTTCCTGTTTTTTTTTCTTTTTTTTTTGCTTTATTGTGTATTTAAAGGTTACAAAACATACAAGACAAATGCCTAAAGGTTATGGATCTCTTGAAGCTCCTCCGCTTCCGGACAGGAACCGATAACGCAGCAAGCATTTCCCCTCTGGATCGCCACACTGAGACGCTGAAACAAAAAACTGGAAGCCCTTGGGTCTCTGGTGACGTCAATGAGCTTGGAACCCAATTCCTTGAGAAATCCCAAGGCACTCTTGCCCCAGGGACCATGCGTCTCAGACGCTATGGGAACAAAGAGGTATTGACCTTCCAGTCGCCTGTACTTGAGTGATTTAGCTGTTTCCCTGTGGTTGGCCGCCCCACCTGCGTGATCAGCTCCGAAGTGTACATAGGTGTCAGCCAGGGTGGATACACATGTGTAGTCCCACACCAACTGTCTACCCTCCTTCCATGGGTATATGGTGATGCCATCAGGGCGAAGTGCGGGGAAATCCGGGTTTTGGACCCCTAGGATGCGAGGTTCTCTCTCCGCTGGGCACCTAGCTGAGACGAGGCTTCTCTTGATGATGTCATTGACCTCGTTGTGTCTTGCATGCCAGCCCTTTGTGCTTCCGCAATGCAACCCATGCAGTCCGTATTGGTCTGCTTCCACCCTGTTGCAAATACACTTGTATTCAGTGTGAATTGGGGCACCAAGGCGGAGGGCCACTGCTACACGAAGGGATTCTGGATATTATATATATATATATATATATATATATATATATATATATATATATATATATATATATATATATATATATATATATACACACATACACACACACACACACGATTTCGGCTAATTCATCTTCATCAGAGCAGAGTAGAATGAATTCTACTCTGCTCTGATGAAGGTGAATTAGCTGAAAACGCGTAAAGCATTCTCTATTTTTCACATGTGGCTTTTCTGCACACTTGGATCAGTGTTTTTGTGATCATTGTTGCATATATATATAGCTATATAAATAAAAATGGTAATGTTCGATTGTTCAAAATCGCTAATCTCCGAAAGGTCTTCACCGATTTCTTTGAAATTTTCACACAACGTTGCATTCGCATCCGAGCGAGTTTTTATATACATACTACATAGATGGCACGTCTGTGATGGAAAAAGCATGCTTTAAAAAAAAAAAAAACGTGTTTTTCATGTGTTTTTCACGTGAGGGAAATCTTCGAAACCTCTTTACCGATTGCTTTGAAATTTTGACACAACGTTGCATTCGAATAGACGCATGTTTTTATATACGTACTATATACATGTCTCACCTATGACAGGTAAAAACATGTTATTTTTTTAAACAGCTCCATCTGTTGCACATAATAGCAACACACGCTATTTTAATTATGTTACAATTCCGTTTCTATGTTTCCGATTGCATTTCTAAATTGAATTTTCATAGATTTCGTTTTATTTTCATAGATTTCGATTTATTTTCATAGATTTCGATTTATTTTCATTTTTATATAATTATTTTGTGTGACATTGCGGTGGAATAGAGCTGTATTGTTTACCATACCGTTCATTTTGCAAGTATAAGTATGGATGCCACACCTGTGGCATGTAAAATCATTCTTTTTGAAGAAACAGCGCCATCTGTTGCAGGTAAGAGCAACACACACTACACTAAATATGTTACAATATTATTTCAATGTTTCCAATTTCATTGATAAATTGCATTTTCATGGATTTCGATTTATTTTCGTTATGATTTAATTAATTAGTGTGACACTGTGTTGGAATTGAGCAGTGTTGTTTACCATACCGTTCATTTCGTGAGCAGAGTTTATTTTTTCATTTTTTCATTGTTTTTCATTTCGTTTTTTTAACTGTTTTTCTTATATTTCAGTGACGGGAACATCAGATCATTTGATGTTCCCAATTTTCTGATGGGAACATCAGATCATTTGGGAATGCATTGGACGAGTGAGGAATGGTGGGGAGGACAAGACGATGGGAGTGGGGGATGGTGGGGAGGACAAGACGATGGGAGTGGGGGATGGTGGGGAGGACAAGACGATGGGAGTGGGGAACGGTGGGGAGGACGAGGGGACAGGGGAGGGGGGTTTATGGTGAGGGAGGACGAGGGGACGGGGGTATTGGGGATGGTGGGGATGAGGGGACGGGGGAAGGGAAAATGGTGGAGAGGACAAGGGGACAGGGAAGTGAAGGATGGTGGGGAGGTCGAGTGGGGAAGGGTAGGGGGGAAGAGGGGACAGGAGAGTGGGAGAAGGTGGGGAGGACGAGTGGACGGTAGAGTGGGGAATGGTTCGGAGTACGACGGCTCGGTGGAGTAGGGAAAGGTGAGGAGGACAAAGGGACGGTGGAGGGGGGGAATGGGGGGGAGGACGAGTGGACAGAGGAGTGAGGAATGGTTGGGAGGACGAAAGGATGGGGGGAGGGGTGAATGGTGGGGAGTACTGAAAGACAGGGGAAGGTACCTGTTGCTGAGCAACGCACATGCGTTGCTCAGCAACAGCTCAGGAAATAAATAAAGGAAAGGATATATAAGAAAGAAGTTAATTGTTGAATGCCTATTGGCCCATACAGCTCCTATTAATATGCAGAACTAGAAGATATAAAAGTGTCCAATTTGGACATCATGATTCATAGAGTCACTAGAAAGTTCAAATTTAATGTGTATAGGAAACCTACCAACGTGGGGTCGTATGTTCATTTTTATTCGAATCATCATAGTAAAGTTAAACAGGCAGTATTTTCAGGAATGTTTCTACAAGCTTTGAGGGTTTGCAGCCCTGAGTTTTTTGATGAAGAGATTGCTAAAATATATGAAGTTGGGAAGAGTTTACAATATCCTAAGAGGTTTTTGGATTGCTCGTTCGAACAAGCTAAGCATACGTTTTATAATCATGTCCCAAAGCGAAACCAGAAATTATTAAGTCATTGGTGGTTCCTTATGCGAGTGGACTTGAAAAACTGTCTCCGGTTTTCAAGAAACATAATATCAATTCGGTGTTCACTAATAGTACGATCAAGTCCAGTTTAATAAAAAAAAATCGCCTGGCACAGCAGGTTGTGTGTATTCGATTCTCTGCAATGATTGTGATTTTGTGTACCTTGGACAAACAGGAAAGTCCTTACAATTGCGGTTGTCACAACATGCTTATAGTATTAGAACTGCCCAAATGTCTAACGCATTGTATCTGCACACGAGTTTATGCGATCACAATATTAACTGGAATTGGGCGAAAAGCATTATCAATTGTGGTGGTTTCATGGAACGGAATTTGAGTCTGCTCTAATCAGTCAGTGTCCAAATCTTCTTAATGTTAGTACTGGTATGTACAAACTTGATCCATTTTTAAGTTATAATATTGCACAACAGTTTAAGAAAAGAACTCTGATATAGAGGCTTACAATGTCTCATTATAATTGTATATTCATATATTGTGTGTTCATGAGGCTTTTCTTTAATCTTTCATCCTTATTCTCTGACCGCTTAATTCTCTTTGACCATTCTAAGCTAAGCTATACCTGTTTCTGGTTAATTCTTTCCCTAGGGATGGGTTGGTCAGGTTGCAGGTGTTGGCCTGTACCCTCTCTCTCTCTTTCCTCTAGTCAGTCTGGTGTTGACAAAGGCTTTAACAGGCCGAAACGTTCACTTCTTTTCACATTTCTCTGTGGATTTTCCGCATATATATATATATATATATATATATATATATATATATATATATATATATATATATATATATATATATATATATATATATATATATATATATTATTAAATATGACCGAAAAAGTAAGATTAATAATTCTAACACGAATTTTCTCAATCTTTCGTACATTTCTTTTCACTGTTGGAGGTAATTCAAAAATCAATTCTCCAAAATTCATTTTTATTTTGAAATAGAAATAAAAACTTAAGTTAGTTAGACTAGAGATAAAAAAGTTAGATATAAAAGATATAAAGTTAGACTAGAAATAAAAATGAATTTTGGAGAATTGATTTTTGAATTACCTCCAACAGTGAGAAGAAATGTACGAAAGATTGAGAAAAATCGTGTTAGAATTATTAATCTTACTTTTTCGGTCATATTTAATAATATATGTCTACAGGAAAGACTGCTACCAAAATATACTAATATATATATATATATAGATATATATATATATATATATATATATATATATATATATATATATATATATATATATATATATATATATATATATATATATATATATATATATGTCGTACCTAGTAGCCAGAACGCACTACTCAGCCTACTATACAAGGTCCGATTTGCCTAATAGGCCAAGTTTTCATGAATTAATATATTTTCTCTAATTTTTTTCTTATGAAATGATAAAGCTACCCATTTCATTATGTATGAGGTCAATTTTATTTTATTGAAGTTAAAATTAAAGTAGATATATGACCGAACCTAACCAACCCTACCTAACCTAACCTAACCTATCTCTATAGGTTAGGTTAGGTTAGGTAGCCGAAAAAGTTAGGTTAGGTTAGGTTAGGTAGGTTAGGTAGTCGAAAAAACATTATTTCATGAAAACTTGGCTTATTATGCAAATCGGGCCTTGCATAGTAGGCTGAGAAGTGCGTTCTGGCTACTAGGTACGACATATATATATATATATATATATATATATATATATATGTATATATATATATATATATATATATATATATATATATATATATACATATATATATATATATATATATATATATATATATATATATATATATATATATATATATATATATATATAGTAGGCATCCATCAGTCTCAGGAGACTATGGTGTTGCGCTCTGGTTGTCGGTCTGGAATGGCCTCTCCAGGGCGCAAAGCCAGGGTAGGGTGAGGCGGAGGAGAAGCTGTTACCCAGGCAGCAGGTCCCCCCCCTCTCCACGGCGCCGAAAGTCTCCAATGGAAAGGCAAACGCTAATACGATTGGTTCCAGCGCCGTCGCAGGAACTGTGAGTTCCGGGGTTGACCTCGAAGTTGGTGAAAAGGGGCACAGGGACTCCAAACCCGGAGACCGCCGTGGTCGGGGCCGGAGAAGAACCACCCCAGCAAGGACAAGAACGACCCCATATATATATATATATATATATATATATATATATATATATATATATATATATATATATATATATATATATATATATATATATATATATATATATATATACACATATATATACATATATATATATATATATTTATATATATATATATTTAATTTATATATATATATATATATATATCTATATCGTTCCTAAATGCCAGAACCCACTACTAGGCCTAGTATGCAAGGCACAATTTGCTTAATAGGAAGAGTGATTTTCGTTATTTTTCAAAAAGAAATTTCAGTTGGCTTATTTAAATTAATATATTATATTATGAACATGTGTTACTGAGTTAGGTTAGGTAGGGTAGGTTTGGTTATATTTTTTTCGTTTACTTGAACTCAAATTAAACAAAATTATCTGATATATAATGTAATGGGAGGTTTTATCATTTCACTTGAAAACAAATAGACAAAAATACATATCTTCAGGAAAAGTTGGCTTATTAGGCAAATCGGGCCTTGCATTGTAGGCCAAGTAGAGACAAAATTGTAGTGGTACTCCAGTGCTCTGGCTGCACCACAAGAATGTGCAAACTAAAGTCAATGTAGGTGTTAGCCAAAGTTGATACTCGTATTCCCCACACCAACTGCTTACAGTTCATCCTGGGGTGCACTGATATCCCATCTGGGCAACCAACGAGGTTGGTTGAGCTATAATACATTTGGTAACAGGGCTCTCTCTCTGCTGGACATTCAGCTGTGGTAAGGTTCCGCTGAATGATATCACTAACTTCACTGTGTTTCGAGTGCCAGCGCTCTGTGCTCTGGCAGAGCAAGCTATGCTGATCATCCCTGACAGCTTCAGCATCGCTGCAAGGAAATCTGTATTCGGTGTGTACTGTGACACTATATAGGAAGGCCACTGCGCTACAGAGGGCCTGCAGCGAGAGTCATATCAAGTGCTGATGTGGAGTTGGAGACCGGAAGTCAGCCACAGCAGCTGCCATTGTTGTGACGCGAACAATTTTATTTCAATAACTTTATTCACAAATGTCTGTTTAGTACATTTATGGCTTGGGATAGTTTACATAAGTTTACATTCAATTATTTACCCGAGAGGAAGTCATAATAACAAAATACAATTAATATCTTGCGATCAGAATACAATTTCAACAACAAATGGAAACTAATCATTTAATGAATTTATATCCAAAAATATTACATTCTCTCCACTCTCCATCAACAGATTCCAGGACGATAATGGATCAAAATCACTCCCAACACACAGCTCATGCAACATAAAGCGAACTTTAATATAACTCAAAATCCGTGTCAGTATGCCATTGCAAATTAATTCAATTCATTGACTGATTATGATATTACTGTACCCTGTATACCTGCGGCACTATTATATATACACATCACTCATTCTTAAGTTGTATTTCCTGACAGTTGTGTTTGTATTTCTGGAGAAGTTGGAGTGGCAAGTGTCGGGATAATAAGGGATTTGTGTCTGCTGGAAGAGTAAAGCTTTTCAGTCAAACCGATAGCATCCGTTTGTGAACTCTTTCTTCAAGTGTGAGTGTGGACACCTTCAAGTGTGAGTGTGTGGACACCTTCAAGTGTGAGTGTGGACACCTTCAAGTGTGAGTGTGTGGACATCTTCAAGTGTGAGTGTGGACATCTTCAAGTGTGAGTGTGGACATCTTCAAGTGTGAGTGTGTGGACACCTTCAAGTGTGAGTGTGGACACCTTCAAGTGTGAGTGTGGACATCTTCAAGTGTGAGTGTGGACATCTTCAAGTGTGAGTGTGTGGACACCTTCAAGTGTGAGTGTGGACACCTTCAAGTGTGAGTGTGGACATCTTCAAGTGTGAGTGTGGACATCTTCAAGTGTGAGTGTGTGGACACCTTCAAGTGTGAGTGTGGACACCTTCAAGTGTGAGTGTGTGGGCATCTTCAAGTGTGTGTGTGGACATCTTCAAGTGTGAGTGTAAACATCTTCAAATGTGAGTGTGGACATCTTCAAGTGTGAGTGTGGACATCTTGAAGTGTGTGTGTGGACATCTTCAAGTGTGAGTGTGGACATCTTGAAGTGTGTGTGTGGACATCTTCAAGTGTGAGTGTGGACATCTTGAAGTGTGTGTGTGGACATCTTCAAGTGTGAGTGTGGACATCTTCAAGTGTGAGTGTGGACATCTTCAAGTGTGAGTGTGGACATCTTCAAGTGCGAGTGTGTGGACATCTTCAAGTGTGAGTGTGGACATCTTCAAGTGCGAGTGTGTGGACATCTTCAAGTGTGAGTGTGGACACCTTCAAGTGTGAGTGTGGACATCTTCAAGTGTGAGTGTTAACACTGATCATCTTGATTCATCGCCAGATTCATCTGCAACATTTCCTCCCTTCACAATTAAGCTTACTAAGAATCAGCATTTTGAAGGTCCATTGGTTCACATTCATAACAACTTAGACAATGTTATATATCTCTACTTTCGTTTAAGTATCAAGATGACTCAATTAACTTATAAATGACATTTGTTTTAACTTTAAGGCCTCTAATTGGAACAGAAATATTAAAAGTTGGCCAATTTTAGGATATAATGAGCCTCAGAGGCTTTTTCAGAATACTTTACAGAAATCACTATGGCCTGATAATTTTGAAATCAACATAAAATAAATCATGTGAGTTAAAGGCAAAAATGACTTACCTTCTTATAAAATTAATTTATTTAAATCATCATTTACGTTCAATTAGCTTCAACCAAAAACATTCAAGCGCCTAATAAAAAAATCCTAAAAAAAACTTAACTCCAAACAACAAAATCTTAAAAATTTACAACAAAAAAGTTCCACAACTACCAACGAAAATGTCCCAAAACTTTCAATAAACAAAATAAAAATGTCCAGTAAAAAAATTGAACCTTTCTTCAGGGTTGTTTGTTTATATAATAACTAAACACAGCTAGTTCAGTTTGTTAGTTATAACTATTTTGTAAAAATACTGCACCTAGTGATTACCCTTTGGTCCCTTACCTCCCATATGAACAGTCCTTATGGATACTGAACAGTACTACACTGCTACAGGGACACACAACACTGACATACAGTGTTACACTGCTACACGGACACATAACACTGACATACAGTGTTACACTGCTCCAGGGACACATAACACTGACACACAGTGTTACACTGCTCCAGGGACACATAACACTGACACACTTGGCTACACTGCTCCAGGGACACAACACTGACACTGTGCTACAAGGTATACTGACTGTGTGTAACTGACTATATATATCACAGGCCGAAATGTGTTATATATAGAGCGAGGGAATTATAAACGTGTCTTGTTCTTAGACTAATTCCAATGTGTTACTGCCAGTCGTCTCCTAATGACGGTATAAAAGTGCACAAACTGCCCACGTGACCAAATGATCCAAGAGCAGAGACATAACTGCCACCACAGAGTAGTAGGCATCCTTCAGTCTTGGGAGACTATGGAGTTGCGCCCTAGTTGTCGATCCTGGTGCAGCGTCTGGTGTGACTGATGAGGCCAATCCGAGAGTGGCAGTCCATCCCACACCGAGCACAAACGAAGTCCGATTCTGTTCGGACTTCTGATACACCACAGAGTAATATAACTGTGTTACCAGGACAACTCACCTGCTAATGACCTCTTCATTCACCAACACATTTAAAAAACTCACAATATCGAAACAGTTCTCAAAATATAAATCTTTGTAAAAAAAGAAATTTGTGAGGAATATGTTTAATTCTTTTTCTTGTAAGTAGGGAATAAGGTAACTAATATTTGCTTTTCATTGACCTGGGTTCTAGGAGACTCGAACCTTGGACCCCACATGTGTGAGGCCGAAGCTCTACCGACCGTGCTATTGAGTATTCTTAATAAGGAAAGTTCCCAGAAGCAACATCCTGCTGTACAACTGTAACTCTCAACTTTGCCCTGATAACTACTGAAGCTCAGAGGAATTAGTGACCCACGGCCACCTCATGTATATGGTCATATACACTTCCTGGAAATACACCTTCCATTCACCTGGGTTCGAGTCTCCTAGAGGCTCTAAGTGTGCGTGACAATGTAACATTCACGCTGTATTAATAAAACCGCTTCGTAGTTGGGGTAATGTGGGAGAGTTTCATGTGAGCTGTTATCTCACACCAGACCCCCCCCCCCCCTAAGGTGCCCCAACGTCAAGAAACTGTCGTACTAAAGTGCCCTTATCCTAACCTACCAGAGGACCCAAAACAGAAAACGGGACAGTACGTCACTTTCTCCAGATGCTTCCATGTTCGACGATTTTTGGCTTCACGTAACGCCTACGATCGAAATGCGACATTTCTTTGCAAGAGGACAACTCTGCGAACAGAAAACGTAACTGTCCCTAATTTCTGCTTGTTATAACTTTTAATCAAGTTGTTACATCTTGTTTTGACGTTTTTATGACGTATTAGATCGTTGTTACAACTTGTTGTTACGTGTTTAAACTTGGTCTAATGTTGTAGCAACGTTGTGGTTTGGTTGTGTGATGGGCGGGAGGTGACTGAGGCCCAGCGAGGTCTTCATCATACTCATCATAATGTCTCATGTATCATCTGCTCATCATACTGCCTCATGTATCACCTGCTCATCATACTGCCTCATGTATCACCTGCTCCTCATACTGCCTCATATATATCACCTGCTCATCATACTGCCTCATATTTCATGACAAATGTGAAGAGTGGAGATACAAGAGGTGATATATGAGGCAGTATGATGAGCAGGTGATATATGAGGCAGTATGATGAGCAGGTGATATATGAGGCAGTATGATGAGCAGGTGATATATATGAGGCAGTATGAGGAGCAGGTGATACATGAGGCAGTATGATGAGCAGGTGATACATGAGGCAGTATAATGAGCAGGTGATATATATGAGGCAGTATGATGATCAGGTGATACATGAGGCAGTATGATGAGCAGGTGATACATGAGGCAGTATGATGAGCAGGTGATACATGAGGCAGTATAATGAGCAGGTGATACATGAGGCAGTATAATGAGCAGGTGATATATATGAGGCAGTATGAGGAGCAGGTGATACATGAGGCAGTATGATGAGCAGGTGATATATATGAGGCAGTATAATGAGCAGGTGATATATGAGGCAGTATGATGAGCAGGTGATACATGAGGCAGTATAATGAGCAGGTGATATATATGAGGCAGTATGATGATCAGGTGATACATGAGGCAGTACGATGAGCAGGTGATACATGAGGCAGTATGATGAACAGGTGATACATGAGGCAGTATGATGAACAGGTGATATATGAGGCAGTATGATGATCAGGTGATATATACATGAGGCATTATGATGAGCAGGTGATTTTCATGAGGCAGTATCTCATCTAACATCACACTGCCTCATGTATCACCTGCTCATCACTTGCTCATCATACTGCCTCAAGTAACACCTGCTCATCATACTGTTAGATATTAGATAAACTAAGTTAGTAAGTAAAAGTATTTAAGTTAGTCAGTAAAATAACAACGTACTGGAGTGAACGATATGGAAGAAAATGTAGAATAGAACCAGTGAAGAGCAAAGGTGCCATAGGCACAATCAGAGAGCACTGTATAAACATCAGAGGTCCGCGGTTGTTCAACGTCCTCCCAGCAAGCATAAGAAATATTGCCGGAACAACCGTGGACATTTTCAAGAGGAAACTAGATTTATTCCTCCAAGGAGTGCCGGACCAACCGGGCTGTGGTGGGTATGTGGGCCTGCGGGCCGCTCCAAGCAACAGCCTGGTGGACCAAACTCTCACAAGTCAAGCCTGGCCTCGGGCCGGGCTTGGGGAGTAGAAGAACTCCCAGAACCCCATCAACCAGGTATCAACCAGGTTAGATAAACATGTGTAGTACTGAAACATGTGCAGTTAACATGTGGAGTACTGAAACATGTGCAGTTAACATGTGGAGTACTGGAACATGTGCAGTTAACATGTGTAATACTGAAACGTGCAGTAAACTTGCATAGTACTGAAACATGTGCAGTACTGACACAAGTGTTTTTGTGATTATTCTTGCGTTCGTCAATACCTGTGAGAGAGAGGTCTCCTTTGCTCCTCGGTGTATATTCACTAAAAGAATATAATTTAGTCCTGGACAATACTCAGGGCTGAAGTATATTGTAATTTTTCCTCGAGTGACAACTGTACGTTGATAACTCTGAATAAAACACGAGATATCTAAATAATAAAATATATCAGGGTGAAATAGTTCCAAGTGTTCTCAAGCACGATGGCAGAATTTATTAGTAAACTCAGAGACGAAATTATAATATTCCAGACGGAAGGTATAATGTTAGACGAGTGTAAACAGGACCTCGACCCTTAGGGACGCCATTTTCCAGACAGGTTAAACCTCTGCGATGCTGAGGATGGGAACTACAGCGTAGTACACTACAACTACTCTTATCTCACAACGGCAGCTGCTATCGCAGTATTTGTGTTATCTTGAGTCTGCGTAAAGCAGACGCGGCCATACGTTATACCAGCGTGTGTGTATGATCCAGCTTCATGTAATATTAAGCCTTGTCATACAACCTATGTTTGGAAGTTGCAACAAACACTTAAAGTGTTTTCGTTATTATAACATGAGTGTGTCTACCAGGCAAGAGTGACTTGTACAATAATATGTTGCTGGCCAGCTGGTATTGTGTTGGGAGGTGAGGGGCAACACTGCTTGTTGTGAGCAGTGTAACACTGTATGTGTTATGTGTCCCTGGAGCAGTGTAACACTGTATGTGTTATGTGTCCCTGGAGCAGTGTAACACTGTATGTGTTGTGTGTCCCTGGAGCAGTGTAACACTGTGTGTCAGTGTTGTGTGTCCCCTGGAGCAGTGTAGCACTGTATGTGTTGTGTGTCCCTGGAGCAGTGTAGCACTGTATGTGTTGTGTGTCCCTGGAGCAGTGTAACACTGTGTGTCAGTGTTGTGTGTCCCCTGGAGCAGTGTAGCACTGTATGTGTTGTGTGTCCCTGGAGCAGTGTAGCACTGTATGTGTTGTGTGTCCCTGGAGCAGTGTAGCACTGTCTGTGTTGTGTGTCCCTGAAGCAGTGTAGCACTGTATGTGTTATGTGTCCCTGGAGCAGTGTAGCACTGTATGTGTTGTGTGTCCCTGGAGCAGTGTAACACTGTGTGTCAGTGTTGTGTGTCCCCTGGAGCAGTGTAGCACTGTATGTGTTGTGTGTCCCTGGAGCAGTGTAGCACTGTATGTGTTGTGTGTCCCTGGAGCAGTGTAGCACTGTATGTGTTGTGTGTCCCTGGAGCAGTGTAGCACTGTATGTGTTATGTGTCCCTGGAGCAGTGTAGCACTGTATGTGTTGTGTGTCCCTGGAGCAGTGTAGCACTGTATGTGTTGTGTGTCCCTGGAGCAGTGTAGCACTGTATGTGTTGTGTGTCCCTGGAGCAGTGTAGCACTGTATGTGTTGTGTGTCCCTGGAGCAGTGTAGCACTGTATGTGTTGTGTGTCCCTGGAGCAGTGTAGCACTGTATGTGTTATGTGTCCCTGGAGCAGTGTAGCACTGTATGTGTTGTGTATCCCTGGAGCAGTGTAGCACTGTATGTGTTATGTGTCCCTGGAGCAGTGTAGCACTGTATGTGTTATGTGTCCTTGGAGCCGTGTAGCACAGTATGTGTTATGTGTCCTTGGAGCCGGGTAGCACTGTTTGTGTTATGTGTCCCTGGAGCAGTGTAGCACTGTATGTGTTATGTGTCCCTGGAGCCGTGTAGCACTGTATGTGTTATGTGTCCCTGGAGCAGTGTAGCACTGTATGTGTTATGTGTCCCTGGAGTAGTGTAGCACTGTATGTGTTATCTCTCCCTGGAGCAGTGTAACACTGTATGTGTTATCTGTCCCTGGAGCAGTGTAACACTGTGTGTGTTATGTGTCCCTGGAGCAGTGTAACACTGTGTGTCAGTGTTATGTGTCCCTGGAGCAGTGTAACACTGTGTGTCAGTGTTATGTGTCCCTGGAGCAGTATAACACTGAGTGTCAGTGTTATGTGTCCCTGGAGCAGTGTAGCACTGTGTGTCAGTGTTATGTGTCCTCTGAAGCAGTGTAACACTGTGTGTCAGTGTTATGTGTCCCCTGAAGCAGTGTAACACTGTGTGTCAGTGTTATGTGTCCCTGGAGCAGTGTAACACTGTGTGTCAGTGTTGTGTGTCCCTGGAGCAGTGTAACACTGTATGTGTTATGTGTCCCTGGAGCAGAGTAACACTGTGTGTCAGTGTCATGTGTCCCTGGAGCAGTGTAACACTGTGTGTGTGTGTGTTATGTGTCCTCTGAAGCAGTGTAACACTGTGTGTGTGTTATGTGTCCCCTGAAGCAGTGTAGCACTGTGTGTATTATGTGTCCTCTGAAGCAGTGTAGCACTGTTTGTCAGTGTTGTGTCCCTGGAGCAGTGTAGCACTGTATGTCAGTGTTATGTGTCCCTGGAGCAGTGTAACACTGTTTGTCAGTGTTATGTGTCCCTTGAGCAGTGTAACACTGTATGTGTTATGTGTCCCTGAAGCAGTGTAACACTGTGTGTCAGTGTCATGTGTCCCTGGAACAGTGTAACACTGTGTGTGTGTGTTATGTTTCCTCTGAAGCAGTGTAACACTGTGTGTGTGTTATGTGTCCCCAGAAGCAGTGTAGCACTGTGTGTATTATGTGTCCTCTGAAGCAGTGTAGCACTGTGTGTCAGTGTTATGTGTCCCTGGAGCAGTGTAGCACTGTATGTCAGTGTTATGTGTCCCCTGAAGCAGTATAGCACTGTGTGTATTATGTGTCCCAGGAGCAGTGTAACGCTGTATGTGTTATGTATCCATGGAGCAGAGTAACACTGAGTGTCAGTGTTATGTGTCCCTGGAGCAGTGTAACACTGTGTGTTATGTGTCCCTGGAGCAGTGAAACACTGTGTGTCAGTGTTATGTGTCCCTGGAGCAGTGTAGCACTGTGTCAGTGTTATGTGTCCCTGGAGCAGTGTAGCACTGTGTGTCAGTGTTATGTGTCCCTGGAGCAGTGTAACACTGTGTGTCAGTGTTATGTGTCCCTGGAGCAGTGTAGCACTGTGTGTCAGTGTTATGTGTCCCTGGAACAGTGTAGCACTGTATGTGTTGTGTGTCCCTGGAGCAGTGTAGCACTGTATGTGTTATGTGTCCCTGGAGCAGTGTAGCACTGTATGTGTTGTGTGTCCCTGGAGCAGTGTAGCACTGTATGTGTTATGTGTCCCTGGAGCAGTGTAGCACTGTATGTGTTATGTGTCCCTGGAACAGTGTAACACTGTGTGTCAATGTTATGTGTCCCTGGAGCAGTATAACACTGAGTGTCAGTGTTATGTGTCCCTGGAGCAGTGTAGCACTGTGTGTCAGTGTTATGTGTCCCTGGAGCAGTGTAACACTGTGTGTCAGTGTTATGTGTCCCTGGAGCAGTATAACACTGAGTGTCAGTGTTATGTGTCCCTGGAGCAGAGTAACACTGTGTGTCAGTGTCATGTGTCCCTGGAGCAGTGTAACACTGTGTGTGTGTGTGTTTGTGTTATGTGTCCTCTGAAGCAGTGTAACACTGTGTGTGTGTTATGTGTCGCCTGAAGCAGTGTAGCCCTGTGTGTATTATGTGTCCTCTGAAGCAGTGTAGCACTGTTTGTCAGTGTTGTGTCCCTGGAGCAGTGTAGCACTGTATGTCAGTGTTATGTGTCACTGGAGCAGTGTAACACTGTTTGTCAGTGTTATGTGTCCCTTGAGCAGTGTAACACTGTATGTGTTATGTGTCCCTGAAGCAGTGTAACACTGTGTGTCAGTGTCATGTGTCCCTGGAGCAGTGTAGCACTGTATGTGTTATGTGTCCCTGGAGCAGAGTAACACTGTGTGTCAGTGTCATGTGTCCCTGGAACAGTGTAACACTGTGTGTGTGTGTTATGTGTCCTCTGAAGCAGTGTAACACTGTGTGTGTGTTATGTGTCCCCTGAAGCAGTGTAGCACTGTGTGTATTATGTGTCCTCTGAAGCAGTGTAGCACTGTGTGTCAGTGTTATGTGTCCCTGGAGCAGTGTAGCACTGTATGTCAGTGTTATGTATCCCCTGAAGCAGTGTAGCACTGTGTGTATTATGTGTCCCAGGAGCAGTGTAACGCTGTATGTGTTATGTATCCCTGGAGCAGAGTAACACTGAGTGTCAGTGTTATGTGTCCCTGGAGCAGTGTAACACTGTGTGTTATGTGTCCCTGGAGCAGTGAAACACTGTGTGTCAGTGTTATGTGTCCCTGGAGCAGTGTAGCACTGTGTCAGTGTTATGTGTCCCTGGAGCAGTGTAGCACTGTGTGTCAGTGTTATGTGTCCCTGGAGCAGTGTAACACTGTGTGTCAGTGTTATGTGTCCCTGGAGCAGTGTAGCACTGTGTGTCAGTGTTATGTGTCCCTGGAACAGTGTAGCACTGTATGTGTTGTGTGTCCCTGGAGCAGTGTAGCACTGTATGTGTTATGTGTCCCTGGAGCAGTGTAGCACTGTATGTGTTGTGTGTCCCTGGAGCAGTGTAGCACTGTATGTGTTATGTGTCCCTGGATCAGTGTAGCACTGTATGTGTTGTGTCCCTGGAGTAGTGTAGCACTGTATGTGTTATGTGTCCCTGGAGAAGTGTAACACTGTGTGTCAGTGTTATGTGTCCCTGGAGCAGTGTAGCACTGTGTGTCAGTGTTATGTGTCATTGGAGCCGTGTAGCACTGTTTGTGTTATGTGTCCCTGGAGCAGTGTTGCACTGCTAGTGTTATGTGTCCCTGGAGCCGTGTAGCACTGTATGTGTTATGTGTCCCTGGAGCAGTGTAGCACTGTATGTGTTATGTGTCCCTGGAGTAGTGTAGCACTGTATGTGTTATCTCTCCCTGGAGCAGTGTAACACTGTATGTGTTATCTGTCCCTGGAGCAGTGTAACACTGTGTGTGTTATGTGTCCCTGGAGCAGTGTAACACTGTGTGTCAGTGTTATGTGTCCCTGGAGCAGTATAACACTGAGTGTCAGTGTTATGTGTCCCTGGAGCAGTGTAGCACTGTGTGTCAGTGTTATGTGTCCCTAGAGCAATGTAGCACTGTGTGTCAGTGTTATGTGTCCCTGGAGTAGTGTAACACTGTGTGTCAGTGTTATGTGTCCCTGGAGCAATGTAGCACAGTGTGTCAGTGTTATGTGTCCCTGGAGCAGTGTAGCACTGTGTGTCAGTGTTATGTGTCCCTGGAGCAATGTAGCACTGTGTGTCAGTGTTATGTGTCCTTGGAGCAGTGTAAAACTGTGTGTGTGTGTTATGTGTCCTCTGAAGCAGTGTAACACTGTGTGTCAGTGTCATGTGTCCCTGGAGCAGTGTAGCACTGTATGTGTTATGTGTCCCTGGAGCAGAGTAACACTGTGTGTCAGTGTCATGTGTCCCTGGAACAGTGTAACACTTTGTGTGTGTGTTATGTGTCCTCTGAAGCAGTGTAACACTGTGTGTGTGTTATGTGTCCCCTGAAGCAGTGTAGCACTGTGTGTATTATGTGTCCTCTGAAGCAGTGTAGCACTGTGTGTCAGTGTTATGTGTCCCTGGAGCAGTGTAGCACTGTATGTCAGTGTTATGTGTCCCCTGAAGCAGTGTAGCACTGTGTGTATTATGTGTCCCAGGAGCAGTGTAACGCTGTATGTTTTATGTGTCCCTGGAGCAGAGTAACACTGAGTGTCAGTGTCATGTGTCCCTGGAGCAGTGTAACACTGTGTGTCAGTGTTATGTGTCCCTGGAGCAGTGTAACACTGTTTGTCAGTGTTATGTGTCCCTTGATTAGTGTAACACTGTGTGTCAGTGTTATGTGTCCCTGGAGCAGTGTAACACTGTGTGTGTTATGTGTCCCTGGAGCAGTGTAACACTGTGTGTCAGTGTTATGTGTCCCTGGAGCAGTGTAACACTGTGTGTCAGTGTTATGTGTCCCTGGAGCAGTGTAGCACTGTGTGTCAGTGTTATGTGTCCCTGGAGCAGTGTAACACTGTATGTTAGTGTTGTGTGTCCCTGGAACAGTGTAACACTGTAAGTGTTATGTGTTCCTGGAGCAGTGTAACACTGTGTGTCAGTGTTATGTGTCCCTGGAGCAGTGTAACACTGTGTGTCAGTGTTATGTGTCCCTGGAGCAGTGTAGCACTGTGTGTCAGTGTTATGTGTCCCTGGAGCAGTGTAACACTGTATGTTAGTGTTGTGTGTCCCTGTAGCAGTGTAACACTGTGTGTCAGTGTTATGTGTCCCTGGAGCAGTGTAGCACTGTGTGTCAGTGTTTTGTGTCCCTGGAGCAGTGTAACACTGTATGACAGTGTCCTCTGATACTATGCAACGGAACACTGTCGGATTTATGTGTCCCGTGAGCCAGGTACGTCAGTGTCAAGTGTCCCGTGAGCCAGGTACGTCAGTGTCAAGTGTCCCGTGAGCCAGGTACGTCAGTGTCAAGTGTCCCGTGAGCCAGGTACATCAGTGTCAAGTGTCCCGTGAGCCAGGTACGTCAGTGTCAAGTGTCCCGTGAGCCAGGTACGTCAGTGTCAAGTGTCCCGTGAGCCAGGTACGTCAGTGTCAAGTGTCCCGTGAGCCAAGTACGTCAGTGTCAAGTGTCCCGTGAGCCAGGTACGTCAGTGTCAAGTGTCCCGTGAGCCAAGTACGTCAGTGTCAAGTGTCCCGTGAGCCAGGTACGTCAGTGTCAAGTGTCCCGTGAGCCAGGTACGTCAGTGTCAAGTGTCCCGTGAGCCAGGTACGTCAGTGTCAAGTGTCCTGTGAGCCAAGTACGTCAATGTCAAGTGTCCCGTGAGCCAGGTACGTCAGTGTCAAGTGTCCCGTGAGCCAGGTACGTCAGTGTCAAGTGTCCCGTGAGCCAGGTACGTCAGTGTCAAGTGTCCCGTGAGCCAGGTACGTCAGTGTCAAGTGTCCCGTGAGCCAGGTACGTCAGTGTCAAGTGTCCCGTGAGCCAGGTACGTCAGTGTCAAGTGTCCCGTGAGCCAGGTACGTCAGTGTCAAGTGTCCCGTGAGCCAGGTACGTCAGTGTCAAGTGTCCCGTGAGCCAGGTACGTCAGTGTCAAGTGTCCCGTGAGCCAGGTACGTCAGTGTCAAGTGTCCTGTGAGCCAGGTACGTCAGTGTCAAGTGTCCCGTGAGCCAGGTACGTCAGTGTCAAGTGTCCCGTGAGCCAGGTACGTCAGTGTCAAGTGTCCCGTGAGCCAGGTACGTCAGTGTCAAGTGTCCCGTGAGCCAGGTACGTCAGTGTCAAGTGTCCTGTGAGCCAGGTACGTCAGTGTCAAGTGTCCCGTGAGCCAGGTACGTCAGTGTCAAGTGTCCCGTGAGCCAGGTACGTCAGTGTCAAGTGTCCCAGGTGCAGCATTAGACAGTGTTATGTGTCTCCTTATATCGAAAATCCCGGGTGGTCGTAATTACCTCCTGATATTCAACTTATTGTTAGGGACGTCAGAAAGAACTTTTTCAGTGTCAGAGTAGTTAACAGGTGGAATGTATTAGGCAGTGATGTGGTGGAGGCTGACTCCATACACAGTTTCAAGTGTAGATATGATAGAGCCCAGTAGGCTCAGGAATCTGTACACCAGTTGATTGACAGTTGAAAGGCGAGACCAAAGAGCCAGAGCTCAACCCCCGCCAGCACAAATAGGTGAGTGCACACACACACGCACACCCACACACACACACACACACACACACACACACACACACACACACACACACACACACACACACACACACACACACACACACATGTGTGTGTGCCCTTCCTACTCCAGACCTACCTACCCAGGCCCTACCCCAGACCCTCCTACCTACCTTCCTAGAAGCCCAGCCCCCAGTAGCCCCCCAAGCACTCTTTCTGAACACCCCCCTCCTGAACTCTTTCACCCCTCATACACCCCCCGGACCCCCCCAGACACCCCCCGGATCCCACCGGACATCCCTCGGACCCTCCCCGCCCCCAGTCATCCCCCAGACACCCCCCAAATCCCCCAGATCCCCTCTGCCCCCAGTCACCCCCCAGACATCCCTCAGATCCCCCCAGACCCCCAGAGAAAGGGAGAACTCTGGTACAAGAGTTTCCATGAAGAATCTCAAGGTTTGGTACACCAATGCTGATGGGGTATCTAATAAAGCAGAAGAGATAAAAGAAAGAGTGAGTGAAGCAGATCCTGACATAGTTGCAATTGTGGAAACTAAAATTAATGACATGATCTCAGATGCAATCTTTCCTGAAGGGTACCAGGTGATACGAAAAGAGAGGACACAGAGACAGGGAGGGGGAGTAGCACTCCTAATAAAGCGGAAATGGAAGTTTGAAGACCTGGGAAATCGAGTTACCAATGAGTGCACAAGCTTCATACATGGAACTCTGACAGTAGATGGGAGGAAGATTGTGATCCTGGTAATCTACAATCCCCCACCAAACAGTAGAAGACCCAGGCAAGAGTATGATGACAACAACAAAGCATGTATAGATGAACTGCAGAAGGCAGCAACACTAGCCCACAGAATGAGAGCGAAGCTGCTGATCATGGGGGACCTAAATCATGGAGAGATAAATTGGGAATCAAGGAATCCCCATGGAGGGGACGAAACGTGGGGAGCAAAATTAGTAGATGTTATAGACAGGAATTTCCTGACACAACATGTGAAGGAAGACACAAGGGAAAGAGGAGGAGATGCACCGAGCCTATTAGACCTGATTTTCACCCAGAACGTAGAAGATATCGAGAATTTAGAGCATGAAATACCTCTAGGGGCCAGTGACCATTGTGTCCTAGTCTTTGACTACATGATGGAATTCAAACTTATGACCATGGGACAAGAGATCTGGGAAAGGAGAGCTGACTACAGGAAAGGGGACTATATGAGGATAAGGGACTATCTGGGTGAAGTGCAGTGGGAGGAAGAAATTAGAGGAAAAACAGTCCAAGATATGATGGACCTAGTCATACAGAAATGCCAGGAGGCCGAAGAGAGATTTATACCAACGGTAAAGGGAAAAAATAAGAAGGAATATAATAACCCATGGTTTAATAGACAGTGTCAGGAAGCAAAAATGGCCAGCAGACGGGAGTGGAGGAAGTACAGAAGACAAAGAACAGAGGACAACAGAAGCAGATACAACAGAGCTAGGAACGATTACATTAACATAAGACGAACATCGGAAAGGGACTATGAGAACGATATTGCAATCAAAGCGAAAAAACAACATAAGTTACTACACAGTCATATAAGAAGAAAAATGTCGGTGAACGACCAAGTGACAAGACTAAGGAAGACAGAGGGGGCATATACTGAAAGTGACAAGGAAATCTGCGAGGCACTGAATGCCAGTTTCCATGGAGTGTTCACTACCGAGCCTGAGCAGCTCCCATTGTTGGAAGGGGTTACCCTAGATGAAAGACTATCAGATATAGAGGTGACAGCAGAGGAGGTAATGAAACAGTTGACAACTCTAGATGCAACTAAAGCAGTTGGACCAGACAAAGTATCACCGTGGATACTAAAAGAAGCAGCACAGGCCCTCAGCGTGCCTCTGGCAATGATCTTTAATGAGTCACTTATGTCAGGAGAATTGCCCAGTTGCTGGAAGAAGGCAAATGTCGTGCCGATCTTCAAGAAAGGAGATAGGGAGGAGGCACTTAACTACAGACCTGTATCACTGACAAGCATCCCCTGTAAAATACTGGAAAGAATAATTAGGCTGCGACTGGTTGCACACCTGGAGAACATTAGGTTTGTGAACAAACATCAACATGGGTTCTGGACAGGGAAATCGTGCCTAACAAACCTTCTGGAATTCTATGATAAAATAACGAGGATAAGACAGGACAGAGATGGTTGGGCAGACTGCATATTTCTGGACTGCCAAAAAGCCTTTGATACAGTACCGCACATGAGACTGCTGTTCAAGCTCGAGAGGCAGGCGGGGGTGGGGGAAAAGGTCCTAGAATGAATAAGGAACTACCTAACAGGAAGGAGCCAAAGAGTTACGGTAAGGGGCGAGAAGTCGGACTGGCGAACAGTAACAAGTGGAGTACCACAAGGATCGGTGCTGGGACCAATTCTATTTCTTGTATATGTTAACGACATGTTTACAGGCGTAGAGTCCTACATGTCGATGTTTGCGGATGATGCAAAGTTGATGAGAAGAGTTGTGACAGATGAGGATTGCAGGATCCTCCAAGAGGACCTGAACAGATTGCAGAGATGGTCAGAGAAATGGCTACTAGAATTCAACACGAGCAAATGTAAAGTTATGGAAATGGGACTAGGAGATAGGAGACCAAAGGGACAGTACACAATGAAGGGGAACAACCTACCTGTAACGACGCGTGAAAGAGACCTGGGGGTGGACGTAACACCTAATCTATCTCCTGAGGCACATATTAATAGGATAACGACAGCAGCGTACTCTACACTGGCAAAAGTTAGAACATCATTCAGAAATCTAAGTAAGGAGGCATTTAGGGCGCTTTACACTGCCTACGTAAGGCCAGTCTTAGAGTATGCCGCCTCATCATGGAGTCCCCATCTGAAGAAGCATATAATGAAACTGGAAAAGGTTCAGAGGTTTGCAACGAGACTCGTCCCAGAGCTACGAGGGATGGGGTATGAAGAGCGCCTGAGGGAACTGTGCCTTACGACACTAGAAAGAAGAAGGGAGAGGGGGGACATGATAGGAACGTATAAGATACTCAGAGGAATTGACAGAGTGGACATAGACGAAATGTTCACACGGAATAGTAACAGAACGAGAGGACATGGATGGAAGCTTGAAACTCAGATGAGTCACAGAGATGTTAGGAAGTTTTCTTTTAGCGTGAGAGTAGTGGGGAAATGGAATGCACTTCAGGAACAGGTTGTGGAAGCAAATACTATTCATAATTTTAAAACCAGGTATGATAGGGAAATAGGACAGGAGTCATTGCTGTAAACAACCGATGCTCGAAAGGCGGGATCCAAGAGTCAATGCTCGATCCTGCAGACACAACTAGGTGAGTACACACACACACACACACATACACCCACACACACACACACACCCACACACACACACACACACACACACACACACACACACACACACACATACACACACACACACACACCCACACACACACACACACGTTTTGTTTTGCTGAGTAATGTGTTGTGAAGCGGTTTGTAGCATACTTAGTGATTGATCCCCCGAAGTGTGTGCACCGTTTAGGATCGTATGCTAAGTGCACATAGTGGCTGACGACCAGTGAGGAAGATAGGAACGAATGTTACCAGGAGCACGTGGAGACAACAGTAGCACGTGGAGACAACATTGATACCAGAGAGAGGAGAGGGCAAGCGACCAACCCCGTCATAAGGACATCTCTTCAAACTCACCTAGGCGTGCTTGCTCGGGGTGAGCTGACGGTAGGTACCCCTCTCTAGGTCATCAATAAGGTGTACAGAGTGACTTAAAATACCTAATTTAAAGTAGGTCTCAATATCTCAAATATACAACTCCGTGGCTCACTTGGGTGGTACTTGGGTGGGGCTTGACACATGATACCCTGGTGACTGCTCACCATCTCACCCCACACCTTCCCACGCCTTACACTGCCCCAAGACACCCCCCTACCCCTCCCCCTATACACAAACACCCCCGCACCCAACACACACACACACACACACACACGCACACGCACACGCACACGCACACGCACACACGCACACGCGCACACACGCACACGCACACACGCACACGCACGCACACAAAGACACACACGCACACACACACACGCACACACACACGCACATACAGACACACACACAGACACACACACACACACACACACACACACACACACACACACACACACACAGGTCAAGCGGGATGGTAAGACAACAGAATGAAGCTGGAGGAGAGGGACTGGACGAGTCATTCATGGAGATGATTGCTAAGGCATGGAAGGAAGTCAGTGGGGAATTGAAGGACCTGAGGGAAACTATATGTAAGCTGCAGATAGAACTAAGTGCAGCACAAGAGGAGATAAAAAGCCTAAAAACAGGCCCTCCTCAGACTCTGGCCCAGGGGACCAACCCCCAGGTGCCAGGAGATGTAGCTATGGCAGGGACCCCTACAATTGGCCCAACCTTTGCTGAAATGCTCAAGAGCCCAGGAGCAATGTCCACAGTCAAGGATGTTGTAATGAAAGCAGTAACCTCACAGGAGGCAGCTAGATGCACAAGCCAGCTAATGGAAAGGAAAAGAGCTGTAGTAGTGGTAGGTGTCGAGGAACAAGAGGGCTCCACAAGGGAGGAAACGAGGACTAAAGACAAAGCTGCAGTGGCAGGGATATTAAAGGAGATAGGAATGGAAGGGGCTGAACGAGACATAGAACAGTTTTTCCGGATTGGCCAGTACAACAGAGACAAAAAGATTGATCAAGGTAGTATTCAAGAGCGAGGACATCAAAGAGGACATTCTAGTAAGGAAGAACAAACTGAGGCATGCAAGGAACTACAAAGAGGTATATGTTCAGAGGGACATGACCAGAGACGAGATAGTAAGGGCAGCAGATGCAAGGAAAAGGCGCAAGGAGAGGGAAGAGAGCCAGGGAACCTCAGCCTCCAACCCAGCAATCCCAGAGGGGAGTGGGGAACCCCAATCCAGCAACCCAGGAACCCCAGGGGGGAATGCAACACCCCAGTCCACCACCCAATAGGGCCCTCTCTACCCCCCAGCACAAACCCTTCCTTGCCCCTGCATAATGCCCATCATGAAACCCAAATCCTCCCCCTCCCCTTACCCCAAGTAGCCCCTGCTTTCCCAACCCCTGGTCTTCTCCCTGCCCCAAGCAGGCCTGAGCAAGACCAAAGCCCTCTATCCCCCACTCCACCTCCCTCCAAACCCCTGTCAACTACACCGCAGGAGGGCGTGCCCTCTCCCCAAGCAATCCCTGCTCCCTCACCCCCAGGACTTCTTCCTGACCCAAGCAGGCCTGAGGAAGACCTAAGCCCTCCACCCCCCACCCCACCTCCCCCTGAACCCCTGGCAACTACCTCACAGGAGGAGGAGCCTACCCAAGTAGCAAGGACCATAGAACAACCTCCTACACTTGTAGGGAGTGTGGGTGAAATTGGATATAAGAAAGTGAGCTTCAAGGTAATGTACTCAAACATTGATGGGATTACCAATAAAGCAAGTGAACTGGCAGAAAGGGTGCAAGAAGAAAACCCTGATGTAATAGGACTAACAGAAACAAAATTGTCAGGAGTCATAACAGATGCTGTGTTTCCAAAGGACTACTATATAGTAAGGAAAGAGAGGGAAGGGAGAGGAGGTGGAGGAGTGGCCCTGCTGATAAGGAAGGACTGGAGTTTTGATGAGATGGAAATTCCGGGCTGTGACGGATTCAGAGATTACATAACAGGAACTATAACAATGGGTGGACCTAAGATAATAGTGACAGTCATTTACAACCCTCCCCTAAATGACAGAAGACCTAGACAGGAGTTTGATAGGAACAACATGGCAACTATTAATATAATAGAGAGAGCAGCTTCAGTTGCCTGCAGGAATGGCTCAAGACTCTTAATCATGGGTGATTTCAACCATGGAAAGATAGACTGGGAGAATGGGGACCCACATGGTGGTGCAGATACGTGGCGAGCTAAACTCTTGGAAGTGGCAACAAGGAATTTTCTGAGCCAGCATGTCAAGGAACCCACAAGAATGAGAGGCAATGATGAACCAGCTAGACTCGACTTAATATTCACCCTAAATGAGTCAGAAATAAGGGAAGTCAAAGTTGAAGCCCCCATAGGAATGAGTGACCACAGTGTACTGACCTTTGAGTACTTGGTGGAGGTAGGGATAACCTATCCAAGGATGGGAGTGGAGGGGAAAAGACTGAATTACCGAAGAGGAAAATATGACGAGATGAGGAACTTCCTAATGGGAATACCATGGGAAACAGAACTTAGAGACAAGAATGTGCAGGTCATGATGGATATTGTCACCCAAAAGAGCCAGGAAGCTGCAGACAGGTTTATCCCCGTCCAAAAGGAGAAAAACGAAAAACAACAGAAAAACCCATGGTTCAACCAGGAATGTAAGGTAGCGAAACAACTGAGTAAAAGAACATGGAGAAACTACAGAAATAACAGAACACCAGAGAGCAGGGAGAGGTACCAGAGGGCCAGAAATGAGTACATCAGAGTGAGGAGGGAAGCAGAGAGACAGTTTGAAAATGACATCGCGAGTAAAGCCAAGACCCAACCAAAGCTGCTGCACAGCCATATCAGGAGGAAAACAGCAGTGAAGGAACAAGTGATGAAGCTGCGGAAAGGGGAGAACAGATACACAGAGAATGACAAGGAGGTGTGTGAAGAACTCAACAAGAGATTCCAGGAGGTCTTCACAATAGAACAAGGAGAAGCCCCTGCACTAAATGAGGAGGCGGCAACATTGGAAACCTTGGAGGAATTTGACCTCACCAGTGATGAGGTCAAAAGGTGTCTGCTGGAGCTAGATGTGACAAAGGCTGTTGGGCCTGATAGAATCTCACCATGGATACTAAAGGAAGGTGCAGAAGCACTAAGTGTGCCACTCTCTATGGTGTATAACAGGTCACTGGAAACAGGAGACTTACCAGAAAGTTGGAAGACAGCTAACGTGGTCCCAATATACAAAAAGGGTGACAGGCAAGAGGCACTGAATTACAGGCCAGTTTCCTTAACTTGTATACCATGCAAGGTGCTGGAGAAGATTGTGAGGAAAAGGCTCGTAGAGCATCTGGAGGGAAATAACTTTGTAACGCACCACCAACATGGGTTCAGAGATGGTAAATCGTGCCTCACAGGGTTAATAGAATTTTATGACCAGGCAACGAAAATTAGGCAGGAAAGAGAAGGGTGGGCCGACTGCATTTTCCTGGATTGCCAAAAAGCCTTCGACACAGTACCCCATAAAAGGCTGTTAAAAAAGTTGGAGCAACAGGCAGGAGTAAAAGGGAAGGTGCTCCAGTGGATAAGGGAGTACTTAAGCAACAGGAAACAGCGAGTAACGGTGAGGGGGAAGACATCAGAGTGGCGAGATGTCACCAGCGGAGTCCCACAGGGCTCAGTACTTGGACCCATCCTGTTTCTAATATATGTGAACGATCTTCCAGAGGGTATAGACTCATTCCTCTCGATGTTTGCTGATGATGCAAAAATTATGAGAAGAATCAAGACGGATGAAGATAGACAGAGACTACAGGATGACCTGGATAAACTGGAGGAATGGTCTAGAAAATGGCTGCTGAAGTTCAACTCTGGAAAGTGTAAGGTGATGAAATTAGGCGAAGGGAGCAGGAGGCTGAACACAAGGTATCATCTGGGAGGGGAAATCCTGCAAGAATCAAATAGAGAGAAGGATCTGGGGGTTGATATCACACCGAACCTGTCCCCAGAGGCCCACATCAAAAGAATATCATCAGCGGCATATGCTAGACTGGCCAACATAAGAACTGCCTTCAGAAACTTGTGTAAGGAATCTTTCAGAACCCTGTATACCACTTATGTAAGACCAATCCTGGAGTATGCAGCTCCAGCCTGGAGTCCATACCTAGTTAAACACAAGACAAAGTTAGAGAAGATTCAGCGGTATGCCACCAGGCTCGTCCCGGAACTGAGAGGATTGAGCTACGAGGAAAGGCTAAAGGAGCTGAACCTCACATCCCTGGAAAACAGAAGAGTAAGGGGAGACATGATAACCACCTACAAAATTCTCAGGGGAATTGACAGGGTGGACAAAGACAAACTCTTCAGCACGGGTGGGACACGAACAAGGGGACACAGGTGGAAACTTAGTACCCAGATGAGCCACAGAGACGTTAGAAAGAATTTTTTCAGTGTCAGAGTAGTTAATAAATGGAATGCACTAGGAAGTGATGTGGTGGAGGCTGACTCCATACACAGTTTCAAATGTAGGTATGATAGAGCCCAGTAGGCTCAGGAATCTGTACACCAGTTGATTGACAGTTGAGAGGCGGGACCAAAGAGCCAAAGCTCAACCCCCGCAAGCACAATTAGGTGAGTACAATTAGGTGAGTACACACACACACATACACACACACACACACACACCCACACACACACACACCCACACACACACATACACACACACACACACACACACACACACACACACACACACACACACACACACACACACACACACACACACACACACACACACACACACACACACACACACACACACACACACACACACACACACACACACACACACACACACACACACACACACACACACACACACACACATACACACACACACACACACACACACACACACACACACACACACACACACACACACACATACACACACACACACACACCCACACACACACACACACACACACACACACATACACACACACATACACCCACACACACACACCCACACACACACACACACACACACACACACACACACACACACACACACACACACAAACACACACACACACACACACACACACACTCACACACACACACACACACACACACACATAGGCCGGTACAACAAAGACCGAGACCGAATGATAAAGATAGTGTTTGCAAGCGAGAACACAAAGGAGAAGATCTTATCAAGGAAGAGCTCCCTGAAAAACGTGGGAAAATTAAAAAATGTATTCCTCCAGAGAGACATGACAAGGGAGGAGAGAGCCGTGGCGGCAGAAGCAAGGAAGAGGCGCAGGGCGAGAGGGGAAAACCAGGAAGTCACAGCTCCCAACCCAACACCCCCAGAGGCGAGGGGGGAACCCACAACCAGCTACCCAGTAACGCCAGAAGGGAGGACAACCCCGCCTCCCTCCTCTGCATAGAAAACCCCCCTACCCCAAACCCTCCCTGCCCCCACTCAAATGTTCAGCAAAATCTCCCTCCCCCCACACCCAATCCCCACCCTTCTACCCCTCCCCTCCTCTCGAGTCCTCCCTCCCCCCCTTTCCTTCCCGTCCTCCCTCCCCTTTCACCCCATACCCTCCCTGTCCCTCCCCCTTCACTGGATTCCCCGCACCTCATCCCAGTATCCTCTGAGACCCAGTTACCCACCTCACAGGTCCTCACACCCATGGAACAGCCTCCCCCACCAGCAGAACACTCACTAAGGAGGCGATTTGAGAAGGGACAGAAGAAAGTGAGCCTCAAAGCGATGTACACAAACATAGATGGAATTACAAATAAAGCAAATGAGCTTGGAGAACTGGTACTAGAGGAAAACCCAGACATAATAGCCCTCACAGAAACAAAGATCACGAAAACGATAACAAATGCAGTGTTCCCACAGGACTATTATGTTATGGGGAAAGAGAGGGAAGGAAGAGGTGGGGGTGGTGTAGCTCTGCTGGTAAGACAAGGCTGGGATTTTGAGGAGATGGATATTCAGGGCTGTGAAGGTTTCAGTGACTACATAGCAGGTACTGTAACAAAGGGAGGGAAAAAAATTATAGTCGCAGTCATATATAATCCACCACCAAATGACAGAAGACCTAGACAGGAATATGATAGAAACAACATGGCCACCATTAACATAATAGAAAGAGCAGCTTCTGTTGCTAGCAGGAATGGATCTGGACTACTAATTATGGGAGACTTCAACCATGGGAAGATAGATTGGAAGAACAGAGACCCGCATGGAGGACCAGAAACATGGAGAGCTAAGCTGCTGGACGTGGCAACAAGAAACTTTCTAAGCCAGCACACCAAAGAACCAACAAGAATGAGAGGAGAAGATGAACCAGCAATGCTTGATTTGATATTTACCCTAAATGAATGGGATATAAGGGAAGTTAAGATGGAAGCACCCTTGGGAATGAGTGACCACAGTGTATTGAATTTTGAGTACCTGGTAGAGCTAGGACTTATCTCCCCCCAAAAAGAACTAGGAATCAAAAGGCTGGCATACCGAAAGGGGAATTATGAACAGATGAGAAGTTTCCTAAGTGAAATACCTTGGGACACAGACCTCAGAGACAAGTCTGTACAGGGTATGATGGACTATGTTACCCAAAAGTGTCAGGAGGCAGTAAACAGGTTCATCCCGGCCCAAGGGGAAAAATCCGAGAAGCAACAGAAGAATCCATGGTATAATAGGGCATGTATGGAAGCGAAGAAACTGAACAAAAAGGCGTGGAGGAACTTCCGGAATAACAGAACACCAGAAAGCAGAGAGAGATACCAGAGAACCAGGAATGAGTACGTCAGGGTGAGAAGAGAAGCAGAGAAAAATTTTGAAAATGATATAGCAAACAAAGCCAAGACCGAACCAAAGCTACTCCACAGTCACATCAGAAGGAAAACAACAGTGAAAGAACAGGTATTGAAACTTAGAACAGGCGAGGACAGGTATACAGAGAATGACAGAGAGGTGTGTGAGGAACTCAACAAGAGGTTCCAGGAGGTCTTCACAATAGAACAGGGTGAGGTCACTGTGTTAGGAGAAAGGGAGGTAAACCAGGCGGCCTTGGAGGAGTTCGAAATTACGAGAGAGGAGGTCAAGAGACACCTGCTGGATCTGGATGTTAGAAAGGCTGTTGGTCCAGATGGGATCTCACCATGGGTACTGAAAGAGTGTGCAGAGGCACTTTGCCTGCCACTCTCCATAGTGTATAGTAAGTCACTAGAGACGGGAGACCTACCAGAAATATGGAAGACGGCGAATGTGGTCCCAATATACAAAAAGGGCGACAGACAAGAGGCACTGAACTACAGGCCAGTGTCCTTGACTTGTATACCATGCAAGGTGATGGAGAAGATCGTGAGAAAAAACCTGGTAACACATCTGGAGAGAAGGGACTTCGTGACAAATCGCCAACATGGATTCAGGGAGGGTAAATCTTGCCTTACAGGCTTGATAGAATTCTACGATCAGGTGACACAGATTAAGCAAGAAAGAGAGGGCTGGGCGGACTGCATTTTCTTGGATTGTCGGAAAGCCTTTGACACAGTACCGCATAAGAGGCTGGTACATAAGCTGGAGAGACAGGCAGGTGTAGCTGGTAAGGTGCTCCAGTGGATAAGGGAGTATCTAAGCAATAGGAAGCAGAGAGTTACGGTGAGGGGTGAGACCTCCGATTGGCGTGAAGTCACCAGTGGAGTCCCACAGGGCTCTGTACTCGGTCCTATCTTGTTTCTGATATATGTAAATGATCTCCCGGAGGGTATCGATTCATTTCTCTCAATGTTTGCGGACGATGCTAAAATTATGAGAAGGATTAAAACAGAAGAGGACTGTTTGAGGCTTCAAGAAGACCTAGACAAGCTGAAGGAATGGTCGAACAAATGGTTGTTAGAGTTTAACCCAACCAAATGTAATGTAATGAAGATAGGTGTAGGGAGCAGGAGGCCAGATACAAGGTATCATCTGGGAGAGGAAATTCTTCAGGAGTCAGAGAAGGAAAAAGACTTGGGGGTTGATATCACGCCAGACCTGTCTCCTGCAGCACATATCAAGCGAATAACATCAGCGGCATATGCCAGGCTGGCCAACATACGAACGGCATTCAGAAACTTGTGTAAAGAATCATTCAGAACTTTGTATACCACATATGTCAGGCCAATCCTGGAGTATGCAGCCCCAGCATGGAGTCCATATCTAGTCAAGGATAAGACTAAACTGGAAAAGGTTCAAAGGTTTGCCACCAGACTAGTGCCCGAGCTGAGAGGTATGAGCTACGAGGAGAGACTACGGGAATTAAACCTCACTTCGCTGGAAGACAGAAGAGTTAGGGGGGACATGATCACCACATTCAAGATTCTGAAGGGGATTGATAGGGTAGATAAAGACAGTCTATTTAACACAAGGGGCACACGTACTAGGGGACACAGGTGGAAACTGAGTGCCCAAATGAGCCACAGAGATATTAGAAAGAACTTTTTTAGTGTCAGAGTGGTTGACAAATGGAATGCATTAGGAAGTGATGTGGTGGAGGCTGACTCCATACACAGTTTCAAGTGTAGATATGACAGAGCCCGATAGGCTCAGGAATCTGTACACCTGTTGATTGACGGTTGAGAGGCGGGACCAAAGAGCCAGAGCTCAACCCCCGCAAACACAACTAGGTGAGTACAACTAGATGAGTACACACACACACACACACACACACACACATACACACACACACACACACCCACACACACACACACACACACACACACACATTTTTTGAGGAGATGGATATTCAGGGCTGTGAAGGTTTCAGTGACTACATAGCAGGTACTGTAACAAATGGAGGGAAAAAAATTATAGTCGCAGTCATATATAATCCACCACCAAATGACAGAAGACCTAGACAGGAATATGATAGAAACAACATGGCCACCATTAACATAATAGAAAGAGCAGCTTCTGTTGCTAGCAGGAATGGATCTGGACTACTAATTATGGGAGACTTCAACCATGGGAAGATAGATTGGAAGAACAGAGACCCGCATGGAGGACCAGAAACATGGAGAGCTAAGCTGCTGAACGTGGCAACAAGAAACTTTCTAAGCCAGCACACCAAAGAACCAACAAGAATGAGAGGAGAAGATGAACCAGCAATGCTTGATTTGATATTTACCCTAAATGAATGGGATATAAGGGAAGTTAAGATGGAAGCGCCCTTGGGAATGAGTGACCACAGTGTATTGAACTTTGAGTACCTGGTAGAGCTAGGACTTATCTCACCCCAAAAAGAACTAGGAATCAAAAGGCTGGCATACCGAAAGGGGAATTATGAACAGATGAGAAGTTTCCTAAGTGAAATACCTTGGGACACAGACCTCAGAGACAAGTCTGTACAGGGTATGCTGGACTATGTTACCCAAAAGTGTCAGGAGGCAGTAAACAGGTTCATCCCGGCCCAAAGGGAAAAATCCGAGAAGCAACAGAAGAATCCATGGTATAATAGGGCATGTATGGAAGCGAAGAAACTGAACAAAAAGGCGTGGAGGAACTTCCGGAATAACAGAACACCAGAAAGCAGAGAGAGATACCAGAGAACCAGGAATGAGTACGTCAGGGTGAGAAGAGAAGCAGAGAAAATTTTTGAAAATGATATAGCAAACAAAGCCAAGACCGAACCAAAGCTACTCCACAGTCACATCAGAAGGAAAACAACAGTGAAAGAACAGGTATTGAAACTTAGAACAGGCGAGGACAGTTATACAGAGAATGACAGAGAGGTGTGTGAGGAACTCAACAAGAGGTTCCAGGAGGTCTTCACAATAGAACAGGGTGAGGTCACTGTGCTAGGAGAAAGAGAGGTAAACCAGGCGGCCTTGGAGGAGTTCGAAATTACGAGAGGAGGTCAAGAGACACCTGCTAGATCTGGATGTTAGAAAGGCTGTTGGTCCAGATGGGATCTCACCATGGGTACTGAAAGAGTGTGCAGAGGCACTTTGCTTGCCACTCTCCATAGTGCATAGTAAGTCACTAGAGACGGGAGACCTACCAGAAATATGGAAGACGGCGAATGTGGTCCCAATATACAAAAAGGGCGACAGACAAGAGGCACTGAACTACAGGCCAGTGTCCTTGACTTGTATACCATGCAAGGTGATGGGGAAGATCGTGAGAAAAAACCTGGTAACACATCTGGAGAGAAGGGACTTCGTGACAAATCGCCAACATGGATTCAGGGAGGGTAAATCTTGCCTTACAGGCTTGATAGAATTCTACGATCAGGTGACACAGATTAAGCAAGAAAGAGAGGGCTGGGCGGACTGCATTTTCTTGGATTGTCGGAAAGCCTTTGACACAGTACCGCATAAGAGGCTGGTACATAAGCTGGAGAGACAGGCAGGTGTAGCTGGTAAGGTGCTCCAGTGGATAAGGGAGTATCTAAGCAATAGGAAGCAGAGAGTTACGGTGAGGGTGAGACCTCCGATTGGCGTGAAGTCACCAGTGGAGTCCCACAGGGCTCTGTACTCGGTCCTATCTTGTTTCTGATATATGTAAATGATCTCCCGGAGGGTATCGATTCATTTCTCTCAATGTTTGCGGACGATGCTAAAATTATGAGAAGGATTAAAACAGAAGAGGACTGTTTGAGGCTTCAAGAAGACCTAGACAAGCTGAAGGAATGGTCGAACAAATGGTTGTTAGAGTTTAACCCAACCAAATGTAATGTAATGAAGATAGGTGTAGGGAGCAGGAGGCCAGATACAAGGTATCATCTGGGAGAGGAAATTCTTCAGGAGTCAGAGAAGGAAAAAGACTTGGGGGTTGATATCACGCCAGACCTGTCTCCTGCAGCACATATCAAGCGAATAACATCAGCGGCATATGCCAGGCTGGCCAACATACGAACGGCATTCAGAAACTTGTGTAAAGAATCATTCAGAACTTTGTATACCACATATGTCAGGCCAATCCTGGAGTATGCAGCCCCAGCATGGAGTCCATATCTAGTCAAGGATAAGACTAAACTGGAAAAGGTTCAAAGGTTTGCCACCAAAATAGTACCCGAGCTGAGAGGTATGAGCTACGAGGAGAGACTACGGGAATTAAACCTCACTTCGCTGGAAGACAGAAGAGTTAGGGGGGACATGATCACCACATTCAAGATTCTGAAGGGGATTGATAGGGTAGATAAAGACAGTCTATTTAACACAAGGGGAACACGCACAAGGGGACACATGTGGAAACTGAGTGCCCAAATGAGCCACAGAGATATTCGAAAGAACTTTTTTAGTGTCAGAGTGGTTGACAAATGGAATGCATTAGGGGGTGATGTGGTGGAGGCTGACTCCATACACAGTTTCAAGTGTAGATATGACAGAGCCCGATAGGCTCAGGAATCTGTACACCTGGTGATTGACGGTTGAGAGGCGGGACCAAAGAGCCAGAGCTCAACCCCCGCAAACACAACTAGGTGAGTACAACTAGGTGAGTACAACTAGGTGAGTACACACACACACACACACACACACACACATACACACACACACACCCACACACACACACACACACACACACACACACACACACACACACACACACACACACACACACACACACACACACACACACTCCCAACATTCAGCAAGGCCGTGATCAATGACACAGTGTTACCACTGAATATCAATAAGGTAATATCACATCATACAATGTATCACAGGCAACGAGTCGTGGCTGCTGGCTATTACGGCCTCTTCTGGCCTCTGTGAACGAGGGTTAAGGTAATTACAATTAATGTTCACAAAATAGTGTGTAATATGGTAGTTGGAGGTCAGTAATGGGCTGATGACGTGAGAGGTGGCAGTGTGTTTTGTTATGGTCTCACAGTTCCTTCTCGCACCAAGACTATCAATTGATGTTAAGCTTTGCAAGTGAATTTTTCACGTTATTAGAAAGATTAGTTTTATATATGAGGCTCATTCAAGTTTTACGTTAGTGAAGTGTTGTAAATATCTTTACACAGAGATAATAGTGTGTGCAAGAGTTTGTATTTTTGGCCTTTTATTCTTTAACCAGTAAGAAAATATTGGCAGCGTGATGCAATTCAACCCTAAGATTTCGATCCAAATTAATTATTTTAGCATTAAACCAACACGAATTAAATGGTTTAAAGTAATTCTTTTGTTAATAAAAAATATATTTATAGAACGGCAGTTTTCATATTTCTTCATATATAATTTTGAAACGTTGCTAAAATTCCTTATAAAGTTTGACGCACAATTAAAGTACATTATGTACCGGTGAGAAAATCAGTAGGATTTACTTGGGAGTCCTCAGTGAGCGGGTTCGAATCCTCTTCATGGCTGCTACTGATATTTTCCCATTCTTTATAAACATTTGTATCAAGGTTCTTGAGGCTCTACACAAGTCACCTTGAATAAAAAATACTGTTTTTTACATATAATTTCAAACTGGTATTGAAAGTTCAATTTGAAAAGCAGGAATACGTTTTCTTATTTTTTTGCTGGGGGGGGGGGGAGGTCACAATTCTTCGTCAGGTGAAGCATGAGTCTCAGATGAACATTTGTAAGCTGCAATAAGCTAAAATTTGAGAGGTGAAGCGTAGGTACGAAGCTTGATTAAATGAAACACGTTCCCCCCTCAGGCCAGACCTGCCTCTACTGTAGTACACCAACACGTCCTCCCAATAGAACGTCGCATTTTGACGTATACTCCACCTAAGGCCAAAATTTGTCATACTAGAAAATGGAAGGAGCTCGTGAAATTGACATAATGTACCGTTTTCTGTTTTGGGTCCTGTGGTAGGTTAGGATAAGGGCACTTTCATACGACAGTTTCCTGACGCTGGGGCAGCTTAGGAGGCCGGGCTGGGTACAGAACCAGAAGGTGTAAAGGTACAAGCACTGAAGCTATTATTGGACTCATATATCCAGTCACATTCCTTACAGATCTCGGTAGTGAAGAATGTATTGTTATTGATGTTTGTGAGAATGTATTTCTGAACTGGAATTACGTTGTCAGTGGCCTAATATCCACCAGACAAGGGTTAAGTAAACACAAGTCTCTGATCCACACACATATATATATTATACAACTCCGCCGTGTTGTAGGGGGACTGAAGTCACTACACCTTGTTATATGTGAAGAAATTACTTCCCTCGATGATTTGTTAAACTAAATAACTGTAGTAAGGCTTGTAATGTTGGAGAAAACATCTTTCCACTGATATGAATCAAGAATTTTGCTGGATTCAATTCAGTGCATTACGGATTGCGACATTTAAGGTTCTAAGGAGTATTGACAAAGCAGATTAGGATAACCACACACAGATATCACACTAACGTGATGCATCAAATGAACAAATCCACAAGGGCCGTGACGAGGATTCGAACCTGTCGTAGCTCAGTCGATTAAGGCAGTGTCGGGGATGCTCCCGGACGCAGGTTCGAATCCTTGTCACGGCCCTTGTGGATTTGTTCAGATTAGGATAAAATAAATAATAAGTGTAACCAGAGTCATATACTAATTCCTCAGGAAATGTCAGATGAGATCTAGCGACAATTAGTGCCATCACCGTCAGTAATCCCGGCCAGTAATCCCAGTAAGGCTTCGTGCGAGAAGGAACTGTGAGACCATAACAAAACACACTGCCACCTCTCACGTCATCAGCCCATTACTGACCTCCAACTACCATATTACACACTATTTTGTGAACATTAATTATAATTATCTTAACCCATCTTCTCAGATGTGAGATGAGAAATTAAGGCAAGAACCAATGAGATTTGTAGACTGGGCAGCATTTTATAGGAGAAATATCTAACAGGTCTGAGGAAAATTCCCATCTTTGTTTAGGTGCTTGAAAATTCCAGACATTCATGGCAGAAAAACTAAGGCTACAATGTCTTATGCACTGTACTTAGAGTTAAGATAAACTATAACATGAAATATTTGAATGCAATAAGCACAGAAGCAGGATTTTAATAATAATAAACATGAAGCGAGACATAATTCTCTGTGTAGCGAGAATTGTCTTCACCCAAGACTTGGTAACAGAATAATGCCTGCTTGAAGGTTGACGCAAGAACTATTATTATGCAATAAAACAAAAACATTTATTTAGAATATAGATAGTTAGCAAGTGGAATGAAATAGAAGGCCATCTATTAGGATTATTCCCAATAGGGCCGTCTCTGCTAGTACAGAGACACACCTGCTAGTACAGAGACACACCTGCTAGTACAGAGACACACCTGCTAGTACAGAGACACACCTGCTAGCTCAGAGACCCACCTGCTAGCCCAGAGACACACCTGCTAGCACAGAGACACACCTGCTAGCACAGAGACACACCTGCTAGCACAGAGACACACCTGCTAGCACAGAGACCCACCTGCTAGCACAGACACACCTGCTAGCACAGAGACACACCTGCTAGCACAGAGACACCTGCTAGCACAGAGACACACAGCTGCTAGCACAGAGACCCACCTGCTAGCACAGAGACACACCTGCTAGCACAGAGACACACCTGCTAGCACAGAGACACACCTGTTAGCACAGAGACCCACCTGCTAGCACAGAGACACACCTGCTAGCATAGAGACACACCTGCTAGCACAGATACCCACCTGCTAGCACAGAGACACACCTGCTAGCACAGAGACACACCTGCTAGCACACAGACCCACCTGCTAGCACACAGACCCACCTGCTTGCACAGAGACACACCTGCTAGCACAGAGACACACCTGCTAGCACAGAGACCCACCTGCTAGCACAGAGACACACCTGCTAGCACAGAGACACACCTGCTAGCACAGAGACACACCTGCTAGCACAGAGACACACCTGCTAGCACAGAGACCCAACTGCTAGCACACAGACCCACCTACTAGCACAGAGACACACCTGCTAGCACAGAGACACACCTGCTAGCACAGAGACACACCTGCTAGCACAGAGACACACCTGCTAGCACACAGACCCACCTACTAGCACAGAGACACACCTGCTAGCACAGAGACACACCTGCTAGCACAGAGACACACCTGCTTGTACAGAGACACACCTGCTAGCACAGAGACCCACCTGCTAGCACAGAGACACACCTGCTAGCACAAAGACCCACCTGCTAGCACAGAGACACACCTGCTAGCATAGAGACACACCTGTTAGCTCAGAAACCCACCTACTAGCACAGAAACACACCTGCTAGCACAGAGACCCACCTGCTAGCACAGAGACACACCTGCTAGCACAGATACACACCTGCTAGCACAGAGACACACCTGCTAGCACAGAGACACACCTGCTAGCAAAGAGACACACCTGCTAGCACAGAGACACACCTGCTAGCACAGAGACCCACCTGCTAGCACACAGACCCACCTGCTAGCACAGAGACACACCTGCTAGCACAGAGACACACCTGCGAGCACAGAGACACACCTGCTAGCACAGAGACACACCTGCTAGCACAGAGACACACCTGCTAGCACACAGACCCACCTGCTAGCACACAGATCCACCTACTAGCACAGAGACACACCTGCTAGCACAGAGACACACCTGCTAGCACAGAGACACACCTGCTAGCACACAGACCCACCTACTAGCACAGAGACACACCTGCTAGCACAGAGACACACCTGCTAGCACAGAGACACACCTGCTTGTACAGAGACACACCTGCTAGCACAGAGACACACCTGCTATCACAGAGACACACCTGCTATCACAGAGACACACCTGCTAGCACAGAGACACACCTGCAAGCACAGAGACACCTGCTAGCACAGAGACACACCTGCTAGCACAGAGACACACCTGCTAGCACAGAGACACACCTGCTAGCCCAGAGACACACCTACTATCACAGAGACACACCTTCTAGCACAGAGACACACTTGCTAGTACAAAGACACACCTGCTAGCACAGAGACACACCTGCCAGCACAGAGACACACCTGCAAGCACAGAGACACCTGCTAGCCCAGAGACACACCTACTATCACAGAGACACACCTTCTAGCACAGAGACCCACCTGATAGTACAGAGACACACCTGCTAGCTCAGAGACACACCTGCTAGCACAGAGACACACTTGCTAGTACAGAGACCCACCTGATAGCACAGAGACACACCTGCTAGCTCAGAGACCACCTGCTAGCACAGAGACCCACCTGCTAGCACAGAGACACACCTGCTAGCACAGAGACACACCTGCTAGCAGAGACACACATGCTAGCACAGAGACACACTTGCTAGCACAGAGACACACCTGCTAGCACAGAGACACACTTGCTAGCACAGAGACACACCTGCTAGCACAGAGACACACTTGCTAATACAGAGACACACCTGCTAGCACAGAGACACACCTGCTAGCACAGAGACACACTTGCTAGTACAGAGACACACCTGCTAGCACAGAGACACACCTGCTAGCACAGAGACACACCTGCTAGCACAGAGACACACCTGCCAGCACAGAGACACACCTGCTAGCACAGAGACACACTTGCTAGTACAGAGACACTCCTGCTAGCACAGAGACACACCTGCTAGCACAGAGACACACCTGCTAGCACAGAGACACACCTGCTAGCACAGAGACACACCTGCTAGCACAGAGACACACCTGCTAACACACAGACACACCTGCTAGCACAGAGACACACCTGCTAGCACAGATACCCACCTGCTAGCACAGAGACACACCTGCTAGCACAGAGACACCCCTAATAGCACAGAGACACACCTACTAGCACAGAGACAAACATGCTAGCACAGAGACACACCTGCTAGCACAGAGACACACCCACTAGCACAGAGACACACCTACTAGCACAGAGACAAACATGCTAGCACAGAGACACACCTACTAGCACAGAGACAAACATGCTAGCACAGAGACACACCTGTTAGCACCGAGACACACCTACTAGCACAGAGACACACCTACTAGCACAGAGACAAACATGCTAGCACAGAGACACACCTGCTAGTACAGAGACAAACATGCTAGCACAGAGACACACCTGCTAGCACCAACACTTACCTGTCAGTGTGTGTGTTCGGCTCAAGTATTTTTTTCAAACAGTAAAGTCGGACTAGAAAAATAAAAACAAATCAAAATTCAGTTTAAGACATTTAATGCAAATAAACTTTGTTCATTAGTCATAACTTTTATCTTCGCGTCATCTGCGTGACGCAAGCCTTAATCACTTGCACAAAGTTGCATAACACCTCTTTATAGAAGAGGAAAAACCATTATTTTTTGCCCGAGTAAAGAGTAGTCACTAGTATATATATATATATATATATATATATATATATATATATATATATATATATATATATATATATATATATATATATATATATATATATATATATATATATATATATATATATGTCGTACCTAGTAGCCAGAACTCACTTCTCAGCCTACTATTCAAGGCCCGATTTGCCTAATAAGCCTAGTTTTCCTGAATTAATATATTTACTATAATTTTTTTCTTATGAAATGATAAAGCAACCCTTTTCTCTATGTATGAGGTCAATTTTTTTTTATTGGAGTTAAAATTAACGTAGATATATGACCGAACCTAACCAACCCTACCTAACCTAACCTAACCTATATTTATAGGTAAGGTTAGGTTAGGTAGCCAAAAAAAGCTAGGTTAGGTTAGGTTAGGTAGGTTAGGTAGACGAAAAAACATTAATTCATGAAAACTTGGCTTATTAGGCAAATCGGGCCTTGAATAGTAGGCTGAGAAGTGCGTTCTGGCTATTAGGTACGACATATATATATATATATATATATATATATATATATATATATATATATATATATATATATATATATATATATATATAATATATATATATATATTCAGTTGCATATTGTCCTGGGGACCATTCAGGCTTGTTCGCATATATATATATATATATATATATATATATATATATATATATATATATATATATATATATATATATATATATTTATATATATATATATATATATATATATATATAAATATATATATATATATATATATATATATATATATATATATATATATATATATATATATATATAAATTTACTGGTGACATCTTGTGTTTGAATTTTTTATTTGAGAAAAGATGGCGTCCTCTATTGTATATAAATACTAATTTGCAGGAATTTACCTGAGGGTCGTTATCTCCAGTGTCCTCTACGGGGACAGGAAGCCTGCAGTTCGTCCGGCCCCCTCCCCCAATATGGTACACACACAAATGTAGACCATATATTTGAAATCTATTTCTCCAGCTATGTGATGCGCCATGTTCCTGTTGGAGCCTTCGGTGACGGAGTAAATTACCAGGTAATAATGTTGTCCCGATGAGAGAGATGTAGTGAACACTGACACAAGTGGAGTGAGAGCACTCACATCACGAGCCTGAGTGCCTGCAGGGAGGTGAAGTTGTCACAGTCATGCGTCTTGCACGGCTGTGGCAACATGCGAACGAATAAACAGAGTTATCACTCACACAGAGAGTAATCACTCACACACAGAGTAATCACTCGCACAGAGAGTAATCACTCACACATCACGTTAGTGTGATTACTCTCAGTGTACTGAAAGAGATGCGTCACAGGTGGAACACTCCTAGATGACAGAGCCAGAGGGCATGAGGGGGTGGGGGTGATTGAGTAAAAATCCGGCTTCAGTAGAAGCCTCAGGAACCCTCGTGTGTTCAGTAGAACTCCAGGTTGCAATCCTTTTTGATTGTGTCGTGGCCCTGTTGTCGGGGGCGTGTGTGCCTGCGCCAAACGCATAGGTTCGAATCCTCATCACCGCTCCTATTTAGATTCGTTCGCATCGAGAAAATAATCTTTATAGGTTCATATTCTTAAGAGATCTGGAGTAAATAATGCTTCTGAAAATTGCGTTGGCGATTCCTGGCCTACGTTGCCTGGTAACGAATAGGTTCCGGAACCACTGCATTGTTTTAAGGTGTGAATAGACCAATACACGAGTGGTTGAGGCTGTATATAAAGAGGAACAGCTTGGTATATGCCAACGGTCCTTGTGTATCCGCCTGTGTTTGGTAGTTCACCTTCAACTGTTCCTTATTGTGTCTTGGTCATTGGAGAATCTTGATCTTACTAATAATTGTTGTTTCATTGCTAAGTGTGTCTATCACGCGAGAGTGATAGACACAGTTTATAATTATTATAGATTACAGAGAAGGGTTTAGAGGGAGATGGTGGGGGGGGGGGTTAGAGGACAGTCTGGACGGGGGGTACAGGAGGACAACCAAAAGTCTTGTCTCAAACAGCAGTAATTCTGTGTCCTGTGTTCCCTTTATGCTTAAATATCCCGGGTCGTTATGGTAAATGTTGGCCTTATACGGCACTGTGTCACGTGTGGACGTGGCCTGCACCACGTGTGGACGTGGCCTGCACCACGTGTGGACGTGGCCTGCATCACGTGTGTGGACGTGGCCTGCATCACGTGTGTGGACGTGGCCTGCATCACGTGTGTAGACGTGGCCTGCATCACGTGTGTGGACGTAACCTGCATCACGTGTGGACGTGGCCTGCACCACGTGTGGACGTGGCCTGCACCACGTGTGGACGTGGCCTGCATCACGTGTGGACGCGGCCTGCACCACGTGTGGACGTGGCCTGCACCACGTGTGGACGTGGCCTGCATCACGTGTGGACGTGGCCTGCACCACGTGTGGACGTGGCCTGCATCACGTGTGGACGTGGCCTGCACCACGTGTGGACGTGGCCTGCACCACGTGTGGACGTGGCCTGCATCACGTGTGGACGTGGCCTGCACCACGTGTGGACGTGGCCTGCATCACGTGTGGACGTGGCCTGCACCACGTGTGGACGTGGCCGGCACCACGTGTGGACGTGGCCTGCATCACGTGTGGACGTGGCCCTCGTCACGTGTGGACGTGGCCTGCATCACGTGTGGACGTGGCCTGCATCACGTGTGGACGTGGCCTGCATCACGTGTGGACGTGGCCTGCATCACGTGTGGACGTGGCCTGCATCACGTGTGGACGTGGCCTGCGTCACGTGTGGACGTGGTCTACATCACGTGTGTGGACGTGGCCTGCATCACGTGTGTGGACGTGGCCTGCATCACGTGTGGACGTGGCCTGCATCACGTGTGGACGTGGCCTGCATCACGTGTGGACGTGGCCTGCATCACGTGTGAACGTGGCCTGCGTCACGTGTGGACGTGGTCTACATCACGTGTGTGGACGTGGCCTGCATCACATGTGTGGACGTGGCCTGCATCACGTGTGTGGACGTGGCCTGTATCACGTGTGGACGTGGCCTGCATCACGTGTGGACGTGGCCTGCATCACGTGTGTGGACGTGGCCTGCACCACGTGTGGACGTGGCCTGCATCACGTGTGGACGTGGCCTGCGTCACGTGTGGACGTGGCCTGCATCACGTGTGGACGTGGCCTGCATCACGTGTGGACGTGGCCTGCATCACGTGTGGACGTGGCTTGCACCACGTGTGGACGTGGCCTGCATCACGTGTGGACGTGGCCTGCACCACGTGTGGACGTGGCCTGCATCACGTGTGTGGACGTGGCCTGCATCACGTGTGTGGACGTGGCCTGCATCACGTGTGGACGTGGCCTGCATCACGTGTGTGGACGTGGCCTGCATCACGTGTGGACGTGGTCTACATCACGTGTGTGGACGTGGCCTGCATCACATGTGTGGACGTGGCCTGCATCACGTATGTGGACGTGGCCTGCATCACGTGTGTGGACGTGGCTTGCATCACGTGTGGACGTGGCCTGCACCACGTGTGGACGTGGCCTGCATCACGTGTGTGGACGTGGCCTACACCACGTGGGTGGACGCGGCCTGCATCACGTGTGGACGTGGCCTGCATCACGTGTGGACGTGGCCTGCATCACGTGTGTGGACGTGGCCTGCATCACGTGTGTGGACGTGGCCTGCATCACATGTGTTAACGTGGCCTGCATCACGTGTGTGGACGTGGCCTACATCACGTGTGGACGTGGCCTGCACCACGTGTGGACGTGGCCTGCATCACGTGTGGACGTGGCCTGCATCACGTGTGGACGTGGCCTGCATCACGTGTGGACGTGGCCTGCATCACGTGTGTGTACGTGGCCTGCATCACGTGTGGACGTGGCCTGCATCACGTGTGTGGACGTGGCCTACACCACGTGTGTGGACGCGGCCTGCATCATGTGTGGACGTGGCCTGCATCACGTGTGGACGTGGCCTGCATCACGTGTGGACGTGGCCTGCATCACGTGTGGACGTGGCCTGCATCACGTGTGGACGTGGCCTGCATCACTTGTGTGGACGTGGCCTGCATCACGTGTGGACGTGGCCTGCATCACGTGTGTGGACGTGGCCTGCATCACGTGTGTGGACGTGGCCTGCATCACGTGTGTGGACGTGGCCTGCATCACATGTGTGGACGTGGCCTGCATCACGTGTGGACGTGGCCTGCATCACGTGTGGACGTGGCCTGCATCACGTGTGTGGACGTGGCCTGCATCACGTGTGTGGACGTGGCCTGCATCACGTGTGTGGACGTGGCCTGCATCACGTGTGGACGTGGCCTGCATCACGTGTGGAAGTGGCCTGCATCAAGTGTGGACGTGGCCTGCATCACGTGTGGACGTGGCCTGCATCACGTGTGTGGACGTGGTCTGCATCACGTGTGGACGTGGCCTGCACCACGTGTGTGGACGTGGTCTGCATCACGTGTGTGAACGTGGCCTGCATGACGTGTGGACGTGTCCTGCATCACGTGTGTGGACGTGGTCTGCATCACGTGTGTGGACGTGGCCTGCATCACGTGTGGACGTGGCCCGCACCACGTGTGGACGTGGCCTGCATCACGTGTGTGGACGTGGCCTGCATCACGTGTGGACGTGGCCTGCATCACGTGTGGACGTGGCCTGCATCACGTGTGTGGACGTGGCCTGCATCACGTGTGAATGTGGCCCGCACCACGTGTGGACGTGGCCTGCATCACGTGTGTGGACGTGGCCTGCATCACGTGTGTGGACGTGGCCTGCATCACGTGTCGACGTGGCCTGCGTCACGTGTGGACGTGGTCTGCATCACGTGTGTGGACGTGGCCTGCATCACGTGTGGACGTGGCCTGCATCACGTGTGTGGACGTGGCCTGCATCACGTGTGGACGTGGTCTGCATCACGTGTGGACGTGGCCTGCACCACGTATGGACGTGGCCTGCATCACGTGTGGACGTGGTCTGCATCACGTGTGTGGACGTGGCCTGCATCACGTGTGGACGTGGCCTGCATCACATGTGTGGACGTGGCCTGCATCACGTGTGTAGACGTGGCCTGCATCACAAATGGACGTGGCCTGCATCACGTGTGGACGTGGCCTGCATAACGTGTGTGGACGTGGCCTGCACCACGTGTGGACGTGGCCTGCATCACGTGTAGACGTGGCCTGCATCAAGTGTGGACGTGGTCTGCATCACGTGTGTGGACGTGGCCTGCATCACGTGTGTGGACGTGGCCTGCATCACGTGTGGACGTGGCCTGCATCACGTGTGGCAACCCGTTCTCACACAAGACAGTACATATATGACTAGTGCTTAAAGTCAATATGTGGAATGTGATTTAGTACATATGTGATATATTCCCAGTTAACTTTTTTACCAAGGCTCAAACTCTTCCTCACGTACCAATTTACGTCTCACAGTACTCGTCCATCAACGTAGATAGCTGAATAGTCGTGATTGGTTCAATTATAACGAAAATTGTAGTTTTCAGGTCCCACATGGGTTGTGAAATTCACCTACTATTGTCCATGCTCTTATAATATTACAGATCAGCTACATCCTATTGAAGGCTCGTAGTTTTGTTTTAAGAAATATTAGTTGTTCTTAGTAAATTATAATAAGCACAATAAATTATTACATAGAATAAGTGCTTCACCAATCAATATTATATACCATAGTTTGTGCTTTAGAAATCTTTAAAGAATGTTTTGTAGGAACGCTAACAGAAAACGATGTTATGTTGGAATGTATATAGGGTAAACTACTGCAAACAGGATGGTATGGTGTGGATTATTGGAAACTATAGGATTAGTATAGGGTCCACTACCACCTGTTAGGTGGGTAAGGTGTCCAATAACACCCGCAGGATGAGTATGGGGGTCACATCCACCCACAGGAATGGTATGGGGATCACTTCCACCCACAGGAAGGGTATGGGATCCAATACCATCCACTGGATGTGTATTGCGTCCACTACCACCGACAGGATGGGTATGGTCTCACAACCACCCACAGGATAGGTATGGGGTCCAATACCACCCACAGGATGAGTATGGGGTCCACTATAACCCACAGGATGGGTATGGGGCTCCAACCACCCACAGAATAAGTATGGGGTACAATAACACCCACTGGATATGTATGGCATCCATTGCCCCCACAGGATGACTATAGGGTACAGTATCGCCCACAGGATTAGTATATAGGGTTCACTGCCGCCCACAGAGTCGGTATGGGGTCCACCGCCACCCACAGGGTCGGTATGGGGTCCACTACCGCCCACTGGGTCGCTATGAAGTCAACTACCGTCCACAGGGTCGGTAGGGGTCCACTACCGCCCACAGGGTCGGCAGGGGGTCCACTGCCACCCACTGGGTCGGTAGGGGGTCCACTGCCGCCCACAGGATCGATAGGGGGTCCACTGCCGCCCACAGGGTCGATATGGGGGGGGTCCACTACCGCCCACAGGATCGATAGGGGGTCCACTGCCGCCCAGAGGGTCGGTAGGGGGTCCACTGCCGCCCACACGTTCGGTAGGGGTCCACTGCCGCCCACAGGGTCGGTAGGGGGTCCACTGCCGCCCACAGGACCGATAGGGGGTCCACTGCCGCCCACAGGGTCGATAGGGGGTCCCTTACCGCCCACAGGGTCTCTATGAAGTCAACTACCGCCCATAGTGTTTGTATAGTGTCCACTATCGCCCATAGTGTTATTATGGGGTCCACTACCCCTCATAGGGTCGGTATGGGGGTCCATTACTACCCACAGGGTGTGTCTGGGGTCTATTTTGGCAATACTGCTTTTCCAATCTCATTTGTTGTTCAATGTAAAATATTTGTTGCTCGACTTGCAACAATTTATATATATATATATATAGTATAGTGCCTTTGCAATAATGTACCAATGTGTGTATTTTCATAACTCGTTTTAAATTGTTGAAAAATAAATAACTACATTGTGAATGCAAGTCAATGTTTACATGCTAAATCAGAGTTGCCAGATTCCGCTTAAAATAGCAAATTGTGCTTATTTTCAAAGCTTGAGAATTTAGCTTTAAAGTAGTTAAAAAACTACGAATTTCGCAATTTGCTATGTACTTTAGTGTACTATTTTAAAATAAGGTTGGTTTTTAAGCTGCAAGTCATATGAATCTCAAAAAAAGTATATTATTAACAATCTTATCTCCATAGTTCACTAGTTTCTGTAAATCAGATCTGGTAACTGTAGGCCAAGTACTGGTAGACTCAAGACACAATGTGTGTTGAAGCTATTCTCTTTGAAGAAGTCATCTCGACAGGATCTTCCAGCTCCAGCTATAAAACTTCACTAAACATGGATCTACCTAGTACATCAAAGGGTAAGGAATTACTAAACTGTAGTAAACTGAATCTGACACTGTCATATATATATATATATATATATATATATATGTATGTGTGTATGTATGTATGTATGTATGTATGTATGTATATATATATATATATATATATGTTGTACCTAGTAGCCAGAACGTCGTACTCGGCTTACTATGCAAGGCCCGATTTGCATAATAAGCCAAGTTTTCCTGACAGTATATTTTCTCTAATTTGTTTTCTGATGAAATGATAAAGCTACCCATTTCATTATGTATGAGGTCAATTTTTTTTTATTGGAGTTAAAATTAACGTAGATATATGGCCGAACCTAACCAACCCTACCTAACCTAACCTAACCTATATTTATAGGTTAGGTTAGGTTAGGTAGCCGAAAAAGTTAGGTTAGGTTAGCTTAGGTAGGTTAGGTAGTCGAAAAACAATTAATTCATAAAAACTTGGCTTATTAGGCAAATCGGGCCTTGCATAGTAGGCTGAGAAGTGCGTTCGGGCTACTAGGTACGACATATATATATATATATATATATATATATATATATATATATATATATATATATATATATATATATATATATATATATATATATATATATATATATATATATATGAGGGGTACCACCTCTGGTGCAAGTGTAGGGACCCATAGCCTCGGAGAAGAAAATAAAGAGTACTCAGAGAAGACCTTGTGGATCCTCACTGAACACTTTCATATTTTCTTCTCCTACCACCCTTATTCTTTTGGTATGTGTGTATATTTATCTAACTTTATTTGAAAACGTCATTACACAAAAAAAGTTACAATATTGATTATATATATATATATATATATATATATATATATATATATATATATATATATATATATATATATATATATATATATATATAATTTTTTTTTCTTCCAATAATATAGTATTCGCTTGAAATTAACAGCCTGGTCAATCAGGCTGTTGGATTCAACTCCTCTCAGTTTTGTTATACGAGTTACAGCATGGTTAATCACATCCAAAATTAAAGTTATTTCCAGATGCAGTCCTAAAATTTTTAACATTGCTCTCACTAGTGTTAATGTAGATTATTTCATAATTTAAATAATATATTTAATTACTGTAGTACATTTTAACAACAATTTAACTTATAATTTTTGCAGCATAGGTCATTTGAATATAAGTATTTTATTAGAAACTATTTCCTTCAGGTCTTCAGGGAAAATTCTTGAGGAGATGCACAAACTGCAAACAATGTGTGCATGTCCGAAGCAATGTTTGCAAGTTCTGCCAGTGTGACTTCCGAAACAGTAGAGAATTAATGAAGAAAGAAGAGGAAGCCCGTTTTCTACTTAAAGGCAAGAAGGCTTTAGAACGAAATACAGCAAGCCGGGTTCTACGAAGGATTGAAAATCAGGTATTGAAGTTTGTCTACATCTGTTGTATTCATTTGTATTCTTCTTATGCTGAACTTGCTTGATAAGGTATAGAATCAACATGAATAATGCTGTACAGTACTTACATACTATTTGTTTATTTATTTATATACAAGATAGCACACTGGGATTATGAGAGTACATAGAATTGATGTTTTTACATTCTTGTAAAGCCACTAGCACACATAGTGTTTTGGGCAGGTCCTTAATCTAACAGATAATTTTAAATAGGCAATTTAAAGCTTAAATGGAAAAAATTGGCTGGTACATTGTAAGAAAGTATCACAAAGATTACTATGTACATTAAAGTAAAATTTGAGGGTTATCAACATATAAATTGTAGCATAATTTGAGGAATATTTCAAGGTATAATATAGTAAGATATGCATTCAATATAACAATCATGATATAAGGTGATAGCAATGATTACAATGGAAAAGTTGTATGGTTTAGGCACATATATTCTGGCATTGGATTTCATAAGATACAGTGCGAGTTTAATACACTAGTTAGGAAACTATCAAGAAAAAATTTAGGTACTTTTTGGTTTTATTTTTTAAAATGGCAGAAGTTGGACAGTTTTTAAATTTGTTAGCAAGTTAGTTCCATAGACAAGGTCCCTTTATTTGCATAGAGTATTTACACAGAATAACTTTGACTCTGGGGATATCAAAGATATTTATTTCTGGTATTGTGATTCTATTATGGGTTCTATTGCACATGCCCAGCTATGCTTCAAACATTTATTTTGTTGCATTTTCCCAGATAGTGTTATTGTTTAAATATTATTTGCTTTTCAGCTAACATATCTGCGTGGCTGTGGGTATGAATCAATCGTTATCTATTACAAGAAAGGACCAGCACGGGTGACGCATGGTATCCTACCAAACAACGTAATACAAGAAGAGGACAAGAAGATCTTCACCACTAACTTCTTTTTGTGTAAGTAGTTCACATAATATATAAATATATCACCACCTATTATTTTCTCTCATATATATATATATATATATACATATGTATATATATATATATATACATATGTATATATATATATATATATATATATATATATATATATATATATGTATATATATATATATATATATATATATATATATATATATATATATATATATATATATATATATATAATTTCAATTCAATCATCTCTGTCGTTGATGTATATGGCAAAAAGTGTGTGGCCCAATACAGCACTATGTCTTAACGTAATGGGTCCAAGGGCCCATAAGGTCTCGACAGCATTAAGGGCCCTTTAGCAAACCAGTGTGCTGGTGCCCCTATGACACCCATGACGTCTTTGTATCATTTCAAGTTTGTACATGTACTTCTTAAGATATGGGCACCATACAACTGCTGCATATTCTAGCTTTTGTCTAAAAAAATCATGAACAATTTATTTATTATTTATCCATGAATGCCAGAACTAAACCCTGTGGTACTCCACTCGTGACATTTCTCCAGTCCAATACATTGCCTCTGATTACTGCCCTCATTTTTCTATCAGTTTGAAATTTTTTAATCCATGTTAGAAGCTTACCTGTCACCCCTCCAATATGTTCCAGTTTCCAGAACAAACTCTTATGTGGAATTCTATTGAATGCCTCTTTTAGGTCCAGATAGATGCAGTCAACCCAACCATATCTTTCCTGTAAAATTTCTGCGGCTCGATCATAGTAACTGATTAAATTTGTTACACAGGATCTTCCATTTCAAAATTTTTTATTTTTTATTTTTATTTTTTTTTCCAGCACGCACAAGGAAGCTTGATGCAGATAAACTTACATTAGGATCAGAAGGTGATAGCGATAATGCCCTGGAAAAAAATCCTGACGAGCTACAAGTGCAGCAGGTGCATAAAGTCCAAAAAGTACCGCAGGTGCAAGAAATTCAACAATTACAAAAAGTTCCGCAGGTGGAACATTTACAAAAAGTTCCGCCGGTGCAACAAGGGCTACCATTAGCAATCCTTCAGAAACAGCAAGAAGTACAAGTAGTAAAATTTGAACCACAGGGAACTACACCAGGAAAACAGTGTAGTAACAACGGAATGGGAATTTTAAAATACCTGAGGAAACAGGTAAAAAAGGACAAACAATAGAAATGGTTCCTTACACATTATTTGGTAGTTTATAGGTATTTTACTTATAATACTTTATATTATGTCTACAGTTTATAATTTAGTTTACAGTTAATTTACTTTTCAACTTCCATATCTTACATGAAGGATTTTTACTGTTTTTCATTTTTAAAACCTTATTAGTATCATTTATAGTTTAGTGTCAATTCACTTATAATACAATATATGGAATAATTTACTAAATTCATTTAACTATAATAAATTTAAATAAACATTTTTACCCCAGGATGAGTTTCAGTCACCCTACCCAAAAAATTAATGTTTCTTTATTACTAATCTTGTGAGAGGTAGCTTATTGTGCAGCCCATACTCATTCTGTGAGTGTTAGTTTATTGTGCACCCCATAGTCATCATGTCACCCAAGCCTGCTGCAGCTGCACCTGAGGGGTGGTGTAGGGAACCATTAGTGTACTATTATGATTTGAGAGAGAGAATGCTCTGTGGACAGAGCATCAATATGGCTTAAGGCATTGAGCTTTGCCTCAAGATGAAGCTTGGGCTGATCTCTGATTTGCTTCTTGGGAGTCTTCATTTACGTGCACCCCATACTCAACCACTTTGTAGTAATTAATTGTGCAACCCATACTCATCCTGTTACCAGTAGTTTGTGCAACCCATACTTATCCTGTGATCCCTATCCCTCTACTTCAAGTCCCTCAAGGGGCGCACGAATTCAGTTTGGCATACTGCATCCTGCCTTCCCATCCCTAGCTACTGACCCATCACAATATTTTATTTTATTTTATTTATATATATACAAGTAGGTACATTGGGGTTGTGAGAATACATTGAATAGTACAGTATTTACAATCTTGTAAAGCCACTAGTATGCGCAGCGTTTCAGGCAGGTCCTTAATCTAACAGATAATTTTAAGTAGGTAATTTCTATCAGAATTGATAAATGATAATAAATACATTGTTTACATACATACATTACAAATACATACATATAAGCTCAAAAGCTTCATTGAAGGTTGTAACAGAACCCATGAGCACCACACCAGAAAAAAATACAGTTTTGATATTCCAAGAATACGACTTAATCAAACTAGAAATGCTCTACAAATCAAGGGACCCAGAATGTGGAATGATCTTCCCAACCATGTTAAAGACTGTACCTCTCTCAACCAGTTTAAGATAAAAACTAAACACTACCTAATAAATTCACTAACCTACCTTACCCCTCTATTGTCAACCCATGTCTGTTATTTTTTTTTTTTTTTTAATCAACACTGTTTGTCAACCTATTGTATTTGTGCTGCTTTTTCAGTCATGTTCCCTCTTTTTTTTATCTTTATTTGTATTTGTTCTCAACACATTTTATTCTTTATGCTCAATTAGTATTAAGTTCTAGATATTAATGTTTTTCCTGCCCGAAACACGTTGCGTAATAGTGGCTTTAGGCATTGTATGTACTAGCTCTATCTATATATCGATCCATTAATGTAACATTACTTGTATGTATGTACCTTACCTGAATAAACATATTTATTTATTTATTTATTTATTTATTTATACAAGTTTAACTCTGGGGATATCAAAGAGATATTTATTTCTGGTGTGGTGATAATGGGTCCTATTACATCTGTCCAGGAAGAGTTTCAGAGCAGGATTTGCATTTAAGAACAGGGTTTTGTAAATGTAGTTGACACAAGAGAATTTATGGAGTGAGATTATGTTTAGCATGTTTAGGGAGTTAAACAAGGGGGCTGTGTGTTGTCTGAAAGCAGAATTTGATATTATTCTGATAGCAGATTTTTGCTGGGTGATGATGGACTTGAGGTGGTTTGCAGTGGTTGAACCCCGTGCACAGATACCATAGTTGAGATAGGGATAGATTAGTGTATAATATAGAGAGATGAGAGCAGGGTTAGGTACATAATATCTGATTTTGGAGAGTGTACCAACTGTTTTAGAGACTTTCTTAGTTATGTATTGTATGTGGGTACTGAAGTTGAGTCTCTTGTCTAAGAATAGACCAAGAAACTCATATATGCTCTTTTCTTCATCATACATTGTTCAGTACTTCCCACCTTTTGAACTGAGAGGACCAATTCATTAGCTCCCCCACCTCTCATTAATCTAATGGCAGAAGCTACATTTATCTCTGCAATTCTATCCCCAATACTCTGCAGATTCAACTCCATCCTGATTTTCTCAATCATAGCATTTCTTGGGCATCCTAAGATAATTCTCATGGCTTCATTTTGTACCTGTGGGAGGTTGGTGCTGGGGTTACTGTGGGAGGTGTACTGTGTGAGGTTGGTGTTGGGGTTACCTGTAGGAGGTGTACTGTGGGAGGTTGGTGCTGGGGTTACCTGTGGGAGGTGTACTGTGGGAGGTTGGTGTTGTGTACTGTGGGAGGTTGGTGCTGGGGTTACCTGTGGGATGTGTACTGTGGGAGGTTGGTGTTGGGGTTACTGTGGGAGGTTGGTGCTGGGGTTACTGTGGGAGGTGTACTGTGTGAGGTTGGTGTTGGGGTTACCTGTAGGAGGTGTACTGTGGGAGGTTGGTGTTGTGTACTGTGGGAGGTTGGTGCTGGGGTTACCTGTGGGATGTGTACTGTGGGAGGTTGGTGTTGTGTACTGTGGGAGGTTGGTGCTGGGGTTACCTGTGGGAGGTGTACTGTGGGAGGTTGGTGTTGTGTACTGTGGGAGGTTGGTGTTGGGGTTACCTGTGGGAGGTGTACTGTGGGAGGTTGGTGTTGTGTACTGTAGGAGGTTGGTGTTAGGGTATTCACCTAGTATATCTTGTTTCTGGGTGTACTAACTTAGTATATGTTGCGTGTGTGTGTATACTCACCTAGTCTCACCTAGAATATCTTGTGTGTAAGTACTCAACTAGTACTCACCTAGTATACCTTGTATGTGTGTATTCACCTAGTATATCTTGTTTCTGGGTGTACTAACTTAGTATATGTTGCGTGTGTGTGTATACTCACCTAGTCTCACCTAGAATATCTTGTGTGTAAGTACTCAACTAGTACTCACCTAGTATACCTTGTATGTGTGTATTCACCTAGTATATCTTGTTTCTGGGTGTACTAACTTAGTATATGTTGCGTGTGTGTGTATACTCACCTAGTCTCACCTAGAATATCTTGTGTGTAAGTACTCAACTAGTACTCACCTAGTATACCTTGTATGTGTGTATTCACCTAGTATATCTTGTTTCTGGGTGTACTAACTTAGTATATGTTGCGTGTGTGTGTATACTCACCTAGTCTCACCTAGAATATCTTGTGTGTAAGTACTCAACTAGTACTCACCTAGTATACCTTGTATGTGTGTATTCACCTAGTATATCTTGTTTCTGGGTGTACTAACTTAGTATATGTTGCGTGTGTGTGTATACTCACCTAGTCTCACCTAGAATATCTTGTGTGTAAGTACTCAACTAGTACTCACCTAGTATACCTTGTATGTGTGTATTCACCTAGTATATCTTGTTTCTGGGTGTACTAACTTAGTATATGTTGCGTGTGTGTGTATACTCACCTAGTCTCACCTAGAATATCTTGTGTGTAAGTACTCAACTAGTACTCACCTAGTATACCTTGTATGTGTGTATTCACCTAGTATATCTTGTTTCTGGGTGTACTAACTTAGTATATGTTGCGTGTGTGTGTATACTCACCTAGTCTCACCTAGAATATCTTGTGTGTAAGTACTCAACTAGTACTCACCTAGTATACCTTGTATGTGTGTATTCACCTAGTATATCTTGTTTCTGGGTGTACTAACTTAGTATATGTTGCGTGTGTGTGTATACTCACCTAGTCTCACCTAGAATATCTTGTGTGTAAGTACTCAACTAGTACTCACCTAGTATACCTTGTATGTGTGTATTCACCTAGTATATCTTGTTTCTGGGTGTACTAACTTAGTATATGTTGCGTGTGTGTGTATACTCACCTAGTCTCACCTAGAATATCTTGTGTGTAAGTACTCAACTAGTACTCACCTAGTATACCTTGTATGTGTGTATTCACCTAGTATATCTTGTTTCTGGGTGTACTAACTTAGTATATGTTGCGTGTGTGTGTATACTCACCTAGTCTCACCTAGAATATCTTGTGTGTAAGTACTCAACTAGTACTCACCTAGTATACCTTGTATGTGTGTATTCACCTAGTATATCTTGTTTCTGGGTGTACTAGTTGGAGGGAGGGAGTTGGAGGGAGGGAAATGTAGTTGGTGGACCTGTGGTCAGGGTGGCTCCAGAGGTAGGGTGTCAAATTTCAGTGTTTATGGCAGGGTAAGGGAATGGTCGTCGTTGGTCTTGTGATTCAATATTTTCTTGTTGTCGCTAAGTTACACTTTTTCAGGTCTATATAGTACAATGGCCAGTCCTCATGTACCTAGTAATTATGTACCTTAAATTATGTACGTAAATTATGTAATTATGTTCATGTACCTAGTAGCTAGTAGTTATAGTGTCAGTTGGGGGTTAATGGGCCAGGCCGAGTGTGCCTGTGCCCCACAAATATCACCCTTATTGCTGACTAGTTGGTATAACGGCTTTTCCCAAACCTCTCTCTCGCCAGAATTATACTGACATGTGAATATCTTTGGCAGTTGATGAATCCTAAATATAAATAATAAATAAATAAATGTTTATTTAGGTAAGGTACATCCATACAAGAAATTTTTACAAAGATTGGTGGACTTATAGATAGATTCATACATTGCATAACTGCATGGCATAACTGGCAATCCCCTCACAGTGTTCAAGTGAGAACTGGATAAGCACCTCCAAAGGATACCCAAGTATGCCAAGTATGCTGCCCTGAGGAACACCAATGTTGATGGGTAGGGTGGGAGAAATTGAATTATTCACAGAAACATACTGGAGCCTGTCAGTGAGGTACGTAGGATTTGAGGTATTGCAGGGGATACAAGACACTGATCACTGGTCTCCCATTTGGTCCTCATTGCTTTATCTTACTATTATTGAATGTCAATAACCGTATTATGCAATTTCAATTTCTTCTATTGCTTTCTTTATTATGCACCCCATACCCATCCCGTGGGCCGTGGTGTAAAGGATTACAGAGGTCAAGCCTCCTCTCTCCACATCCAAATCCTCTTCCAAGAATTTCATCGCCCCATCCTTCTTCCTCCCACATCCTTTCCAAGCTCTTTGGACATCAAAGCAAGGCACATAATCGGTTCAGGACCGGAACCCTCTAGTTCGTTTAGCTAAGCAAATAACAATGTTTGACGCTAGTTACAAAATTATTAATGTTGTATACACATGTACACACACACTCATACATACATATATATATATATATATATATATATATATATATATATATATATATATATATATATATATATATATATATATATATGTATATATATACATATATATATATATATATATATATATATATATATATATATATATATATATATATATATATATATATATATATATATAATTATACCAGTATAATCTAATAATATATACTGGTCTAATAAAATAATTATACCAGTTAATACTCTCACTCGTTGTGTTAGGATATGTTAGCTTGATAAAACTGACTGTTCATTGTTGAGAAATGTGTTAACAAACAATATATCTGACTTATCAAGACTGTAGCTTGCTTAGCAAGGAACTTTTTTTAAATTTGGGTTCAGTTTAACTACCGCTCAAGGGATGAGTAATTGGGGCATAATAAAGGAACTAAGCTGATAAAATGAAAGATGGGAAAACAACATTAGAAAGATAAACTCGAGAGACGTTTTCATGTTAACCCGAAAATTATTTGAGGAGCAAGACAGACTGCGGGTCAAGCAATTGGTCTTTATGCTATCGTGATGGGGGATCAGCCATTACACGTGTTAATGACTCTTGTATAGTTGTGTAGTTAAGGACATCAGGGTAAAGGGGTAATGGGCATTGTGGTTGATTGTTCTACCTGGGAATCCTCCACTGTTTTATATCTTATGTATGTATGTATGTACTAACCTAGTTGTGGTTGCAAGGGTTGAACTTTGGCTCTTTGGTCCCGCCACTTGAATACATACACTTTCCATACACTTGAAACTGTGTATGGAATCAGCCTCCACCACATTACTGCCTAAAGCATTCCATTTATTAACTACTCTGACACTGAAAAGTTCTTTCTATAATCTCTCTGTGGCTCATTTGGGTACTCAGCTTCCACCTGTGTCCCCTTGTGCGTGTACCACATGTGTTAAATAAATGTATGTATGTATGTATGTATGTATGTACGTATGTATGTATGTATGTATGTATGTATGTATGTATGTATGTATGTATGTATGTATGTATGTATGTATGTATGTAAGGAGAGAGAGAGAGGGAGAGAGAGAGAGAGAGAGAGAGAGAGAGAGAGAGAGAGAGAGAGAGAGAGAGAGAGAGAGAGAGAGAGAGAGAGAGAGAGAGAGAGAGAGAGAGAGAGAGAGAGAGAGAGAGAAAGAGAGAGAGAGAGAGAGAGAGAGAGAGAGAGAGAGAGAGAGAGAGAGAGAGAGAGAGAGAGAGAGAGAGAGAGAGAGAGAGAGAGAGAGAGAGAGAGAGAGAGAGAGAGAGAGAGAGAGAGAGAGAGAGAGAGAGAGAGAGAGAGAGAGAGAGAGAGAGAGAGAGAGAGAGAGAGAGAGAGAGAGAGAGAGAGAGAGAGAGAGAGAGAGAGAGAGAGAGAGAGAGAGAGAAAGAGATGAAGATCGAGACAGAGAAATAGATATAGACAGAGTCAGGGAGAGAATGTTAGACACAGAGACGTATAGATAAGGATATGCAAAGTCAGTGAGAGAATGACAGAGATAGAGCGAGGAAAGAGACAGAGAGATAGGCTGACACAGAGAATGTCAGAAACGAGGAGAGGCAGAGACAGAGGGACAGGGACAGACGGACAGGGACAGACGGACAGGGCCAGAGGAGGGACGGGGGAACAGAGGGGGAGCAGTGGGACAGGGAGGGAGACAGGGACAGAGAGGGGGACATGGACAGAGACAGAGACAGAGGGACAGGGTCAGAGAGGGGGACCGGGGGACAGAGGGAGGAGAGGGGGGCAGGAGACCAAGAGAGAGGGGACAGAGGAGAGACAGGGACAAGGGGACAGAGATGGATAGGGGGACTGGAGGAAAGGGAGGGGGACAGATGATGGACAGCGGACAGAAAGAGTGGGCAGGGGGACAGAGAGGTACAGGGGACAGAGAGATGGACAGGGGGACATAGAGGAACAGGGGGACAGAGAGTGACAGGGGGACAGAGAGAGGAACAGGAGGACAGAGAAGAACAGGGGGACAGAGAGAGACAGGGGGGACAGAGACAGGGACAATGGGATAGAGAGGGACAGGGGGACAGGTCCAATAGCAGTATCTTCGGTATTTAAGCGTTACCTTAAAAATACTGGAAATATTGAAAGCTATTAATCCAGATATTAATCCCCTTGTGCAACGCACACAAGAGGCAACAGCTTCTAGCTCTACAAGCCGCAATATAAAATAGAGAATAGGCGATTGTTTTCACTCACAGTGTAATAAACCCACGGACCCACCCACCCGCTGAAGCCGTAAATGCCAAGACATTACTTCCGTTTAAAATTAAGCCGGAATAATCCTCAGGTATGTGGAGGATGTGGGAGGCCTTTGATCAACCACCGACTTCCTGCCCCGTCGACGGGGCCATCAGCCCTCAGTGTGCCCTCAGCCAAAATAATGTGAAACATGTATGTGGGTGTATTAAATATTTTAATTTATTATTTCCAAGATTTAGCTGTTAGCTCTTGGACCCCGCCTTTCTAAGCGTCGGTTGTCTAATGTACCGACTCTCGGCCTCTTTTCCTCCATCATATCTAAACAACATATATTTTTATCTAACACACTCACACATCCCCAAGATGCAGCCTTTAGCAGCTTCCTGACTTTCAGGTTCCTATTTACTGCAAGGTGAATAGAGGCATTAGTGTGTGTATGTTTGTGTCTGTGTGTGTGTGTGTGTGTGTACGTGTGTGTGTGTGTGTGTATACTCACCTAGTTGTGGTTGCGGGGGGTTGAGCTCTGGCTCTTTGGTCCCACCTCTCAACTGGCAATCAACTGATGTACAGATTCCTGAGCCTACTGGGCTCTATCATATCTGCATTTGAAACTGTGTATGGAGTCAGCCTCCACCACATCACTGCCTAATGCATTCCATCTATTAACTACTCTGACACTGAAAAAGTTCTTTCTAACATCCTAGTGGTTCATTTGGGTACTAAGTTTCCACCTGTGTCCCCTTGTTCGCCTACCACCCGTGTTAAACAGTTTATCTTTATGTACCCTATCAATTGCATTTCTCGCAGCCTGTCCTCGTAACTCATGCCTCTTAGTCCTGGGACTAGCCTATTGGCATACCACTAAACTTTTTCAAGCTTCGTCTTGTGCTTTTTTTTTTTTTTTTTTTTTTTTTTTGAGATATATACAAGAGTTGTTATATTCTTGTACAGCCTAGTACTAAGTATATGGTGTTTGGCTAGATAAGAGTAAAACTGCTTGTAGATAAGTTTTTCAAAAAATGTTGACAAGTTAGGCAGGATTGATATAGGTCTGTAGTTGTTAACATCTGTGAGATCACCACATTTGTGTACAGGGGTAACTCGCTTTTTTAGGATAACTGGAAAGGTTTGGAGTTCAAGTTCAAGTAGCTTTTCAAAAAATGTTGACAAGTTAGGCAGGATTGATATAGGTCTGTAATTGTTAACATCTGTGAGATCACCACATTTGTGTACAGGGGTAACTCGCTTTTTTTAGGATAACTGGAAAGGTTTGGAGTTCAAGTGACCTGTTGAAGAGCATGAGAATTCTTTGGAGACAATTCCTAACCTATACTTCTTCTCAAGGTCATGTTTTTTATTAATGGGTTTAAGTATTCCCTTTGTAAGCAAGGGATTGTTAAGCCTTTTGGTTATGCTTACAAAAAAGTCACAGGACAGACATTATCAGCAGCAGTTATAAAATTGTCAATAGCAGTTTCATTGTGCAGCCTAAAACTTAACTCCCTTGACTCTAGAGGTATATATATTAGGTTTAGGTTAGGTTTTTTTAATTAAACCAGCCAGGATGAGTGAAGCCATGAAGGGCGTTTTTATTAATTAAAACACCCAAATGTTGGGTGCTTCAGGTGTTGTTCCTCTTGGATGATCTTGTACCTCTCTGTCTCACACCTGTAAGAATGAGTGATATGGTTAAGGGGGAAACAAAGTGCAGGCAAGGCAATGGAGGCCAGTAGTAATCTTAGGGCTAGGATAATTAGAAATTAGAGAAATTAAGTAAGAGAAATTAGCAAGAGAAATCAGGTAAAATTTATTATACTTAACTTTTGTATCATCAGTTTAGTAGTAATTCTTCATCTTCATCATCATCATCTTCACTGTCACAAAGCTCCAGGTAGGGCTCGGAAACATCAACATCCTCTTCCTGGTATCCAAATAAACGCTTTGCATCACTCAGCTTGTCAGAACACAACTTTTGCCCTTGCTTCAAAAGAGCCAAGATTCCACTCTTATTTTTGGTTGATAGGTGCTTCTCTTCAATAGTGTACTTGTTAGGATCCTGTAATATATAGACTATTTAATGGGGTTTAAGACATTTACAAATTTCCCTGAAAATACTAAAGAAATTAGAATAAATAAATAAAGTTTTCGGTAAAAGTTCAAATATATGTAAAACACACCAGTACAGTATATGAAAACCATGGAATTGTCTACCTGTCAAAGTTGTAAATAGCAAGACTTTACTCAAGTATAAAATTCTGCTGGATAAATGTTTATGAAGAACTGAATTGCAACACACATTTAGGCTGTTAGCTTACCTTGCTTAGATATGAAGGAAAAATTCCACATAACAACTCTTCAGTATGTTCGGTTAAAATCTCTCTCTTATTCTTGTAATATGCGAGATAATGCAGCATTTCTTGAACAGTGTGTTGTTGCTCTTCTCTGGATCTCTTCTGAAGCTCCACATCTTCTACTGCCTTCTTTTTTTGAGCAAGGGACACTAATAAAAGAGGAAAATTATATTTACTGCAAGTAAACTACAACTCAATTTAATGTAATTACAGTTTAGGTACTTGCATTATACATACTATACATAGTTTATTGTGCAGTATCAACCTGATAAAAACCTACGGATTATGATACTGCACCTATTTTACAAACAGTAGTGATGATATTTTACTTCAAAAATAAGTAAAGCTTATCCATTATGCATGCTAAATGTTAGTTATCTTGATAAGGCCGAATTGTAACCCCTGATAAAATGAGATGTAGTTACATACCATTTTGGCTATGATGAGGCAATAAATTGTGCCATGGCAGGATACCTTCTATTGCATCCTTTTCACTGAGAATTTCAGAGTTTTCACTATTGTAGATTTTTATGAAGCCTTGAAGCTTTTTCCTATCACACTCATTTCTGTGCCGGAGTGAAGAGCGCATTTTACTGGATGCTGCAAATAAAGTTTTTTGGCTGAAAGTTTTAAAGTTGTTAAAAAAATTTCCTCATCATTTACCTACATAGAAATTATAGACAAGAGCTAAATAGAAATTGCTTCAGAGTTAACAAAGAAATAGTAAGCCTACCTGCATCAGTGGCAATCAGATTTTTGCGATGCCTGATAGAGTCTGCAACTGCCTCGATAGAATATTTTATGTTCTTCGAGGTTGTTCCAGTGTTTAACTCTAACTCCTTACAAATCATTTGTAGGTCAGATCGCCATTCTTGAATCAATGACTTTTGAACATCAAGTTTGTCGATCTCATTTGAAACTGTTATTTCCGTCTCTCTGGCCTATTTGAAAATATAATAAATTTAATGAACAAATCACATTAACCATGATGAGTGGTTCGAACCTATGGGCTTGGCATTCCCAGATGCTTGCTGTAGTTGAATGCGCCACAACATGGTCAAAAGAATTGCAACCTAGGGTACTAATGAACCCACAATTCAATTTTTGTTAATTATGCACCCCCATACCCATTCCATGGGCGGTTGTGCATGCAGTTTCCCATGTACTTGGTCTGTGTCCTCCAGTAGTTTTACCTCTGATGGCCCTTTCAATACACATAGAATTCATATTATTGTGATATATCAATACATGGAGAAAGACATTGAAATGGGGGCATCAAAGGCAGAACTACTGAATGACAGAGACCGAGTTCATGGGGGAATTGTGTGAAACCTGGTTTGGCTTCAGTGGAAGCCTTGGGATCCTTGTGGGTGCAGTAGTACTCCAAGTTGCAATTCATCTGACCATGTCGTGGCGTAGTGAACTAGAGCATGCATCTGAGAGCACTCAGTGCATGGGGTTCAAACCCTCATCACAGTTCCCGTGATATATCACGATACTGTGATTTCTCTGTGAACACATTTGATATATCTCGGAATCATACATTTAGGTTAATTAAATACTATATACTTTATACAAATTAACCTTATTGATATATTGAAAAAGTTCAAGCAGTTAATTCAAGGAAATGGTCGCTAATTTATAATGGAAAATATATGTAGTACATGATCTGAACACATAACTAACCTATAAATGCATTATAATACCTTTCACATATAAATGCATTATAATAAGTTTCAAAATAAATACAAATAAATAAAATAAATATATATTATTTTTAGTACCTTTCTGAGTCGAGTAACTAATGCACGAGCCAGTCCATCAATTTTTCGATGGTTCCAAAAGACTGCACCCTCTGTGAGTTCTTCTGTTCTTTCTGAGAAAAATATTTATAGCAATGAACATCTTGAAGAGCATAGATTAATAACAGTTTCATAACATACCTTTACTCACCACGACCAACTCAAGTTTGACCAATATGTTTTCATTCTTTTATTGATTATTTGAGGGAGTTGATACTTATTGAATACTGAATACAAATCGCATTATACTGATTACAGGGCAGGTAAAATAATAAAAAACTTGATCAGATGAACCATATAAACAAATACCAGCTTTCAGCATGTTTTTAGTTGTAGAGTTGTATCGTGAGAGGTATGCAAACACTTGCTCTGCCTCTTCCCCTAAAGTCATGCCACTTCCTTCTTGCCACCGCCCTCCATACAATACCTTTAACATAAAAGTATACAGTAAAAAAAAATTCAAATTATTGTACAAAAATTAAAAGCCTCCTACTATATTAAATGATACGTATATCATTAATCTTAAACAATCAGAAATCTTAAATTTTTTACACAAACTGTACTTATTATATTTAATGTAATGTATACATTACATTAAATTTAATTAGTATACATAAATGTAATGTTATATTTTTATTTACCTGACAATACCAAGCATGTCCTTTTGCATGTAGGACTCCTAAAAATGGCTTTGCTTGACCAATGTGAAAATGTGATTGTTTCTGAGCCACAGTTAAGGCCCATGGCCAATATTTGCAAATTATGTCTTGACAAATAAACTTTACGTATTTGAAATACATAATTTGCAAATAGTGGGCATAACTGTACAGCTCTCCTTGATACATATTCAAGGTGTGGAGGATAATACCATGTCGACAGGAGGCCATGCTGATTCCTGTTTCATCCAAACTTTGGAATGAAAGAGGCTTATTTTGAGCAGCTTTCCATGTAGACACTCCACACGTGTGCTTACTCTGTTTGTTAAACAAAAATATTTATAGTAACTAAATACCCAGTTGGTGAGCATGATTATAATTATGTAGGACGGGTAGAAGGTAGAGATTATTTTGCGCGATAGGCATTGTTGTTGCACATAAGAATTTCTATGGGTTATATTTCCTTATTCAATATATATAAACTATAATGAAAAAATAAAAAAATGGCCACCATATGTTATAGTCGCCAAACAGTTATTAGGTAAAATTGAAGGTTTCTCAATATATAATAAAACTCACCTTAGTTTTCAAGCTCTGAATAGTGCCAACATGAGCTTGAACATCTTCATCTTTGCTGAAGATACTATCAGAATAATAGGGGTTTCTGATACCTCTGCAATGATAATTCAGAAATAATTATTTATTGTCTGTAACCACTATAATATTAAACAATGGGTAATGGGGTATCAAAAAATGTTTTATATGAAGAATTCTGATGCACTGCTAAATTTTACATAAAACAAAAATTTACATGGTGTTAGATAAATAAAATGATGATATGGATGCAATTGAAAGGCAAACTATAAAGACATACTCAGTTAAAAAATATGTCATATGACAATGTATATTTATATGTGCATACTTTATTTATAAGAACATTAATTTGAAGACAATATAATTCATTATAATATAGTGTGTGTAGAGAACAAAAGAATACTATACATTAAGTATCTGTAAAGCACATTTTATTACCTCCCAACTTTGTTGTAACGATACAGCTTCTTGTTGCCATCAATATGTACTGCTAAAGGGGTTTTATCACAAGCAGGACACTCATTGTCAGCTTCTCCTCTAATTTTTCTCAGCTCATATTGCTGGAATCGCCATTCGAAGAACACTCTCTTCGAAGTTATATAATTAATGGGTCCAATCTAGGAATAGAATTTTTTAGATGGTGACATTTAAAATGCATATTATGACATAAGATAAATAAACAAAAAAAACATTCCATTTTGTGTTTGAACAAAATTAAAAACTAATTATTAATAAATGAATATACATTACTACAAAATTTTGATAATTTTTGTATTGAAATATAAAACTGAAAATATTAAGAATAACGGTATCAAAACATACACGCCCACGAGAAGCACCAAAGGATTCCAGTGCAGTGACTAATGCCCGAAATGATGTTCCGGGACAATTTCTTTTGATATGGTGCCATGATTCAAGCAGACTGGTGCTGTAGAATGTGCTGCTCTTTCCTAATGATGAATAGAAACCAGACTTGTGCATGGTCTTGCCTAGTTGTTGATGCTCATATCCACAGTGGCATGTATAGATTGGAGTATAGAGGTCATACCTTCCTGTAGTTTAAAATACAGTGCATTGAGTGGTGTGGCGACTTGCTAAAATAGTGATGTAAAAATTAACATTTATAGCAACAAAAATTTCAAAATGTATTGTGATTCAGGAATATCCGGTAATGGAAATAAAAGGGTAAATTTTAAAGTTTATTTACCCATTATAGTGATGAAGATGCAGAGATTGCTGGAGCTTGAAATTTTAAACTTGCAATCTGTGCAGTTGGGGCAAGAATTTGGTGGTTGGGCTGGTACAACAGGTTCTGGTAACAAAGAAAAGGAAGACAGTTTGACAAAATGAGTTTTATGGAAAAGAATTTCAGACTGAATATTTCATTGTTTCTTGATTGTACAAAATATTGACATTATTCTCCAGATAATGACTGAGAAATTCACAGAAAAGAAACAATCAGACGATTAAATCAATCTATAAAACCAAGTGTCAGGTTTAAACTTTAAGACTTCTCCAAATGTTGTAATGACTGAAATGAAACATTTATTCATTTTATTTTGTTATACCAAGATAATCGTAGCTCTAGACTGGGATTGGGAAGTAGAAGTAATCTCGGAACAAAGTACGGATTTTATACAGGTATCGTATACTTACTCCAGTGAAAGATATTTCCTTCAGGGCACACAGTTTGTGTCGGGTCTAATGGCTCATAAAAGCCATTTTTCCAATATAATCTGTGGTGGAAAGGCATGAGAAAATGTTGCATTTGGTCACAAATGTGACACAAAAATGCAAAACAGTCTTCACATTTGATGCTTGCCTCACAATTTGTACATTGTACACAAATTTTACCTGATGAAAAAAGGGGTAATTATTTATACTAATTTTAAATACTGTATACCTAACATTTTAAACAATCTGAAGTCTAAATGTATTAATAGAGTGTCATTAATTTGCATATGATGCTTATTATACAGTATAACCTTAATGAACACAGCAATATTTAATTTACCTTTATCTGGAACACCCAACTCAGACAATGTCCAATCGAACAGCATTGCCCTGCTTTCTCCCCAATTAATCTCTGCATTTTTTCTTCTTTTTTGCCAGTCAGAAACACTTGGCTGAGAATCTTTAATTTGTTCAAGTTCTGCAGCAAGTACTTTGAAATATGGGATTAAAAATTAGTAAGAAAATTTGTAAGTGAAAGGAATGATTAGTATAATATGTTAAACAAAATTTCATAGGCATTAAGCACAATTTTGGTACATAATATTTATGACGTGTGTCCATTAAATAAACCCTCATTTAAATACCAACAAATGATGTTGGGACATACCAACATCAAATGATTCCAAAGTTTCTTCACCAGCTGCCAAATAACTTTGAGTGTACGTTCTGCCACTAGTAGAATAGCCCACATTTTGAATGTGTGGTGGTGAAAGTATAGCAGGCAGAATGTCTGGGTGGCACATTTGAAGATTTAAGCATGGTACATAATTGCAAATTGTATACAAGTATTAATATTTTCAGACAAATCTCAAGATATTACTATAACTAACTTTATGCTACCAAGTTGTTCAGTGTTATAGTAATTTAATCTCCATAATTGTCTAGCATACACTTAAAAATAGGCAACAAATATTATTGGAAAGTACACAAATAACAGCTGTAGAAATATTGTTAAAAAAATAATAGAAGATTACCATCAGATTGGGGTGCAGCTGGTCTTTGTTTTGAATTAATGTGTGATACATCCTGTATGTTATCTTTTTTCTGTTTCTTGTTTGTCACCTTTATTGAGTTTGGTTCCTCCACGTTTAAGAGTCTCTTCAAGTACTCATTTCTTTGTATCATTGCAGCACGTGCTTTCTGGTACTCACGTTCAAGATGTTCTCTAGTCATCACTGCTATTCTCCGGTGAAATTCTGAAGAGAAAATAATAGTGTTCGAAGGAAAAGTACAAGAACAAAACAAGAAAATTATGCTTATGCAAAATTATGCTACAATGTACCTATTAATAATCTTAAAATTTGCTACAAATTACCTACTTATAATTATGTGTTAAATTATGGACTTTCCATAATGATATGCATGTTAGTGGCATTACCTATACTGCCTACCTGGAGCCCCCTAGAGAGATAGTGACACAAGTTAAGGTAATCCCTTTAGTAAGGTGCTGGGTCAACATAAATAAGCTATAACTAATAAGGACACAAATCAATATGTTCATTTAACAGTGGTATTAACATTTATATAAATATAGCTAAGAATAAGTTTTTACAAGTGTAACAAAGTGAAAGAAATGTATGAAAATTTTGATGATATATTAAAATGCTCATTGATTGAACTTGTCTTCCTATATATAAAGTATAAAAATAGTAAACACAGTACCATTATTGTTGTCTGTAGTTATTTTTGGAACATCTGGTATGTACAGCATACTGTCAAAATCCGATGATCTATCTGAAAAATTGATTGGTAGCGTAAATATTTGAATTCATTGCATAGCCTTTTATACAAACAAAAAAGAAAAATTGTACAGAAAAGCTAACACAACATTATAACACCTTTCTGTGGTACTTTCTATGGTACAAAAGAAAACAAACCTTAATTATAAAGGAAAATAAACTGACAGAAGAACTATGAATACTGCTGAAAATACTTTCCACAAAATATCTGAACCAAGGGATAGTACCCCGAGATTTGAAATATGAAAATTTCACCCTTACAGTATTTAAAAAAAAAGCAGAAAGAGTTAAGCACAAAACTAATGTCCGATCAGCTAGGTATAACACATCTGCAAGCTCATGGCGAAAATCCTAAGGGAGGGAATCATTTACCATCTTTCAGTGAAAAATCTTATTCAATCGACACACCATGGTCTTCTTAAAAACAGATGCTACCTTATAAACCTCCTCACTTTTGGGACATGGTAACATGGTACTCAGATAAAGGGTTTCCGGTGGATGTAGTATACATGGATTATGCTAAAGACTTTAATAAGGTACCACATGGAAGACTAGCAAGGAAATTACAGGTTCATGAAAAAAATTGTAAAGTGCACAAAACAATAGTTAAAACAAAGAGAGCAAAAGGTCATACTAAATGGGAATGAATATGAAGAAATGTGTTAAGTTGAGTACCTCAGGGGTCCATTTTTAAGTCTAAAATATTTTTCATATATTGAACATCTATGATATAGAAAAGAATATAATCTAATCAACCACATCCTCATATTTGCAAATGCCTGGCATTTCACGAGCACTTTGTCCGGGGTTTATATTCTAGCCGGGGAGGATTTACTGGGTTAGGCTAACCTAACCTAACTTAACCAAACCAAACCAAGTATCTCAAGTTACAAATATCTCTGGGAATTCATAATATCTGCTGTTGTAGAATTGACAAAATGGACAGTGTCAACAAAATTATTCCCACATACTCCGTCACTATGTGATGGAGTACACATAGAATAGGGACTGAATTGTCCCTGACAGGGACAATTCTGTAACAAATGTTCTAGCATAAAACTTTGTACAGTTTAGTAATTCCTTACCATTTGATTTACTAGGTAGATCCATGTTTAGTGAAGTTTTATAGCTGGAGCTGGAAGATCCTGTCGAGATGACTTCTTCAAAGAGAATAGCTTCAACACACATTGTGTCTTGAGTCTACCAGTACTTGGCCTACAGTTACCAGATCTGATTTACAGAAACTAGTGAACTATGGAGATAAGATTGTTAATAATATACTTTTTTTGAGATTCATATGACTTGCAGCTTAAAAACCAATCTTATTTTAAAATAGTACACTACAGTACATAGCAAATTGCGAAATTCGTAGTTTTTTAACTACTTTAAAGCTAAATTCTCAAGCTTTGAAAATAAGCACAATTTGCTATTTTAAGCGGAATCTGGCAACTCTGATTTAGCATGTAAACATTGACTTGCATTCACAATGTAGTTATTTATTTTTCAACAATTTAAAACGAGTTATGAAAATACATACATTGGTACATTATTGCAAAGGCACTATACTATATATATATATATATAAATTGTTGCAAGTCGAGCAACAAATATTTTACATTGAACAACAAATGAGATTGGAAAAGCAGTATTGCCAAAATAGACCCCAGACACACCCTGTGGGTAGTAATGGACCCCCATACCGACCCTATGAGGGGTAGTGGACCCCATAATAACACTATGGGCGATAGTGGACACTATACAAACACTATGGGCGGTAGTTGACTTCATAGAGACCCTGTGGGCGGTAAGGGACCCCCTATCGACCCTGTGGGCGGCAGTGGACCCCCTATCGATCCTGTGGGCGGCAGTGGACCCCCTACCGACCCTGTGGGCGGCAGTGGACCCCTACCGAACGTGTGGGCGGCAGTGGACCCCCTACCGACCCTCTGGGCGGCAGTGGACCCCCTATCGATCCTGTGGGCGGTAGTGGACCCCCCCCATATCGACCCTGTGGGCGGCAGTGGACCCCCTATCGATCCTGTGGGCGGCAGTGGACCCCCTACCGACCCAGTGGGTGGCAGTGGACCCCCTGCCGACCCTGTGGGCGGTAGTGGACCCCTACCGACCCTGTGGACGGTAGTTGACTTCATAGCGACCCTGTGGGCGGTAGTGGACCCCATACCGACCCTGTGGGTGGCGGTGGACCCCATACCGACTCTGTGGGCGGCAGTGAACCCTATATACTAATCCTGTGGGCGATACTGTACCCTATAGTCATCCTGTGGGGGCAATGGATGCCATACATATCCAGTGGGTGTTATTGTACCCCATACTTATTCTGTGGGTGGTTGGAGCCCCATACCCATCCTGTGGGTTATAGTGGACCCCATACTCATCCTGTGGGTGGTATTGGACCCCATACCTATCCTGTGGGTGGTTGTGAGCCCATACCCATCCTGTCGGTGGTAGTGGACGCAATACACATCCAGTGGATGGTATTGGATCCCATACCCTTCCTGTGGGTGGAAGTGATCCCCATACCATTCCTGTGGGTGGATGTGACCCCCATACTCATCCTGCGGGTGTTATTGGACCCCTTACCCACCTAACAGGTGGTAGTGGACCCTATACTAATCCTATAGTTTCCAATAATCCACACCATACCATCCTGACCCCATACCTATCCTGTGGGTGGTTGTGAGCCCATACCCATCCTGTCGGTGGTAGTGGACGCAATACACATCCAGTGGATGGTATTGGATCCCATACCCTTCCTGTGGGTGGAAGTGATCCCCATACCATTCCTGTGGGTGGATGTGACCCCCATACTCATCCTGCGGGTGTTATTGGACCCCTTACCCACCTAACAGGTGGTAGTGGACCCTATACTAATCCTATAGTTTCCAATAATCCACACCATACCATCCTGTTTGCAGTAGTTTACCCTATATACATTCCAACATAACATCGTTTTCTGTTAGCGTTCCTACAAAACATTCTTTAAAGATTTCTAAAGCACAAACTATGGTATATAATATTGATTGGTGAAGCACTTATTCTATGTAATAATTTATTGTGCTTATTATAAATTACTAAGAACAACTAATATTTCTCAAAACAAAACTACGAGCCTTCAATAGGATGTAGCTGATCTGTAATATTATAAGAGCATGGACAATAGTAGGTGAATTTCACAACCCATGTGGGACCTGAAAACTACAATTTTCGTTATAATTGAACCAATCACGACTATTCAGCTATCTACGTTGATGGACGAGTACTGTGAGACGTAAATTGGTACGTGAGGAAGAGTTTGAGCCTTGGTAAAAAAGTTAACTGGGAATATATCACATATGTACTAAATCACATTCCACATATTGACTTTAAGCACTAGTCATATATGTACTGTCTTGTGTGAGAACGGGTTGCGTGTGGACGTGGCCTGCATCACATGTGTGGACGTGCCCTGCATCACGTGTGGACGTGGCCTACACCACGTGTGGACGTGGCCTGCACCACGTGTGGACGTGGCCTACATCACGTGTGGACGTGGCCTACATCACGTGTGTGGACGTGGCCTGCATCACGTGTGGACGTGGCCTGCATCACGTGTGGATGTGGCCTACACCACGTGTGGACGTGGGCTGCACCACGTGTGGACGTGGCCTACATCACGTGTGGACGTGGCCTACATCACGTGTGTGGACGTGACCTACATCACGTGTGGACGTGGCCTGCACCACGTGTGGACGTGGCCTACACCACGTGTGGACGTGGCCTGCATCACGTGTGGACGCGGCCTACACCACGTGTGGACGTGGCCTGCACCACATGTGGACGTGGCCTACACCACGTGTGGATGTGGCCTGCACCACGTGTGGACGCGGCCTACACCACGTGTGGACGTGGCCTGCACCACGTGTGGACGTGGCCTACACCACGTATGGACATGGCCTACACCACGTGTGGACGTGGCCTTCACCACGTGTGGACGTGGCCTGCATCACGTGTGGACGTGGCCTGCATCACCTGTGGACGTGGCCTGCACCACGTGTGGACGTGGCCTACACCACGTGTGGAGTGGCTTGCACCACGTGTGGACGTGGCCTGCACCACGTGTGGACGTGGCCTGCATCACGTGTGGACGTGGCCTGCACCACGTGTGAACGTGGCCTGCATTACGTGTGGACGTGGCCTATACCACGTGTGGACGTGGCCTGCATCACGTGTGGACGTGGCCTGCATCACGTGTGGACGTGGCCTGCATCACGTGTGGACGTGGCCTGCATCACGTGTGGACGTGGCCTGCACCACGTGTGGAGTGGCTTGCACCAGGTGTGGACGTGGCCTGCATCACGTGTGGAGTGGCTTGCACCACGTGTGGACGTGGCCTGCATCACGTGTGGACGTGGCCTGCATCACGTGTGGACGTGGCCTGCACCACGTGTGGACGTGGCCTACACCACGTATGGACGTGGCCTACACCACGTGTGGACGTGGCCTTCACCATGTGTGGACGTGGCCTGCATCACGTGTGGACGTGGCCTGCATCACGTGTGTGGGAACCGACCTGTGAGATTTATATTTATTTAATTTATATGAATTTATATTTACGTTAATTTATATACTTCGATAGCAATTTGTATAATGATAAGTGGACTGTATTTCTGCAATAATCTCATAATCTCACAAATCGATCCTCTACACATTAGGGGGGGTTTATATTACACATATGCAGCCAATCAAATTACAGTAATAGCTACATACATTGATGAGGTTCCTTCTCTTATAGTACAGCAGGTTAGTCCACCAGGTATAACTAGAGTGTAGACACCAAATTATCCTCTTTGAGGCAGCTTCCATCACCCAGTAACTGGTGCACATAATCTTGCATCCTCGTCTTGACCTGTCAAAAGTGCGCTAGCTGTGAAGCCAGAATCCTATATATGACAAGCTATATCAGAGAAAACACTATACAGTACATAGAACATGAAGACCTGGCTTAATTACCTTTAGTTTGAGGCGATTTCGCGATCTAACCGGGTCACCCTATATCCTGACATTAATGGCCATAAATGAATGATAAACGGGTTTCGGATAGACTTAACTTGAATTGTAGACATCGTGTTGGAGATGGTACCTTTGGTTTCCATAACACTACGTCCAAGTAAAATTAACAGGAGCCGTATTTGCTCCCGTGTGCCTCTGGTCTCGTATACACAATGGCTGTTTAACACTCCATCCTATTGACGTTACTGGCCGACATTGTCCAGAATGATAGGAGCCGTTTGCTCCACACGTCTCGGAGGTGACACAACAATGGCTGCCCTCCTTCCTCCCTCTCTGACGCCTGGCTTACATTGTCCACATTTCAGAAAGTGATAGAAGGGTCACATTTACTCTACTTTAATATTGATAATTAAGTTAATTTATATAAGATGTTTTTATGATGGTAAAGTCCAAAGACTAATGTATTTAAGAACAATTCCCAGCAGAATAGCTGGTGAATTATAATAGTATGTGGTGATGATATCCCGTTTTCTATAGACGGTAATTCCACTACAAGTTACGTTTTCTATGGGTAACTTGTTGGTAATACAGCTATTATCTGTATGATATATTAAATGGTGTCGGATTTTCCGACATAATTCCCCAGGGGGCTGCTCACGGGTCGAAGTCCTCTTTAGAACAGACGAACACCGATACTCCTCCTTCGAATTATTTGATTAATTTGATGTTAGTAGTTAGTAAGCACACATTTGTGCGTCTGTTCGTACAGGACGGATGTCCCGTACTAGAGTTGCAGGGGTTAGAAGTCTAATGCGATCTCATTTCCCTGTTAACTCTTGAAAGGCTAATATTCAAGCCTTATTACATATTATTTAACCCAGAAGACTGGATGTGATCAAGTACTACAGTCAAGTATGATTCAGGGACTGCAGTGAGATCAGTGACATTAGATATAACTTGAAGTTTGTTCAGGTAACTGGTCACTGATATATAAACACTGAGGCCCATGGAATACATCTTGATTAAATAATAAATGTATCAAATCAGTCATCAGATTTATTAGGGTTTAATTTAGTTAATTGATTCAGAAGATTGAATAGCTCATCATTAAAGTAAAGTATGGTTCTGAGACTGCAGTGGGTTCAGTGACATTGGTCGCAGTGACTTGTAGCTGTTTTAGGCTACTGTTCACTGATTTGCCACTGAGGCCTCATGAACTCATCTTCAGCTTCAAATGATGATACTAACATCAACTTCTGTTACTATAGTCAGCTGTCATCTCCTTAGTATAATGCTACTGGAGAAATATAATCAGCTGACAAATTTAGATTTCTACTGGTATTGTTTATCTGCAGGCATAGGTCTCCTCAGGCTTGATACTGGGCCTGAGAGTAATTTACCTCCTGCAGAGTTTAACATGGTTATGCCCTGATATTTAGTAGGGCTACCGATGAATCGATGACAATAGTCTGTCCCAACAAGGAGACCGAAGTCAGTGAGGTGATCAGACTTAATATTATCTGCCAATTTTATTCCTCTATTTCTCAGGAATTTGGCTGTTGCTCTCAGACCTTGAACTTGTAGGTCTACTGGTATTTTGTCCACCACAATGGCTTGTACTCGACAGACGTACCTGCCTAAGCGTACTGATGGTTGTACCACCTGGTAGACTTGAGGTCCTGCATCTGTTACAAACCCTGAGATGTTGAATGACGTCTGGGCTACAGGCCTTAATTGTAGTTCATCTGCCAACTTTTTAGTGACAAATGTTCTCTGGGATCCTTGGTCAAACAACCCACGGGTATGGACCTTGGCCCTCTTATTCAGGATGGTAATTTGGGCAGTAGGCAAAGTCGTATTACCTTTAGACTTTGCCGATTGGACACTCTTTGTTGGTTGCACCTTGCAGTATTGTACTGTGGTGGGAATGCTATCTTCCACCTTGGGGTTTGGAGACGTTGTTTTGGTGTCTCTGCACAATGCTGCATGGTGCTGACCTTTGTTACACCTATTACAAGGGTGTAATTGGGTATCACAGTCCTTGATGTTATGTTTCCTGAGGCACCTCGTGCAATGTTGCAAATCTTTGAGTCGCTCAACACGGGCGTCACTATCAGGAAAATTAGGACAGTGGTACATTGAATGTTTCTCATTGCAGAACAAACATGTTCCATAGTTTCCAGTACCCTTTGGTGTCACGTTCTTGGGTGACACAGGAACTATAGGCTTGGAGGGTCCCACTGCATATACGCCCACACTGCTACTGTTCCACTTTGGTGTTGAATTATGTTGTCTAGATTGATTTGGAGTACCTTTGGTACTCTGTGGTTTACTATTATTGGTTTCTGAGGGTTTACTTGGTGGTTTTAATTTGTCATGTGTTCGTAATTGATGAACTACTGACTTTAAACCTTCAGATATTTCATTCATGGATAAGATACTTTTATTGTAATGAGCACTCATTTGTCTCAATATGTCCCTAGGTATTTTCTCCTGGACAATTATTTTCAAGACCCACTCAGCCCCGTTTGTATCTGCTGTCAGGCTGAGGGCATTGATCAATGATTCTACCTCCAGCTTGAAGACTTGGAGTGAATCAGCTGAAGCCTCCGGTGGGGGTAAATGCAACAGCTCATGAACTAAATGTGATGTTCTTACTTCTGGATCACCATAATTATCCTTGAGGAGTTTTACTGCCAGATCATAGCCGTCATTAGTTAATCTCAGATGGGATACTACTGTTTTAGCCTCACCTGATAATTGGCCTTGCAAATAAGAGAATTTACTACTCTTTGGTAAAGATTGTTTTGAGTCTACAAGGTCAACGAATTTGTTCCAAAATTCGTCCCAATCTTCCTCATCTTTTCCTGAGAAAGTGGGTAAATTAATTGGAGGGAGTCGAGCTTCTGCTTGACTCGTATTAGATGCAACTGTTGTTATTGTTGCTGTTGCCTTGTTCTGGGCAATTAATTTGACATAAGGCTGTAACGTGGCCTGAGTGTGATCTTCATAATTCGCAAGATCAACCATAATGTCGTCTATTTCTGTTTCTGATAAATTAGTGTTGGCAAGTTCAGCCACATATGTTGCTATTTGACATTTGATTTGCTCAAATTTACCTGCAGCTGCTTGATAATAGCTTTCCAGGTCAGCATAATCAACTGTTGATTGTTGTGACAAATCTTCACATTTCTTGATCTGTCTTGTTAAGTGGCCTTTAAGACCTGCAAGGGTTCTTTTCATTCTCCCTGCATTATCCATACTGGCTAGTTGGTGAAGCCTTGTGGGACTTGTACTTGGGCTGCTCATAATACTGAACAAACACTAATGGTAGCCTAGGGTAAATTCTGAACTCACTAGGCAATAATCCTACCTCTACTAGAGGTTAGCACTTAAAATTAATACACATTATATATATACAATCATACACACTAATGATTTGAGTGATAAACCAGTGTCACTGGAAGTACCTTTAGGTTAGCTCTTCTATATCACCCTAGGATGGTAGAGACACTAATTAATCACTCAAAGGTGTAATGATCATAAGTAATTATTATATATACAACTCAACTCGAGTTGATAAAAATTACACCCAAAATAGGGTCTGCACCATTCATTAATGGTGTTAGGTTGTTGAATATAGTACAACTGACTATGGTAATAATGGGACTAGGATGAACGATAATAGTTCAACTAGTCAATGGTTAATATCCTACCCTGTTGTGGGTTGGCAATTAGTAAATATTATACTGTGATCACTAGTGCAATATATATTAAATAATTCTCTATTTGGAGAAATAATATACACAATTATTGATAATAGCCTCTTAATTGCCTCTATGAAACGTCTAATATTATCTAGAAGTATTAAATGTTATTAGTGACCTCGCGAAATAAACTCCACAAAATTCGTAGAATCACCCGACACCACAGCCACTACATTTGGCTGGCTTCAATATTAGCGCTGTCATTTCACGAAATAACACGCCACCAAATATCTGTGGGTGTGCATGAAACCGCTGACGAAGCTGAACTGGGCTGAGGGAGGCTCCTGAGCTCCCACGAGGCAACGCCGCTGTCTTGACTGGCTTTGTTTAAATAACACTGCACTAGTATATTTAATGAATCCACTGGTTTGGTTAACTGGTTCATCCGGTACTAAGATGACCAAATGTGGGTTCAAAGGATCAAATAATCCGTCATCCGGTTCGAAGATGACCAAATAATGTGGGAACCGACCTGTGAGATTTATATTTATTTAATTTATATGAATTTATATTTACGTTAATTTATATACTTCGATAGCAATTTGTATAATGATAAGTGGACTGTATTTCTGCAATAATCTCATAATCTCACAAATCGATCCTCTACACATTAGGGGGGGTTTATATTACACATATGCAGCCAATCAAATTACAGTAATAGCTACATACATTGATGAGGTTCCTTCTCTTATAGTACAGCAGGTTAGTCCACCAGGTATAACTAGAGTGTAGACACCAAATTATCCTCTTTGAGGCAGCTTCCATCACCCAGTAACTGGTGCACATAATCTTGCATCCTCGTCTTGACCTGTCAAAAGTGCGCTAGCTGTGAAGCCAGAATCCTATATATGACAAGCTATATCAGAGAAAACACTATACAGTACATAGAACATGAAGACCTGGCTTAATTACCTTTAGTTTGAGGCGATTTCGCGATCTAACCGGGTCACCCTATATCCTGACATTAATGGCCATAAATGAATGATAAACGGGTTTCGGATAGACTTAACTTGAATTGTAGACATCGTGTTGGAGATGGTACCTTTGGTTTCCATAACACTACGTCCAAGTAAAATTAACAGGAGCCGTATTTGCTCCCGTGTGCCTCTGGTCTCGTATACACAATGGCTGTTTAACACTCCATCCTATTGACGTTACTGGCCGACATTGTCCAGAATGATAGGAGCCGTTTGCTCCACACGTCTCGGAGGTGACACAACAATGGCTGCCCTCCTTCCTCCCTCTCTGACGCCTGGCTTACATTGTCCACATTTCAGAAAGTGATAGAAGGGTCACATTTACTCTACTTTAATATTGATAATTAAGTTAATTTATATAAGATGTTTTTATGATGGTAAAGTCCAAAGACTAATGTATTTAAGAACAATTCCCAGCAGAATAGCTGGTGAATTATAATAGTATGTGGTGATGATATCCCGTTTTCTATAGACGGTAATTCCACTACAAGTTACGTTTTCTATGGGTAACTTGTTGGTAATACAGCTATTATCTGTATGATATATTAAATGGTGTCGGATTTTCCGACAACGTGTGGAGTGGCTTGCACCACGTGTGGACGTGGCCTCCATCACGTGTGGACGTGGCCTGCATCACGTGTGGACGTGGCCTGCACCACGTGTGGACGTGGCCTACACCACGTATGGACGTGGCCTACACCACGTGTGGACGTGGCCTTCACCACGTGTGGACGTGGCCTGCATCACGTGTGGACGTGGCCTGCATCACGTGTGGACGTGGCCTGCACCACGTGTGGACGTGGCCTACACCACGTATGGACGTGGCCTACACCACGTGTGGACGTGGCCTTCACCACGTGTGGACGTGGCCTGCATCACGTGTGGACGTGGCCTGCACCACGTGTGAACGTGGCCTGCATTACGTGTGGACGTGGCCTACACCACGTGTGGACGTGGCCTGCATCACGTGTGGACGCGGCCTGCACCACGTGTGGACGTGGCCTGCACCACGTGTGGACGTGGCCTGCATCACGTGTGGACGCGGCCTGCACCACGTGTGGACGTGGCCTGCACCACGTGTGGACGTGGCCTGCATCACGTGTGGACGCGGCCTGCATCACGTGTGGACGTGGCCTGCATCACGTGTGGACGTGTCCTGCACCACGTGTGAACGTGGCCTGCATTACGTGTGGACGTGGCCTACACCACGTGTGGACGTTGCCTGCATCACGTGTGGACGCGGCCTGCACCACGTGTGGACGTGGCCTGCACCACGTGTGGCCGTGGCCTGCATCACGTGTGGACGTGGCCTGCATCACGTGTGGACGTGGCCTGCATCACGTGTGGACGTGGCCTGCACCACGTGTGGACGTGGCCCACACCACGTGTGGAGTGGCTTGCACCAAGTAGTGAATAAGGAGACAGATTGAGGTAAAAAAAAATCAGAAACGGTTGGGCACTTCCATGCCGACTTGACCCTGTCGGGCCAGATCGTCCATTCCTCTTGTTTTAGGTGGTTAGGTTAGGGCACAGTCAGCGCGCTCCTGGCTGGCTGGCGGTGGTGGGGTGGTGGTCCCCCCGGGGTCCCGGGGGGACCACCACCCATGGTGTACCTGAGGAACTGGTGCCCTATCCTAACCTGTTTTTTTGCACGATTCGGCTCGAGCTTTTAAGATGAGTCTAGGGCCTCAAGGAGGGGGTCTCTACTTATGAGAGGTACCGAGGATGAATGTACAATAGTTGGAAACCAAAAAAATGCACTGGTGAAAGGCATATAAACGTTTTTTGGAGTATTTAATGGCGCTAGTATATGTGTGCGTGTACGTGTTTTTTTTTTATGTAAATACAATATATCTGGGTTTTTTAATTCCTGCTGAGAAGTGTATCTGAAATAAAGGGTTTTGTCTTTACATTTGGTAAGGTTTCAATAATCAGGTAAAAAATAAAAAGAGAAAGACTCGAGTTATATTTTTTCATCAGTTACTCCAGATTATTGTCCCCATTTTCTCTATATTCCGTTTCACAGAAAACATCTTCACGGGCGGTCGAGTCCCGTTTTCGTCTATGGGGAAACTCAGATAATTGACAGAAAAAAATATATGCAAGTTCCATTTTTATTTCCAAACACTGGATAGTTTAATTATTAAGATCGGGAGTTTGCTTATTATTCAGATCTGGAAACAACAACGTATTATTATTTCATGTTTTTTTTTTCATCCAAACATATAGAAACAAGTATTTATGTTTTAATTTTAGAGGAAAGAACATTATCAAATATTTGTTTTGTTTTTGTTTTTTTCATAGGAAAGAGCAAACATCAGAAAAGACATAATTCATTCATTCATTCAGTATTATAGATATCCCCCCACCGGTAAATTAAAAACATTATTTATTTTCATCGTTAGTTCTTTTTTATTGAACAAATAAAACCTACAATACACATAACTACATATATATATATATATATATATATATATATATATATATATATATATATATATATATATATATATATATATATATATATATATATATATATACGCACACACACACACACACACACACACACACACAACTGCATTAATGTTAAGCTAATTTTGTTTCGGGCAACACCCAAGGTTGGTTTTAATGGTCAATGGAGGCAGTCGCAGGTGGCAAATTGCTTTTTAATGCGCACGTGCCCCAAACTGGCGATCTCCCTGGGACCTTTCAAAGATAATTACCAGTACAGGTAGTTGCCAGTGACGAGCTGCCCTCTGGGGTCAATTTTAAGTAGTTATCCTCGGGGGAGGGGGAGTGGTTGTGCTCCACATCAGAACCCCAGGTATCCACAGTCTCACACTGCCTCGCCACCAGCACACGGCCAGATGGTTCGCAACCTAATCAAATGCGTCCAATGCGGACAAATTTGCCACAACATTGGTAAGCCACAACATTGGTAATTTGCCACAATATTATATATATATATATATATATATATATATATATATATATATATATATATATATATATATATATTTATTTATTTATTTATTATTTACTTATTTATTATTTTTTTTTCACACATAGCCATTCACCATGCCACAAGCCCAGGCTGTGCATTACCCACCAACGAACTCTGGAGCAGTGAAAAGGACCCATCGCCAAACCCGCGAGTTTGGTCTCCCGACTTATTCAGCGATTGTGATGACCCAGAATCGTCGCCCTCGCCACATACTCCACATTGCTCAGGCATGCCCCCCGATTTCGACCCTCGACCGTCAAGAACCCGCCGCTATAAACGTGAGTTATTACTATTATTTATTTATTTATTTATGCACATTATCAACGCCGTTATTGAAAAAGAGATAGAGAGAGAGAGAGAGAGTGACAATATATATATATATATATATATATATATATATATATATATATATATATATATACTCACGCCTCTTAAAAGAAAAGAAAAACATTTTTTTGTCTCCCACCAGGGCAACCATATCGACTGCTAATACAACGACAGCGGCAACAGCAGCAGCAGCAGCAGGATGCCCAGCCAACATCACCCAGCTCACCAATCAACACACGAGTCAGGTCTCCCGACATGTTCAGCCCCACGCCAGATTTTGAACAGGATTTCTCACCTAAAACACCCCCATACTTGGCGGACGATGACGATTCCGACCCCGAACCGCCACCACCAAGAACAAGCCGCTACAAACGTAAGTTATTTTTTTTTTAATTATTATTATTATTATTATTATTATTATTATTATTATTATTATTATTATTATTATTATTATTATTATTATTATTATTGCGAGTGCTAGAGAGAGAGAGAGAGAGAGAGAGAGAGAGAGAGAGAGAGAGAGAGAGAGAGAGAGAGAGAGAATCATATAGACACCTCTTAAAAGGCTATTCCTTCCAGGGCTGCCATATCGCACTCTAATTCAACAACAACAACAATGCGAGGAACAACAACAACAACACGCACACGCCTCGCCCAGCTCCTCGGTCCATATGCGCGTCAGATCCCCCGATTTGTTCGAAAGTTATAGCAGCGACCAGTCAACATCATCACTTCGGCGTGGGGGGCAGCATAGGGAACGTGAGTATTTCACATTTTTTTGTTTTGTTTTTGGTGTTGTTATGTGATCTCGATCGCACCACTCGCTCAAAAAAAAAAAAAAAAAAAAAAAACAGACGAGGGCATGCCAATATTAATGCTAATTTTTTTTAAGACATCTCAATCAACAATCAACACACCCACACACAGTTATTAATACCTCTTTTTTTTTTTGCAGACGCTGACAGTGACTCATCATCATCAAACCCAGCAGACTCATCACCAGAGTCGGTCGACTCACCACCACCACCACCACCTTCCCCGTCCCCTCCCCCTCCTCGGGATATTGAAATTGTGAACATCATTCGCAATTTCAATGGGGCTTACACACGATATTCATTTAGCGTGCCAGAGCACGTGCGGGGTGATCCAGGGGCTTATTTACGAACATATCGCGCATTTTTCATTAATTTCGTCAGTGGATTGTTTACTTTAGAACATCCACATATACGCATCTTCCCTGATTTCACGTTTGGGGTGCGGAGGCTCAACGTAGAGCCCGACGATGATTTTGATCCAGTAATGCACATGCGCGGGGAAATGCGTGCCATAACTCAAGAGGAAGTAGAACAGCTTGTTAATTTGTGGGTCGAAGAGATCGACAATAAACTAGAGGAGTTGCTAGGGGAACAGGAAGGGTCGAGTGTCGGGATAGAGTCGATTTTGGGGTTTTACATAAATGTGGCCCTTATCGAACACCCAATTCGACTGGGTTCATTCGTAGATTACCCGGCCAAGTTGCGGGGCAAAGGCCACGTATTCAACCCCCGAGGGGGAAGCCAATATTTGCCTTATGCAGTGCATCGCCGTGCACAAATGTTTGGCCCGCGGGCTCCTTTATAACGACATCAAAACTCGGGCCAAATCTGGGCGATGGTGTCGCCGACAAGTAAGATGGAGTAATAATATAGGCACCCCGGTATCTTTTGACGACATCGCCAAAGTCGAAGATTTAAACAGGTCTTCTATATTTATTTATGTTCTGGTAAAAGGAGATAATGGTCGTCATTACATTAGTTTGGCTAGAAAAGGCCGTGGGAATTTTAAGGATGTCATATCTTTACTTATGCTGGAAGGCCAACATTTGGTCCTCATCAAGAACTTTACCAAATATGTGCGTAATATGAGGTCTCATTCGGAAAACATCCCAGCTGATTATGACTTTTGTCACAGCTGCCTCATCGCCCTCCCACCCCATCAAATGCTCGAGCATGAATCAACTTGCGAGGTCAAACAAACGTTGCATTTTCCTCCCCCTGAAAAGAAAATAGAGTTTAAACATTTCGGGCGAGCGTACGGGCCAAGCCACACGTGTTACTATGATTTCGAGTGTGCCCTGCAAAAGGATAGGCCACAGGGCATAATCGAAGCACGTCACAGGGCCATTGCATATGCATACATAATCATAGACCGTCGCTATAATATCGTAGAAAAAGATTTCTACCTCGGGCCTAATTCTGCAACCCATTTTGTTAATAAACTATCCTCCTCGTGGGCCAGAATAACGCGAGAACAGCCATATTACCATCTGCACATGTCCAATGAGCAAATGGAAAGTTACAAGAGTCAGACCATGTGCGAGATATGCGACGAACCTTTCGGGCCCAAAATCGTCAAAAATAGACACCACGACCATTCACTGAGCGAACATAATTACTTAGCCGCCCTATGCTCTCGCTGCAATCTCCAGTGCAAAGATGGCTACAAATACTTGCACGCATTTTCACATAATGCGGCGTATGATTTAGGGGTTTTGTTAAACGAGTTAGGAAACGTGCCCAAACGCAACGTAGACATTATGTCCAAAGACGGGTGTAAATTTATGAAAGTTGACATTGACTTTCTTAGATTTATGGACAGCTTAGCCTTGCTCAATGGGTCGTTGGCCAAATTAGCCAAGGAACACATCGACAGTGGCAAACCTACGACGTTCACTCTCGCCATGTTAGATAAGGTCCCTGCTGAGGCCCATAATTTATTGTTAACTGGCAAACAGTCCTTTTGTTATGATTACGTGTCAAATTGGGATGTATTAAATGAACCGCGGCTCCCCCCCAGAGATGCATTTTTCAATACCTTGACGCAGGAAGAGCTCCCTGAAAAAGAATACAAACAAGCGTTGGAGGTATTTAAATTAGCCAAGTACCGCAATATTGGCGAATATCTCGTCTTGTATTTAAAAGTTGATACTGGCATTTTAGCAGACATTTTCACGGTGTGGCGACGCACTATGTTAGATCTTTATAGATTAGATATTGCATATTACCTCTCTTTATCTAGTTTCGTGTGGGACGCCTTCCTGTTCAAAAGTAAGGTGGTGCTAGATCCAATATCAGACCCTAGAATGTATGACCTCATTCGCAGGAATTTAAGAGGAGGCTTCACCTCAGTTGTAAAGCAATTGTCTACCGCCGAGAACCATTACACCGGGGTGGGGTCTGGCGAGGATGGAACCCACATCCTCTATCTAGACTTCAATTCACTCTATGCTACGTGCATGAGTGAAAAGCTCCCCACTGGCGGTTTCCGTTGCCTAACTGACGCCGAACGCGATGAAATGCTATTGCAGGGTTTGAGAAATATTGACTGCAATCAAGAGCGCGGTTATTGGATTTTGTGCGACACTAAACAAGTTTCCCCCGACGTAGCTAGATACACTGACGACCTGCCATTAATTTTAGCACACGCCGACATCGTGACGGAACAACTGTCAGAATACAGTAAGTCTATCCTAGTTGCGGAAAATCGCAAGCTGCCATGCAATAATCGAAAACTCATTGCCACCCACGAAGCACAACGTGACTAATTAGTCTAGATTTCCTTTAGCTTTTAATGCGACTAGGGGTGGAAGTTTCGTGCGTGCACACTATCTTTGAATTTGAGCAGAGGGCACACCTCAAGTCCTTCGTAGATAGTAATATTCGCGAGCGCACAAACTCGACCTGTGCAATTAAGTCTAAGGCATTTAAACTTGTAAATAACGCTATATATGGCAAATCTTTAACGAATTTGGAGCGTTATGCCAATAAATACTATTTAACCACAACTCGCAAACAGTTCCTCAAACACGCTCGCAGCCCGTTTTTCAAACGAGCGACTTTGCTGAGTGAGGACCGTGTCCTTTGCACGACCCGCAAAGATTCGCTCACTATTGATACGCCCACATATCTAGGCTTTCAAATTCTTCAAATAGCTAAAAGGCGGCTATATTCCTTTTGGTACGACACGGTCAAAGCAAAATATGGTGACAAGGCAAAACTGCTCTACACCGACACTGACTCGTACATTATTCAGCTTACTTGCAGAGATGCTTTTGAAGAGCTTAATAAGGCCCCGCTCATACGCCACATTGATTTTAGCAATTTCCCCGAAGATCATTCTCTATATTCAATCGCGCGGAAAGGCAAACTGGGTCTTTTAAAGTCCGAAGTAGGGTCTAAAATTATAACCCAGCTCGTTGCCCTTAAGCCCAAAATGTACTCGCTAGTGACGCTGGATAAACAGCACATTTGCAGATGCAAGGGGATCACACGACGTCAGCAAGCTGGGCTAGAACACTCATCTTTCATAGACGCCCTTGAAACAAACACAAGTCGGAGGTTTGTGACTAGGACTATTAGAAATGTTGGCGGGCAAATGTGCACATGCGTTACTGTCAAGAGAGGCTTATCCGCGTTTGATGATAAGCGATACGTAATAAGCCCCACTGTTTCACTCGCTTATGGTCACCCCGATATTCCACACGATCCAGAGGATGAGGAGGCAGTCATTAGTGACTTAGAGATGGATGTGGACGCGCAGGAAAATGTGGAACAAAATATACGCCCTGCAGGACGGCGTCATTACCCAATTTTCAATATGTGGGCCAAGAGAGATTCATTGGCCCAAAACCTATTCCCAAACTTGCTGTGAAATATGCTCGCTCCTCTGCATTAAAAAAAAAAAAAAAAAAAAAAAAACTGTTTGCATTCTCACATTAGTGCGTGTTATTGTTTTTATTGTTGTTATTATTTTATAATGTTATAAGGGATGTTATTATTATTATTAATATTAATATTATTATTATTATGCCTATAGATTTAAGCTTGTAAATATGTATATATTATGTTTTTGTTTCAATAAACAAACAAAAAAAAGTACGTATTTTTAATGTTTTCTTTGTCACGCCCTAAGCTTGTATATCTATCTATCTATCTATCTATATATATATATATATATATATATATATATATATATATATATATATATATATATATATATATATATATATATATATATATTATATATATATATATATATATATATATATATATATATATATATATATATATATATATATATATATATATTATGTTTATGTTTCTATAAAAGAAAGAAATGCATGTTTTTTTTTTATATCCCCCATATATATATATATATATATATATATATATATATATATATATATATATATATATATATATATATATATATATATATATATATATATATATATATAACATTCCACAGTGTGCATATTAAACAGTAGAGACTCAGCCCCCAACATGGAAAGACCTGATGAGATAATATCTCAAGCCCATCTTAACATCTTCAGGGAACCATGTCGGATGATAATAGCAGGTTATTCAAATGCAGGGAAATCATTTTTATGCAACAAACTCGTGCACAAGTACCATGAAACATTCGCTCGAATAATTATATGTGGTGGGGGATATCCCGAGTTGATGAACAATCCACGAATTAATAGAAAAATTGTTGCTCATTCGAGCATTATTGATCCTTTGGATGAGCAAATGGGTAATTCCCCAATGCTGATAATAATCGACGATCTCTTTACTGAAAGCGCAAATTCAAAAATTGTTTCTGATATTTTCACCAGGGGGCGTCATCATAACATCTCTGCCATATTGATCACGCAAAATATATTTTTCCCTGGAAAATATTCTAGGAACATAAGCCTAAACGCCTCGCATTTCTTATTAGTCAAATCAAGAGATCTTTCTCAAATTGAGACTTTGGGACGTCAAATATTTGGGAAACAGGATTCAAAGAAATTTCTAGAAATATATAAAAAGGTCATAGCCAAACCCTATGGTTATTTATTTGTAGATCTCGGGTCAAGCACACCCGCCAGCATAACTTTGCGCGGGAATATTGTCGAAGAGGAACCATTTGAAATAGTTTATCAATGGTGAGCAAGAAACAGCAAATACTCGATCGAGTTTATAATGATCCTACTTCCACTGGGGGATTTGGAGGCGTGCAGAGATTATATAAAGCAGCTAAATTACTTAATTCTGACATAACACTGGCCGATGTGAAAGATTACTTAAAATCCTCAGACGCATATACGCTGCATTATTTACAACCTAAAAAATTCGCGCGTCGACGAGTTTTGAGTCCTAAACCACGGGTTTATGTGTCTGTTGATCTAGCAGAAATGGGGAAGTTGGCAGGGACGAATAATGGCATCAAATATCTGCTCGTTTGTGTGGACATATACTCCAGGTTTGCTCAAGTAGTGCCACTAACTAGTAAAGACGCGAACATTGTGTGTAGGGCACTAAAATCTATACTAGAGACACCTCACTCGCGCGGGGTGCGGAAAATTAATTCAGATCGAGGGGGCGAATTTTACAACGCGCGTGTGAAAAAGATGTTGGCCTCTAAGAAAATTGTGCTGTATAGTGTATTTTCTCAGGAAACAAAAGCATCCATAGCCGAAAGATTCATACGCACTTTGAAAACTAAGCTTTACAAGTATATGACTTCGCACAACACATTGAAATATATAGGGGTGCTGCCTGACGTTGTAAAAACATATAATGTCTCGCCACACCGAGGGTTGGGGGGCAGAACCCCCAGAGAGGCGCATGCTTTAACAAAACCAAGAGAGATTGTCAATCTATTTAACTTAATGTATAAAAACCCAGGCAAAACATCGCGGGGCATCATTCCACAGCTGGAGGTTGGCGAAACAGTACGCATTACTTTATCTGATCGCGTTTCGAAATTTAAAAAAGGTTTCAAACAGCAGAATACGCGAGAAATCTTCACAATCGCGCGAGTGGACAATAGCCAGAGGGTCCCTTTATACTATTTGAAAGATTTGAACGGTGGCAATATTGACGGAGGGTTTTATAGGCAGGAACTAACCCTCACCCATTTGCCCGCCGCCTTCAATATTGAAAAGGTTTTGAGCAAGAGAGAAGTCGACGGTCAGTTGCAATATAAAGTCAGATACGAGGGTTATGATCAATCATTCGACCAATGGGTCGACGCCGATGACGTACTGAAACTATGAAGGAGCCTTTAGTTCAGAAATACTGGGATCTGATAAGACTATTAGCCGGTCTTAAGTACTCCAGCAGAAAGAAATTAATTGAAAAATTCAAAAAGCCACACATAAATTGCCTATCGGAAATATTTAAAAATCTTTTAAGAAATAAATTGCCCGTGCCTAGCGAGGTTTTAAAAAAACTGAAAAAATATAGTTCATTAATTCGTGTTGTAGCTTGCAAGAAACCTTCCACGGCAATTAAAAAAAAAATATTAACTAGCAAACGGGGTGGTAATATCCTATCTATTCTCCTTCCCATTGCCGTTAATCTGTTGTCGCGTTTATTTACCAAATGAGAGAGTATTATTTAGTCCCGCGGAAAATAATGGACGAGCGAGTGCCGGCCACTTTGCCGACAGTGCCAGAGATATCGATGCCAACGCCCCCGCAACAGACAACTGAGAACGCCCAGCCCGAAAGATCTAATCCTACTGTAGCACATCTGATAAATCTGAGATTAAAAGCGATACATCACGAATATGCAAGGGCACTTTTAAAATATTTCGACGAGAGCGGGCTTGTTAAATGGGACGTTAATGGCAATATAATTAGTCCTGTGACTGGCTTGCATATAAATAATGATATTATATATGGGATGACGGTCCACAATGCTTTATTTGCCCCTACTAAACTACCTCTTGCAAAATTATTTTTTAATGTGGCTTCAATTCCTATGGATCTATTTAGAAACACTGCGGCTCGCAGACAGATTAACGATGAGGGAATTAACAGGAGACGGGGCGTGGCTGTTTTGACCTCTGACCTCCCTCCTAAGCGGATCAAGGTCGGTGGTCGCGGGGATCGGGTCGCCCCCTCGTGGTTGGCTTATTAAAAACAAATTACGGCGATTTGAGCATTTATTCATTGCCCACCTGTGACCCGGTACTGATGCCAGAATGGACACTCACATTATATACGCGACCAACGTTGCCAATGCAGATCTGTATCCTGGTAACATTCCCAGCTCTTTTTCAAATCGCTTGTATAAGGAATTAAATTTGCATCCCAAGCGCGCCTATGAAATGTGTTTACAGAAATTATTGCTCCCCACATCTCATTACGTGATTATGAAAGACGATCTAGAGAGTTATGTGAGGGTTGGTTTAATATGCACCAATGTACAAATGACGGGCTTTAAACACACCTATTCGAAGTTTTTACTGAAAAACAACATTTTGGCAGGAAGCATAAAGGAAATTAATAATGCAATTAACAATGAAATAGCCAATATATTGTCAAGCAAGGAATTGAGTTTTATAGATAAAGCTTATAAAAAGCTGTATCCAAAATATGGAACAACGTATATAAAATACGATTCAAGCCATAATCGCAATAAATTTAGTGCCGTATACAGCGACGCCTTAATGTCGCAGTTCCAAAGACCAGGTGAAGAGGTATATAATATGGTTTGCCGAATTTCGCTATCGTTCGGGCGTGCGATCGGGAAGGTAATAGGCACCGAGACAGGTGAGGATTATGTCATATATTTAATCAGGGGTATAAAATATGAGACAGGCAAGGAAACTGATTTATGTGTCTACCCACCACAGCCGAGAGGAATGATGGATAATTTGTGTATTTATTGCGACAAAATTATGCCTACGAGTTATGGTGATCAGTTAGTCAATATACTGGACGTTGTCTCTTTAAATGGGAGTGACGGTGGTAATAAGAAGTTATATAAACCTCTGAACACTTCAATTGTCGACAGTGTGAGCATTACAATGACCGATCAAGAAGGCAATCCTGTTTATTTCGATGCGCGAGGCTGCACGATTGCAGTTTTGCATATAAGGCCGACTTTGGGGGTTATATAATTGAGCGTTGAAGCCTATAATCTTCATTACCTCGCATCTAGTTGCAAAATGCGCGTCGATTTTACCCCGCCGTCGGTGGAGGAGTTATTAATACTCCTAACGCCCCCCGTTTCCGGGAGAGGGGGCGGTTTAGGGGACGTCCGCATTTTTAACAGTACTAGGCGTCATGTGCGAGGGGGTGGGATTTTTAGTTTCATAACTGGACTGGCGAAGCGAGCGGCACCATTCTTGATGAGAACCTTGGCCCCTGCTGCATTGAGTATGGGCCAGGATGTCGTGCAAGACATAAACAGTGGCGAACGCACATTGAAACAGTCGCTCAAACACAGAGGCCTAGAAACATTAAAACATGTTGGGAAGCAAATTGCGGGTGGGCGGGTCGTTAAGAAAAAAAAAAAGGAACAGAAGGATTAAGACAAAAAACAAAAAACAAAAACAAAGCAAAACAAGAAATTTGTTCAGGAAAATCGACGGAGGGAAATATAATGACGTGTTTGCTTAAAAATTGAATCACTCTCGAAACAACTATTGACAAGATAGCATGGCGGGGCTGCAAGTACCACTGGGGAATTATGCCGCTGCGATAACTGACGCCTTTCCCAAGCCGTTCTCCGCTAGGATGGTAGAGGCCACTATAGCCTCACGTCAAACTATTGATGTTTTGCCAGTAAATACTGGGGGCAATAAATTTAGAGATGCGTATCTTGAATTTATCATTAAAGGCGTGAATGGCCACTTTCTAGATATGTCGTCATTGGCTTTGGAACTATCGCTAGCAGTAACGGGCGAAGATGGAGCTAGTGCGATAGGGGATACAGAAAATGTAACAATTAGTAATGGTCTATCACAGACTTTATTCAAATCTATAGTAGTGTATTTCAATGAGACTGTGGTCGAAACTAACTCTCTATTCTCATACTGGAGTTATATAAAGCTGCTGACTACTATTTCGGGGTGCGAAGCTGAGAGATATCGGAAACTAGCGCATTTCTTTAAAGGTAATGACCCCAGCAGATTTTCCAACGACTATTTTGCTGCAATGACTGAGGAAAGGGAGCAGCAAATGACTGAGATGAAAACTACGGGTGTGCACACATGCTTTAAATTATTGGCGGATGTTACTACAATTAGCGAATACGTTCTGGATAATGTGGATGTGCGCATTCGCCTAGAACTGAACCCGGATAAATGGATTATTCATAGCGAAAGGGATAATGCAAACTTTAAATACCATATTAAGATGGCGAGGTTGTGGATAGATCGCATAATGCCATACCCGGCCGGCTTAACGGCCATTAATAAGGCATTGATACAAAATAACACCCCAATAACATATACGTTTAACAAAACCCTATTAAAGACTCATATACTGGGCACAGGACAGCGGACAATTACAATGGATCAGCCCTGGGGAACTGTAGTTCCCGAGCGTTTATACATGATTATCGTAGATATGGAGGCAATGTCAGGAGGCTATACCCAGAACCCATTATATTTTGAGAATTGTCAGCTCACGAGTGTATTTATAACTCTGAATAGCACTACTTTATTTAATATTGCTTGCGCTTTTCCACACAACTGCGCAAAATTATATTATACGACGCTACAAGCTTTAGGTTTCGATAATGCCCACACACTAACCTATGACGCATTTGTTAACGGTGGCACTATACTGGCTTTCAATTTACAGCCCGAAACTATAAAGGACGCAATGCCCCTGGAAGTGTCTGGTAACCTGAGAATTAGTCTAGAATTTAAAATGCCTGTGGTGGGAAATAAAGTCATTTTGCTTTATGGCGGCACCACTGGCATCCTGAAAATTAATGCGGAACGTAGAATAGTTTGTGATACGAGAACGTAAAAAGCTATGAATTGTTTTGAAATTAACGAAGCGCTGAATGGGGTGTTGGGTCGGGAGGTGCAATATCTGGGATGTTATCTCGCCAATGATGCAAGAAAAATTTTGAAAAAGATCTATAACCATCCTGTGGTATTTATAATTAATACACTAGATGCAGAATCTGCAGATACAATGGGTCATTGGGTTACATTTTGTATAGCCAAAGCAATGACTAAGACAGAAATTGTCATTCTTGATAGTTTTGGAAACCCGAGAATTGAAACGTATTCGAAATATTTTAAGGTTATATTGAATAGCTTTGAAAAATATGATTTGCACATATTCAATGACAGAATACAGCAGTTGGAAACTTATTTCTGCGGGAACTATGCATTATACTTCACCTACTATTTATCCCATCTAGGGGTGGGAAAAGCGCTTCGGAAATTTGCGCAGGATTTTAAATATGAACAACACAGCAAAAATGATGCTTTGGTTGTGAAATTTACGTATGATAACCTGAATATGCCACTCTGTCAAACAACATTTTGCCTGGGAGATGATTCCCAGGATGCGTGCTATAACCTGTGTGAGCAGGTGACCTAGCTTGCCTGAGGGGGCGGGGGGTGAGGGAGGGGGTAGAGGTTTTAGGGGTATATATATAAGCCCACTGAGGCCCATTGACTTAACTTGTCCACCGACGAACACCCTTGGTTCTGGTCATCATTAGAAGCCCACAAGCGAAGTTTTTTTGAAAATGGAATTTGCCCGTGGTGAGTTTTTTTTTTTATTATTATTATTTTATTTTATTTTTTATTATTATTTTTTTTTTTTTATTTTTTTTTTATTTATTTTTTTTTAACATAACTGATATAGGTGAGAACGTGTGTGTGTGTGTGTGTGTGTGTGTGTGTGTGTGTGTGTGTGTGTGTGTGTTTTTATGTTTCTTGTTTGTGAATATAAAATTTTATTATTATTTTTTTTTTTTTTTAACATAACTGATATAGGTGAGAACGTGTGTGTGTGTGTGCGTGTGTGTGTGTGTGTGTGTGTGTGTGTGTGTGTGTGTGTGTGTGTGTGTGTGTGTGTGTGTGTGTGTGTGTTTTTATGTTTCTTGTTTGTGAATATAAAATTTTATTAATGTTTTTTTTTTTTTTTTTTTTTTTGCAGAATTGTTGAACGGTTGCTCAAAAATTGAGGTGACTGGTGGGATCAATTTCAACTTTGGGACTGCTCTCATCCTGCCAGCTGGGGTGACGCCCCATGATGTAGCGGATATATTGAAGAGTAGTGGTGGTGCCAATGTTCTGCCGATGTGTCAAGCCCCCAAAACTTCATCAACTTCGCCTACGACCTCGCCTACGACCTCGCCTGAGACTACGGAGATGCCAGGGCCAGTGCCAGATGTCGTTGTGGCCACTATGCACCCCAAGCCGACGGTGCCCATGCCCCCGCCTGAGACGCGGCCGGTGCCAGAGCCCCGCCCCGCGGCCCGCCTTGTTGTTGACTCTATGGATTCACGGGTGCCGACCCAGGCGGGGCCAGGACCATTCCCAATAACGGCAACAACAACAACAAAAGAGCCCATAGCTAAGAAGGCGAAGAGTGGAGAGATGGCTCTGAAAACGAAGGCAACAACAACAACAACAACAACAGAGTCCAAAGCTAAGAAGGTGGCGAAGAGTGGAGAGATGGCTCTAAAAACGAAAGCAACAACAACAACAGAGCCCAAAGCTAAGAAGGCGGCGAAGAGTGGAGAGATAGCTCTAAAAACGAAAGCTTCGACAGCGCCTTTGATGAAGGACATTGCAAAGCCAACAAGTCGCCCTGTACAAGATTGTCAAATAACCTGGGAACAGCCTGCACAGGGGCCCGCACCGGGGCCTTGTCGGGCTAGGCTATCTACGCGAGGCCAACGCAAGAGGACAACGACGACGACCCCATATGATAAGAAGTCGAGCAACCGCGAGGCTTCCCCCCAACCATCCACCTCGGGATATGTACCTCCAACAAGACGCCCTAACCCGCCTCCCCCAGCGACCCGCCAGCGGGAGGCAGTTACCCACATTAGCGAGAGTGAAGACGAGGAAGCCCGACAGACCCCCCAGAAATTAGCGACGGTGTGCCGCGTAACCCCTATGGCACCTAAGACACAAGAGCTGAACACGGGGGACATATTGTCTTCGCAGACCTTAAACGCCGCGGTCGAACTGTTTAGTGAAAATCAATCGTTAGCCATGGAAGAGTTGGGCCTGGCTACGATTGACATGTTCACATCACAGTTCGAGCCGGTGGAGGGATTCGATGAAGAGGTCTCGGACCTCTTCGAGTGTGGCCAGAGAAAATTCTATGAGCCAGACTATGTAGAGCCCACTCCGACCATGGACTAGTTCACGCCGACCATGCACGAAGCAGCTTTATTGTCCTCGGGCGTCATGCGAAAACTTAATTAAATGAATGTATTGCAGTGTCATGTATATATATATTGTAGTTATGTGTATTGTAGGTTTTATTTGTTCAATAAAAAAAGAACTAACGATGAAAATAAATAATGTTTTTAATTTACCGGTGGGGGGATATCTATAATACTGAATGAATGAATGAATTATGTCTTTTCTGATGTTTGCTCTTTCCTATGAAAAAAACAAAAACAAAACAAATATTTGATAATGTTCTTTCCTCTAAAATTAAAACATAAATACTTGTTTCTATATGTTTGGATGAAAAAAAAAACATGAAATAATAATACGTTGTTGTTTCCAGATCTGAATAATAAGCAAACTCCCGATCTTAATAATTAAACTATCCAGTGTTTGGAAATAAAAATGGAACTTGCATATATTTTTTTCTGTCAATTATCTGAGTTTCCCCATAGACGAAAACGGGACTGGACCGCCCGTGAAGATGTTTTCTGTGAAACGGAATATAGAGAAAATGGGGACAATAATCTGGAGTAACTGATGAAAAAATATAACTCGAGTCTTTCTCATTTTATTTTTTACCTGATTATTGAAACCTTACCAAATGTAAAGACAAAACCCTTTATTTCAGATACACTTCTCAGCAGGAATTAAAAAACCCAGATATATTGTATTTACATAAAAAAAAAAACACGTACACGCACACATATACTAGCGCCATTAAATACTCCAAAAAACGTTTATATGCCTTTCACCAGTGCATTTTTTTGGTTTCCAACTATTGTACATTCATCCTCGGTACCTCTCATAAGTAGAGACCCCCTCCTTGAGGCCCTAGACTCATCTTAAAAGCTCGAGCCGAATCGTGCAAAAAAACAGGTTAGGATAGGGCACCAGTTCCTCAGGTACACCATGGGTGGTGGTCCCCCCGGGACCCCGGGGGGACCACCATCCCACCACCGCCAGCCAGCCAGGAGCGCGCTGACTGTGCCCTAACCTAACCACCTAAAACAAGAGGAATGGACGATCTGGCCCGACAGGGTCAAGTCGGCATGGAAGTGCCCAACCGTTTCTGAAATTTTTTTACCTCAATCTGTCTCCTTATTCACTACTGCACCACGTGTGAACGTGGCCTGCATCACATGTGGACGTGGCCTGCATCACGTGTGGACGCGGCCTGCACCACGTGTGGACGTGGCCTGTACCACGTGTGGACGTGGCCTGCATCACGTGTGGACGCGGCCTGCACCACGTGTGGACGTGGCCTGCACCACGTGTGGACGTGGCCTGCATCACGTGTGGACGTGGCCTGCACCACGTGTGGACGTGGCCTACACCACGTGTGGACGTGGCCTGCACCACGTGTGGACGTGGCCTGCATCACGTGTGGACGTGGCCTGCACCACGTGTGGACGTGGCCTGCATCACGTGTGGACGTGGCCTGCACCACGTGTGGACGTGACCTGCACCACGTGTGGACGTGACCTGCACCACGTGTGGACGTGGCCTGCATCACGTGTGGACGTGGCCTACACCACGTGTGGACGTGACCTGCACCACGTGTGGACGCGGCCTACACACAAGAGTGGAACTGACCCCCATAAAACACACCACTAACCTAATGCCATAAATTAACCCAACAATAACATAACAATAACGACACAGAGGTTAATGAGCAATAACTTCACACAATAACCACCTTCACTAAGCCCTCAGACCAGCTATTCTTGGCAATAATAATTATTATTATAAAAAAATAATAATAATCTGCAATTTCCTTGCAGTTGGTGAGTAATGCATTAATGACATGATTGCTGGCTTAGTATTGTGCCACCGGGTTTAGTTTTCTGGCGGCCATTAAGCAAATTTGGTGTTGAGGGACTTGGGGTGTGTAGCGGGTTGCAATTAGCAACAATCTGTCCTATTTCTGGCTGTGGTACTGGGTGGTGATGGCGGTCAATACCACACACTTGTACTGACTCCAGTACAGGTTCGTGTCGGTCAATACTATTAGAAGTTTACTCTCCTGTATATCATCCCGATCGGATGTAGACAGAATCTTGGTCTCTTTGTTCAGCATTAGTGATCTGCTTTTCACAACATATTGACCCAACAAAAATAACTAGACAATATTTTCAGTGAGAAGCATATGTAATAGCAGTTTTTCTTCTCATATATATACATTCATATAGCAAATATTCATGATAATCCGTAAGATTGCTAGTTATTATTTTGATTCCATTCATGTTAATATCATTGATTTAGTGTTGGTCTACTGAGTTGGTAAGTGCGGTGACCAAGCCATTGTTAGTGTTAGTTATTATGGTGTTGAAGGAGCAGATGATTCTGCTGTGAGCTTATTGCTGTTGTGAAGTTCCCACCATGGTTGTATACTCTTGACCAGACTTGTGGGTGTGGTTGTGAAGTTCCGACCATGGTTGTAAACTCTTGACCAGGCTTGTGGGTGTGGTTGTGAAGTTCCTGCCATGGTTGTATACTCTAGACCAGGCTTGTAGGTGTGGTTGTGAAGTTCCGACCATGGTTGTACCCTCTTGATCAGGAGCCAGATTCACGAATCAGTTACGCAAGTACTGACGAACGTGTACATCTTTCTTCAATCTCTGACAGCTTTGGTTACATTTATTAAACAGTTTACAAGCATGAAAACTTCCCAATACACTGTTGTTATTGTTATAAACAGCCTCTTGGTTCTTCGGAGATCATTAACTGTTTAATAATTGTAAACAAAGCCGCCAAAAATTGAGAAAAGATGTAAAGGTTCGTAAGTGCTTGCGTAACTGCTTCGTGAATCTAGCCCCAAGGCTTGTGGGTGAGGTTTTGTACTATGAAACAATTCAATTATTCTCCATTACCCTTCCGTAAGCACAAACTTGCTCTGAGCGTCGCAGTTATTTTTAAATCAGTTTGAGAGGTATTGATAGAGATAAATACTATCTTCAGTTCAAGCTATAAAGACCTCTCTACACTGGTAAGCTGAAGACTTATCAACAGTGGTAAGCTTAATCCCTCATGACAATGCACAGATGAAGGGATTTCTTCTAGTGTAAACTAAGCACCTTTCTCGTGTTTCAAGTTAAAGACTTATTTACATAAATGTCCTAAATTTACATAAAAGACGACACAGCCTGGATAGGGTACCTCCAGTCTACTTCATTGTCTTGTTATCACTTGTAAAAGGATTGAAACGCTTGACTCCCAATTTGTGTTCACTTTTGAGAAGAAAAGTACACCAAGGACCCAAAATCTGTGACTGATATTTCTGATTGTGACTGATCTGATTCCCTGAACATATTTCGTGATCCCGAATTAATCTTCAGCTCCAGAAATTGATAAGACAATCATGCCAAAATTTCCAATTGACGATTTGAATATATTTCGCACTAAATCCAACTCCTCAATACTGAGTTCAGAAAAATATAGGTTGAATTCATTTTCCAGGGCTGCGAAATGCTGATTTTTTTGGGGGGGGGTGGGGGTGGGGGGGTGGGGGTTGGGGGGGGGCAAATACTGGAAGCACTTGGTCCTCACAAACAACAACAACAAGAACTTATGACAATTTCTCAAACTTTGCAAAGTTTTTAATCCGGACCTTTCTCTTCCAATTTTCCAGCTTACTCGTGAAAGCTTTCAGGGGGAACAATAAATTGTATTGGTTTGTATTCCATCCTTGAATTTGATGACTTAGTTTATTCAGCTGCTAAATAAGCAAGACACTGGATCCACTCATCATCCAACCAGACAAACAAATTATTGGCTGAAGTTCAATCAGCTTACACCGCATAAAATAATTTGAGCTCATCTCTAAGCTCTACTACTCACTCGGATACATTTCCACTCGGCAGCCAGCGAGCATCTCTGTTGAAAAGAATGAGATGATTGCCTTGAATCCATGTCAATGCGTAATTGCTTGAAGCGTCACGAGTTGAGAGTTCCTCCTTTGACAAAATTCACAGTTTGAAATGTTTGATCCACAACTTTTCCAAGTGGCGCTGGAAATGTTTTTGAGGCCAGCAGTGCCTGACGCTGGATCATAGAGTGAATGCCTCTCACTTTTGGTGCTCGTTTGTTTACACTATACTTGATATACAGATTTTGTCCCCAGACAGCTGGTGCTCCTCCTGTACAGCCTCCACACATATATTACCACGGTGAAGAGCTTTACATTCAGATGAAACGTTTCCCAAAATATCTGAGGCCTTGGTAGTGGTTTCGTAACAACGGAAGAGAACCTTCTTTAAAATGAACCTGAGTAAAATCTTGCCAATACCAGCATCTAGCAACATGATGCAACATCAACTGATTCATCAAATTGAATTAAAAAATATGCTAAATTCTGCAGACTTTATCTCCTGCACAAATCAATCCATGATACCCACGGCATGTCGCTGAATGTCCTCTGAACAATACTGTTTGATAGTGACAATTTTGCAAGTGTTTCTAAAGCCATTTCTCCACCATTTCTGCCATTTTGAGAGCGGAAGATCTGTTTCCGGAACATTAATGAGGTTTTCTGCTTTAGTTTCACCAGAGTTACGAGTGCAGCCGCCTCAGTAACCGCGGGGCAATGTTCGTGTTGAGGCATCTTATTGGGAGCATTCCTGAGACGTTGAAAAAAGCTGTTATTCTCTAACTATATCACTGCTCCATTTAAACCATATCACTGCTCCAAACCATATCACTACTTCATTCTAACTATATCACTACTCTAACCATGTTACTAATCTCATTTGTATAAATAAAATATGACAACACTTACAAATAAACGGCAGAGAGAAGATGGATGCAAATAAATAAGTTTATTTCTTAAAAATGAGTTCAGGTGGAAATAAAGTGTAGCTGCCTCGTACGGGGCATTCTACCGTTGCCTCTATGACGCTATAACGCAGACTTTACCAGCTGAACAAGATCCGAGCATCCGGCCGCAGCTGGTGAGCACATCCGGCCGCAGCTGGTGAGCACATCCGGCCTCCCAACCAAAGAGCTGTAACCAGGCAACACTGCTCTTAGTCCCCTGCCAACCGCAACATATTTCCCACCAAAAGTCGGTATAAACACACAGGCCAACGGGCGGGTACCAGCGCGCTCCTCGGGCCATCGCTAGCGGCTAAGGTGGTGTGAGAGTCCTTCGTGGCGCTTGTAAGTGCTTCGTGATCACCTCGGCAGGACGTGCCCATGCCTCACGCCGCCACTCTCAGCCAGGCCAGACGTACCCATGCCTCACGCCGCCACTCTCAGCCAGGCCAGACGTGCCCATGCCTCACGCCGCCACTCTCAGCCAGGCCAGACGTACCCATGCCTCACGCCGCCACTCTCAGCCAGGCCAGACGTACCCATGCCTCACGCCGTCACTCTCAGCCAGGTCAGACGTACCCATGCCTCACGCCGCCACTCTCAGCCAGGCCAGACGTACCCATGCCTCACGCCGTCACTCTCAGCCAGGCCAGGCGTACCCATGCCTCACGCCGCCACTCTCAGCCAGGCCAGACGTACCCATGCCTCACGCCGCCACTCTCAGTCAGGCCAGGCGTACCCATGCCTCACGCCGCCACTCTCAGCCAGGCCAGGCGTACCCATGCCTCACGCCGCCACTCTCAGCCAGGCCAGGCGTACCCATGCCTCACGCCGCCACTCTCAGCCAGGCCAGACGTACCCATGCTTCACGCCGCCACTCTCAGTCAGGCCAGACGTACCCATGCTTCACGCCGCCACTCTCAGTCAGGCCAGACGTACCCATGCCTCACGCCGCCACTCTCAGCCAGGCCAGACGTACCCATGCCTCACGCCGCCACTCTCAGCCAGGCCAGACGTACCCATGCCTCACGCTGCCACTCTCAGCCAGGTCAGACGTACCCATGCCTCACGCCGCCACTCTCAGCCAGGCCAGACGTACCCATGCCTCACGCCGCCACTCTCAGCCAGGCCAGACGTACCCATGCCTCACGCCGCCACTCTCAGCCAGGCCAGACGTACCCATGCCTCACGCCGTCACTCTCAGCCAGGTCAGACGTACCCATGCCTCACGCCGCCACTCTCAGCCAGGCCAGACGTACCCATGCCTCACGCCGCCACTCTCAGCCAGGCCAGACGTACCCATGCCTCACGCCGCCACTCTCAGCCAGGCCAGACATGCCCATGCCTCACGCCGCCACTCTCAGCCAGGCCAGACGTACCCATGCCTCACGCCGCCACTCTCAGCCAGGCCAGACGTACCCATGCCTCACGCCGCCACTCTCAGCCAGGCCAGACATGCCCATGCCTCACGCCGCCACTCTCAGCCAGGCCAGACGTACCCATGCCTCACGCCGCCACTCTCAGCCAGGCCAGACATGCCCATGCCTCACGCCGCCACTCTCAGCCAGGCCAGACGTACCCATGCCTCACGCCGCCACTCTCAGCCAGGCCAGACGTACCCATGCCTCACGCCGCCACTCTCAGCCAGGCCAGGCGTACCCATGCCTCACGCCACGACTCTCAGCCAGGCCAGACGTACCCATGCCTCACGCCGTCACTCTCAGCCAGGTCAGACGTACCCATGCCTCACGCCGCCACTCTCAGCCAGGCCAGGCGTACCCATGCCTCACGCCACGACTCTCAGCCAGGCCAGACGTACCCATGCCTCACGCCGCCACTCTCAGCCAGGCCAGACGTACCCATGCCTCACGCCGCCACTCTCAGCCAGGCCAGACGTACCCATGCCTCACGCCGCCACTCTCAGCCAGGCCAGACGTACCCATGCCTCACGCCGCCACTCTCAGCCAGGCCAGGCGTACCCATGCCTCACGCCGCCACTCTCAGCCAGGCCAGACGTACCCATGCCTCACGCCGCCACTCTCAGCCAGGCCAGACGTACCCATGCCTCACGCCGCCACTCTCAGCCAGGCCAGACGTACCCATGCCTCACGCCGCCACTCTCAGCCAGGCCAGGAAGGCACCGGCCTCTCAGTCTCACACTGTTCAGTCTGGTCGCTTCATCCGGTGAGATTTTAGAAGCGAAAAGGTCAAGATTTTCGAAGGAAATTTCATGTCTGTTGTGTCTTCTTCCCAGAGTCTGATCAAGATCAATATTTACGTTTTATTGTATTGGACTATGTCTATCTATATCTATAAAATAGAATATGTGTTTGTCTGTTGTTTGTCTCTGTCTGTCTGTCTGTCCAAAGTAGTAGGAGGACAGATGTTAGGACAATCCAGGTGGACTCTGGCGAGAGGATAAGGAGTGGTAGCAGTGAGGTCAGTGATGAAGACGGTTTCTCCGGTGTAGGCGATATGGGGCACAGCTGATTTCAAAATAATTGATTGAAGAGCCGCTGTGTCCCTCAAGATCTTCAGTTTGAAACGTCCCTCCGGATTTGAACCGTTGGTAGAGACAGTTCCAGGATACAGGTGTTTACTGAAAAGAGAAAGATCATTAACATGAACACCAACATTCATCACAGGCTTACAGGACTTAGGAGGAGTCTGTTTGGGTTGAGTGGATTCAGTATTAGCTTTGTATTGAGACTTATCACATTTATCTATGGTATGTCCATAGAGTCTACAATACTTACAGTACAATTGCGAGCCAGCTTGATCGGTACTCACTTTCTCGTAACTGTACCAAGACTTCTTACTGGAAGGTGGTTCTGGTGTCAGCCGGTGGATGAGGCTGTAAGTGTCAGCCGACTTAGCACACTTTAGGTAGTCGGTTTCTTCTTTATCTGCTAAATATAAACGGACAGGAGGAGGCACACGCCTCAAGAATTCTTCAACTAGCATGAGGTTGACGAGTTCTGCAAAGGTAGAGACATGTGCTGCTTCCAGCCATTTCATAAAATATCTCCTTTTGGTATTAGCAAATTCTAGAAAGGTAGTGGTACTTGCCTTTAGGTGGTCACGGAATTTTCTTCGGTAGCTTTCGGTGGAGAGAAGGTAGGCGTCCAACACTGCTTGTTTCAGAGTCTGGTAGTCATTCTCAGACGCCAAAGTACTGAGTGTAACTGCAGCTCTACCTGTGAGATGTACTCTGAGAAGGGTAGACCATTGGTCGGCAGGCCAGCTAAGTTGATTAGCAAGGGTTTCAAAGGTGGTGAAAAATACGTCGACTTCTGTCTCTACGAATGGTGGCATTAACTTACTTGCATGGGAGATATTGAAACTTACTGGAAGACTGGCAGTAGCTTGCTGGCGTTGAGCGAGGTGAGTAGTTTCCAATGCGAGTTCTTGTTGACGACATTCCATAGCCATAGCAGCTTGTTGTTTGTCATGCTCGCGTTGCATCTCCAGGTGGCGTTGTTTTGCTTCAAGCTGTACTCGCTCACGTTCACGGAGTACTGCAATCTCACGTTCCTTGAGGGCGATTTCACGTCCCTGTTCTTCTTTCCTCAAGGCAGCTTCCTCTTTCCTCAGTTGTAGAGCTTCCTTTTGTTGTTTTCGTTGGATCTTGGCAAGCTCTAGTTTGAGTTTCATAGTTGCCAAATCAGGTTTATCTGTAATAGAGTAAGTTTCGTGTGTTTCAGAGTCAATCTTACCTTCCTCTAAGAGATGAACCAGTAGCAGGTTATGCAGTTCATTTTTGTTGGCTCCATGGGGAACATCTAGTTGATACTCATGTGCAAGAGTTTGTAATTCAGTCCTCTTGGCACGACTTAAGTTCCCTATTGCACCTGCTGGATCTGCACGGAAAGCTTGGAGACGAAACATGGTGAAATTAGCAAATAAATGTACAACGAATATACTGTTGTGATATAGTGAATGTCAGAAACAGGACAACGTATCCTGTGGAATCGTTAACAATTAATGTTAATTTCAAGATGGTAAATGATTAATAAATCAAGATTGCAGGAAATCTTGTACCCGGTACTCAATGTAAGAGGATAACGGCAAGAAAATCCTACTAAGTAAGCGAAACTGAGTTTCTAAAACAAATGAAACAGTTAATTGCCTCAAAAGTGAATTAGGTAGTCCAAGAATGTAGGCATACCTTGCCGAGTCTCTATAGGACATAGGCAAGTTTTTCCCACTGAAATGAAATATGATACTTACAGAATTAGCGAACTTTTGTGCTCTGAAAAAAGAAAGCTAATTCCCTACCTAGGTAAATATCATCATCTCTGACCGACGGGTAGGGGTGCGAGGTGTCAACTGGTGACGAGAACTGCTGCTGAGGTCCCAATTCAGCAACGAAGTTCGTGCTAGAGGAACTATGGCCCTCTTTATCCTCCTACCGTCGGATTGCAGAAGATTAGGTGCTCTTGACCTGGGGACAGACCACAGTACCAGGGTACCAATATGATGATCTGTCGAAAATATGAGAAATATCCTAGGGACAAAAGATGGTAAACACGAGTAATAACACGGAGGGAGAGATGACCAATTAAGAGAATGACTGAGGCCTACAGTCACCACGTAATCCAAAGTTGTCTCACACTCACCATATGCTACTTTCGGAATGCACAATACACACAGCACCATATGAAAATAAAATTGAATATTGAAAATAGTGAAAAGCTACTGTACCAAAGCCAAGTACGCTTACCACAAATTTACGGTCTGGTACTAGTACCTGAGTGAAGCTCCTTGGACAGGCTCCCATGAAATGTGACGGTAAAGTGTTGGAGTGTTGATGTTCGGCAGTCCTCCAATGGCAGGTGTCAATGCCTTGTCACATTTACAGAAAAAAAAGAGACTGCTTGCCTGTTTGTCTGTGGTAAGGTAATGGGAAGACACACAAAACACAAAATATAAACAATGAAATTTTAATTACTTTAGAAAACAAGATATGAACAAAGACAATCCCTTGGCTTACGTAAAATTCAAAACAAGTCAACAAACAAAACAAAATGAATAATTAATGAATATAAAATTTACTCTAATATGAAATTAAGTGCAAGACAATAATAATAATAATCAGGTGCTGAGAATACTGGCTTAAGCTGCCACCTCCCTTAGTACACGACAGCCAGGGCTTAGTCTACAAGAGAGAGATGTCAACTTCAAAGAGCACAGAGATATTCTGAGGAGTACGGCGTGTGCTGGCCCAGACGTCGACTCAGGTAGGGGGGCGTGAGTGCAGGTGCAGGTGCGGTCGGCGATACACCAGCCAATCAGGAGCAGGCAGGCGGAGAATGGGTAGTTTGCTCGTTGACGGCGGGCGGAGGAGCTGGCGTGTTGGGTGGTGCAAGGTACGCTTTGCTTCCTGGGCAAAACGTTTGGCGATACTGGTGGACGTATCTTCAATATAGTATCTTGTACTTGTAACATGACGTGAATGATGTAGGGGAAGAGCAGGCTCAATCTCTCTTGGAAGAGATTATCGTCACAATATATATATATATATATATATATATATATATATATATATATATATATATATATATATATATATATATATATATATATATATATATATATATATATTGTGACAATAATCTCCTTCAAGAGATTGAGCCTGCTCTTCCCTCCACAAACACGTCGTTGAAATTATATAAAACGACTATGGAAGACATGTCCAACAACAACAACAACACCAGCAAGGCTTGCCAGGGTGAGCAAAACGGATGCAGCCAGCCACCTGTTCGGACTCAAACCACCAAACTACATGTTGATCGCTACCGGCTCCGCTGATTGGTCGCTGGTCTGGCTGCACCTGCACTCGCCCCCCCATACTACTTGATGTCTGGGGTCGCCCCAACCTCCTACCTCAGAATGTTCAGTGCTCTCGTTGTCACCACTCCTCCCGGCTAGACGCTAGCGTGTACTGAGAGAAGTGGTGGCTTAAAGCCAATATTCCAGCACCTCCCATTTACTTTGGTATTGCACTTCTTGTTATTTTGCCTTAACGTAACTTTTCATTGTGTCATTTAATTATTCTTATTATTTTGATTGATTGATTTTATTATAAGAATTTGTTTGTGCATTTTATTCATGTTTTGATTTAATTAACGTAATTAAAATTTCATTGTTAAAGTTTACTTGTGTTTTGTGTGTCTTCTCCTTACCTTACCACAGACGAAGTTCCAGTTTTTTCTATTTTTTTTATAACTATGTGACGAGGCCATACCCCTAGCCTTAAACAGCCGAACACCAACGCGTTACCGTCACAAGTTATATGGGGACCTGTCCTAGGAGCTTCACTCAGGTACTGGTGCCAAGTGGTAATTTATGGTAAGCGTATTTAACTTTGTTAACGTAGCTTTACTATTTTTCATATTCAATTCATTTTTTATAAGGTGCGGTGTATTGTGCATTACGAGAGTAACATATAGTGAAGGTGAGACAACTTTGGATTACGTGGTGACTGTAGGCCGCAGTCATACTCTTAATTGGTCATCTCTCCCTCCGTGTTATTACTCGTGTTTACCATCTATGTCCCTTGAATATTTCTCATTCTGACAGATCATCATATTGGTACCCTGGTACTGTGGTCTGCCCCGGGTCAAGAGTACCCAATCTTCTGCAATCTGACTGTAGGAGGACAAAGAGGGCCATAGTTCCTCTAGCTCGAACTTTAGTTGCTGAATTGGGACCTCAGCAGCAGTTCTCGTCACAAGTTGACACCTCGCACCCCTACACGTCAGTCAGAGATGATGATACATACAACGGTAGGGAATTAGCTTATTTTTTCAGAGCACAAAAGTTCGCTAATTCTGTAAGTATCATATTAAATTCAGTAGGAAAAACTTGCTTTATGTCCTATAGAGACTTGGCAAAGTATGCCTACATCCTTGGACTACCAATTTTACTTTTGAAGCATTTAACTGTTTCATTTGTTTTCGAAACTTTGTTTCATTTGTTAGTAGGATTTTCTTGCCCTTATTCTCTTACATGAGTACCGGGTACAAGATTTCCTGCGCCCTTGATTTAATTTAATCATTTAATATCTTTCACTTAACGTTAATTGTTAAAGATCACACAGGATAGGTACCAGTTGCCACGTTGTCCTGTTTCTGACATTTCACTATTGAATATTCGTGTACCTTTATTTGCTAATTTCACCATGTTTCGTCTCCAAACTTTCCGTGCAAATCCAGCAGGTGAAATAGGGACTTTAAGTCGTGCCAAGAGGACTGAATTACAAACTCTTGCACATGAGTATCAACTAGAAGTTCCCTACCAAGCCAACAAAAATGACCTACACAACCTGTTGCTGGATTACTATTTAGAGCAAGGTAAGATAGACTCTGAAACTCATGAAACTTACTATATTGCAGATAAACCTGACTTGGCAACGCTGAAACTCAAACTAGAACTGGCAAAAATTGAAGAACGAACAGCTGCCATACGAAGGGAAGAACACGAACGCGAAGCCGCTTTGAGGAGAGACGAACAAGAACGCGAAGCTGCTTTGAGGAGAGAAGAACACGAACGTGAGGTCGCATTACTCCGTGAACGTGAACGAGTACAGCTTGAAACCAAACAACGCGAGTTGGAAATACAACGCGAACATGACAAGCAACAAGCGACTCTGGCTCTAGAGTGTCGTCAACGCGAAATCGCCTTGGAAACTTCACACTTCACTCAACGCCAGCAAGCTACTGCCAATCTTCCCGTCAGTTTTAATATATCACATGCAAGTAAGTTAATGCCATCCTTTGTAGAAGCAGAAGTTGATGTGTTTTTCACCACCTTTGAAACCCTTGCTAATCAACTCCGTTGGCCTGTCGACCAATGGGCCACACTTCTCAGAGTCCATCTTACAGGTAGAGCTGCAGTCACACTCAGTACTTTGGCGTCTGAGAATGACTACTACACTCTGAAACAAGCAGTGTTGGACGCCTACCTACTTTCCACAGAAAGTTATAGAAGGAAATTCCGTGACCACCTGAAGGCAAGTACCACTACCTTCCTCGAGTTTGCTAACACGAAACGGAGGTATTTCATGAAATGGCTGGAAGCAGCACATGTCTCTACTTTTACAGAACTCGTCAACCTGATGCTTGTTGAAGAATTCTTGAGACGTGTGCCACCTCCTGTCCGCCTCTACTTAGCAGATAAAGAAGAAACCGACTACCTGAAGTGTGCTAAGTCGGCTGACACTTACAGCCTCATCCACCGGCTGACACCCGAACCATCCTCCAGTAAGAAGTCGTGGTACAGTTACGAGAAGGTGAGCCCCGATCAAGCTGGTTCACAACTGTACTGCAAGTATTGTAGACTCTATGGACATACCATAGACAAGTGTGGTAAGTCTCAATACAAGGGAACCACTGACCAACAACGACCCAAACCAACTCCTCCTAAGTCCGGTAAGCCTGTGATGAATGTTGGTGTTGATGTTAATGATCTTTCTCTTTTCAGTAACCACCTGTATACTGGAACTGTCTCTGCCAACGGTTCAAATCCGGAGGGACGTTTCAAATTGAAGATCTTGAGGGACACAGCGGCTCTACAATCGATCATCTTGAAGTCGGCTGTGCCCAACATAGTCTACACCGGGGAAACAGTCTTCATCACTGACCTCACTGCTACCACTCCATACCCTCTCGCCAGAGTCCACCTGGATTGTCCCTACGTGAACGGGGAAGTCCAAGTCGCCGTCAGGGAAAAGCCTTTTCCCATGCCTGGAGTGCAACTTCTCCTAGGCAACGACTTGGCAGAAGACCTGCAACCGACCAACCTGATCGTCATGGACAAACCCCAGGTGTGTAACTCTGTGCCAATAAACCCTATTCTTGAGTATGTTCCAGCAGAGGTTCAAGAGAGTGATGAAGTTTCTCCTCCGGTTCTCGTGACCACCCGTGCACAAGCCGCACGTCCACAGCCAGCTGACTCGACTGCTACCGCTGTCCCTCAAGACCCTCAGAAACTCCCCCCGCATCTGACCAAGTTGGAGTTCCGTAAGTTGCAGAGGGAAGATCTTACTTTAACACCATTGTTTTTCCAGGCTGAGACTCAACCCGACAGTATTCCTGGGTTCTTCCTAGAGAACGACTTGCTCTACCGCAGATATAGACCCAGTAAACTGAAGGAGGAGGACGATTGGGCCAACATCGAACAACTTGTGATTCCCACCAGCCTGCGGCCCACTATTCTACACCTGGCCCACGGAGCATTCTCCCACTACGGCTTCAACAAGACTTACCATGGGATTCGTCAAGACTACTACTGGCCAGGTATGGTAAATAACGTCAAACAGTACGTAAAACAGTGTCATACATGTCAGATGGCAGGCAAACCGAACGTCTCCATTCCCAGAGCACCACTGATTCCCATACAGGTGCCTGCGGAACCTTTCCACAGACTCATAATAGACTGTGTTGGTCCTTTACCTCGGACCAGTTCAGGTAACGCCTACATCCTAACCATCCTGTGTCCTACCACCAGATTTCCCATAGCAGTTCCAGTGAAGAACATCACGGCTGCTACGGTTATAAAACATCTATTGAAGATCTTCACTCAATACGGATTTCCCAGGGAGATTCAAAGTGACTGTGGTGCCAACTTCACCAGTGATCTCTTCAAAAGGACACTGGAGGAGTTCAACATCAAACAGGTATTGTCCAGCCCCTATCATCCTGCTTCACAGGGTTCTCTTGAACGTAGTCATCAGACCATCAAAGCACTCTTGAAAAAGTTTTGTAGTGAAACCTCAAAGGATTGGGATAAGCAGATTGACCTAATAATGTGTATTTTCAGAAGTCTCCCCAATGAGTCCCTAGGAGTATCTCCTTATGAGATGCTCTACGGCCGTAAGTGCCGTACTCCCCTTAAGGCTTTCAAAGACTCTCTCAGAGATGCCACCTTCAGTGAGCATCAGAATGTGCCCCAGTTTCTTCAAAACCTTCAACACATTCTAGAGAGAGTCCACCGCTTTGCCCATAATAATCTATTGAAAGCCCAGGTGAGAATGAAGACTCATTACGACCAGACCAGCAAAGTAAGAAAATTCAAGCCGGGAGACTTCGTCCTTGCCTATTTCCCTATCCCAGGTTCACCTTTACAAAACCGATTTTCAGGACCCTACTGCGTCAAAGAGTGCAGAAGCAACAACACTTACGTCATAGAGACTCCAGATAGGCGGCGGAAGACCCAGCTGTGCCACGTCAACCTCCTGAAGCAATATAATGGTACTCCTCCCACTGTCTTGACTAACTATTCCACATTCACAGAACCCTACATCCACAGTGAGACCTTCCCAGCTTCTCCTCCCGAAAGCACTGACAAGGAGTCAGCGCTTTCTAATTCCGAAATCCTTAATGATCTTCCCAAATGCTTTCAGGATAATAATCGTGCTCCTTTGCCCTCTTCTAATTCCACTCTCACCTCGTCAGATAAGCCCTTCATCCTCCATGTCGACGCCAATGGTACCGACGATGGTGGTGTCGTGATGCAGCAACGAGGCGAGAAGAAAACACCTGTCAGCGACTACTGCTACAAGGAACGACGGAACAATTGGCAAGGAACTACTCTTCCTCATCCTGAAGCTTCAGCACTTCACTTCACACCTGAAAAGTGCTCGGTCCACCATCAACACGGACCACACCACCCTACACCTCCTGCAGCACGCCCCCTTCTCATCTCAACGTCTTCTACTATGGGCTTGCTACCTGCAGAAATTCAACCTGGAGACACGCTATACCAAGAGTCTGACAACATCTTAGCCCATGATCTCTCCAGAGTTTATGAAGTAGAAGCGACTCCATCCATTACTCCACCACATAACGACGTACTTCTTCCAGAACCGCAGGCTTCGGGGGAGAGTTGTGACAATAATCTCCTTCAAGAGATTGAGCCTGCTCTTCCCTCCACAAACACGTCGTTGAAATTATATAAAACGACTATGGAAGACATGTCCAACAACAACAACACCAGCAAGGCTTGCCAGGGTGAGCAAAACGGATGCAGCCAGCCACCTGTTCGGACTCAAACCACCAAACTACATGTTGATCGCTACCGGCTCCGCTGATTGGTCGCCGGTCTGGCTGCACCTGCACTCGCCCCCCCATACTACTTGATGTCTGGGGTCGCCCCAACCTCCTACCTCAGAATGTTCAGTGCTCTCGTTGTCACCACTCCTCCCGGCTAGACGCTAGCGTGTACTGAGAGAAGTGGTGGCTTAAAGCCAATATTCCAGCACCTCCCATTTACTTTGGTATTGCACTTCTTGTTATTTTGCCTTAACGTAACTTTTCATTGTGTCATTTAATTATTCTTATTATTTTGATTGATTGATTTTATTATAAGAATTTGTTTGTGCATTTTATTCATGTTTTGATTTAATTAACGTAATTAAAATTTCATTGTTAAAGTTTACTTGTGTTTTGTGTGTCTTCTCCTTACCTTACCACAGACGAAGTTCCAGTTTTTTCTATTTTTTTTTATAACTATGTGACGAGGCCATACCCCTAGCCTTAAACAGCCGAACACCAACGCGTTACCGTCACAATATATATATATATATGCCTAAATTCTTTCAGATATATATTCTTTAGTTAATTCTTTTTTCGACACAGAGGGGACTATAGTGTTATTATTTATGAAGCTACATAACAGATGGAGCTCCTGCCTTGCTTGGCGGTCAATCGGAAGTTAAAACAAGAATTCTTAATATTGATATTGTAAAGCATTTGCACTGCATAATACACAGACAAGATTTAGCTTGTAAGACACTACCTACTGCACGAAAGTAAGAGATTGATACTACAGTAAAGATGGTCAACTTCGCACTGGCAAGTGTTCTCAGTACAAGGCGGATGAGACTTCCGAACTCAGATTTAGATTCTGATCACCAAACATTCTTGCAGCACCCAGAGGTTCAAGCCATCTCAAAGAAATGCTCTCAGAAGAGTTTTGGAACTAGAAGACGAGCGACCTGATATAGTTCTTCAGCCGGAGTGCCAAGATGCATCCCGGGATATTGCATGCAAAGTTGAGTGACCCAAAATGAGCTACTCATTTTTGTCTATATTGTTGAATTATTTACTCATCTAAATATTCGCAAGAAGTCCTTGCAAGGGGCTGATGTTGCTGTCACTGGCTTTGTTGACGAGTTGAAGAGTTTTCTGATGAAACTAGAACTGGGACACAGAGTTGAGGAAAGGAAACTTAGGCATGTTTGTTACTTGACATCCTTCACAACAGACCCTTCACAACAGACCCTTCACAAGAGACCCTTCACAACAGACCCTTCACAACAGACCCTTCACAACAGACCTTACACAACAGATCCTTCACAACAGACACTTCACAACAGACCCACAGAGTAAGACAATCTACATCCAGTTCCTCTAAGAACCAAATCATCTCATTAATTCCCCTTGCAGTTAAGACCTTTATAATTTGTTTAGACAAGTTATGAGATTGCTAAAAAAAAATTTACTTCGGTTTTACTGTAGTTTATGTTTAAAATATTGTATATAGATAATTAATTACGTAGTTTTCGTACATATGAGAGCTGAACCCTGGAAAGAACACACAAATATTGTTAAACTTTCTGTTCAGATGTTACTTTGGTGTGTTGAAATATCAACAAATAATTGAATAACAAATGAAGAACTGCATGATGACCAAACCTCATATCAGGACATGACGGAACGAAGACGTTTCGGCTCATCCTGGCTTAAATGACTCTATAATGGGCCAGGACGGACGGAAACGATCATTTATTACGTTTCTGAACAGTGGTTTGGTTACGATACCTGCAGCCGCGTTATTGTGACTCATCGTCTGCAATAGTGGTAATACCCTTGATATTAGAGTTTCCTCACAATCTCATTCCTGCTATCCTGCTCACTCACCTCATTCTTGCTCAAGCTCCTCATTCCTGCTCACTCACCTCATTCTTGCTCAAGCTCCTCATTCCTGCTCAAGCTCCTCATTCCTCCTTAAGCTCCTCATTCCTCCTTAAGCTCCTTATTCCTGCTCAAGCTCCTCATTCCTGCTCAAGCTCCTCATTCCTACTCACTCACCTCATTCTTGCTCAAGCTCCTCATTCCTGCTCAAGCTCCTCATTCCTACTCACTCACCTCATTCTTGCTCAAGCTCCTCATTCCTGCTCAAGCTCCTCATTCCTGCTCACTCACCTCATTCTTGCTCAAGCTCCTCATTCCTGCTCAAGCTCCTCATTCCTGCTTAAGCTCCTCATTCCTGCTCAAGCTCCTGATTCCTGCTTAAGCTCCTCATTCCTGCTCAAGCTCCTCATTCCTGCTCAAGCTTCTCATTCCTGCTCAAGCTCCTCATTCCTGCTTAAGCTCCTCATTCCTGCTCAAGCTCCTCATTCCTGCTCAAGCTCCTCATTCCTGTTTAAGCTCCTCATTCCTGCTCAACCTCCTCATTCCTGCTCAACCTCCTCATTCCTGCTTAAGCTCCTCATTCCTGCTCAAGCTCCTCATTCCTGCTCAAGCTCCTCATTCCTGCTCAAGCTCTCACTGCTGGTGTCACTAGCGGTATAGGTAAACAGCGAGTGTATCCAGCTGTGTCTTACAGTGTAGACCCAACCACTGCAAGATGCAAGGCAGTGGAGCGCGGCCCGGCCAGGTTGCACACGGAGAATCCCTCACAAGACTCCTGGATTATCTTCCAGGGAAAAACAGACGGTTTTTAGTATGGTAAGATCTTTTCTTGTGTGAGGCACAATGACAGCCCCTTTCAAAGCTGGAGAAATTGCTGACCTAGAGAGCGTGCAGAGATCCTTTACTGCTAGAATCCACTCAGTAAAACATCTAAATTACTGGGACCGACTAAAGAGCCTAAATCTGTACTCCCTTGAGCGCAGGCGGGAGAGATACATAATAATTTACACGTGGAAAATAATTGAGGGGCTGGTCCCAAACCTGCACACAGAAATAACACCACATGAGACCAGAAGACATGGCAGGATGTGCAGAATACCCCCGTTGAAAAGCAGAGGTGCAACAGGTACTCTGAGAGAGAACTCTATCAACATCAGAGGCCCGAGACTGTTCAACACGCTTCCACTACACATAAGGGGCATAACTGGCAAACCCCTCACAGTGTTCAAGAGAGAACTGGATAAGCACCTCCAAAGGATACCTGATCAACCAGGCTGTGACTCATACGTCAGGCTGCGAGCAGCCGCGTCTAACAGCCTGGTTGATCAGTCCAGCAACCAGGAGGCCTGGTCGACGACCGGGCCGCGGGGACACTAAGCCCCGGAAGCACCTCAAGGTAGCCTCAAGGTAGGTGTCTCTCTCTACCTCCACGCCTCTTCCGCCCTTCCTGAAATTCTAAATATTTCTTCCTTTCACAGTTTCTTATTTTATTATCCCTCATTTTTATTTTTTTATTAGAGCCTGTTTCCCGTTTTCTATTTATTGTGTATATATATTTTTTTCTGTAATTGTTCTTATTATATTTATACTTTTGAAGCTTTAGCTCCGTCGTGTCCACCTTGTGGTGTTGTTTGTGGTGGTCGACGACGGCGGCTTGTGTGGGTGGTGGACAGTCGTGCCCCACACACATGTCGCTGCACACCTGTCACTACACACCTGTCACTACACACCTGTCACTGTACACCTGCCGCTACACACCTGTCGCTACACACCTGCCGCTGCACACCTGTCACTACACACCTGTCGCTGCACACCTGTCGCTGCACACCTGTCACTACACACCTGTCGCTGCACACCTTTATATATGACCTTTATATTTTTATTTATATTTTATATTTTTTATTTGCACACCTTTATATTTGTCGTTATATGACAAAGAGTGCTGGGAAGACGGGACACCATGAGCGTAGCTCTCATCCTGTAACTACACTTAGGTAATTACACTTAGGTAATTACCTGTCACTACACACCTGTCGCTACACACCTGTCGCTGCACACCTGCCGCTGTACACCTGTCGCTGCACACCTGTCACTACACACCTGTCGCTGCACACCTGTCGCTGCACACCTGTCACTACACACCTGTCGCTGCACACCTGTCACTATACACCTGTCGCTGCACACCTATCACTACACACCTGTCACTACACACCTGTCACTACACACCTGTTACATCTGAAGCAACTGTAAGTACCTCTAACAGGCTATTGATTATCTCCACTATCAACACGCTACAGGACCAGAGGCCCTATACTTACCAACACTCTACAGGACCAGAGGCTCTATAGTTACCAACACTCCACAGGACCAGAGGCTCTATACTTACCAACACTCTACAGGACCAGAGGCCCTATAGTTACCAACACTCTACAGGACCAGTGGCCCTATAGTTACCAACACTCTACAGGACCAGTGGCCCTATAGTTACCAACACTCTACAGGACCAGAGGCCCTATAGTTACCAACACTCTACAGGACCAGAGGCTCTATAGTTACCAACACTCTACAGGACCAGAGGCTCTATAGTTACCAACACTCTACAGGACCAGTGGCCCTATAGTTACCAACACTCTACAGGACCAGTGGCCCTATAGTTACCAACACTCTACAGGACCAGAGGCCCTATAGTTACCAACACTCTACAGGACCAGAGGCTCTATAGTTACCAACACTCTACAGGACCAGTGGCCCTATAGTTACCAACACTCTACAGGACCAGTGGCCCTATAGTTACCAACACTCTACAGGACCAGAGGCCCTATAGTTACCAACACTCTACAGGACCAGTGGCCCTATAGTTACCAACACTACAGGACCAGAGGCCCTATAGTTACCAACACTCTACAGGACCAGAGGCCCTATAGTTACCAACACTCTACAGGACCAGTGGCCCTATAGTTACCAACACTCTACAGGACCAGTGGCCCTATAGTTACCAACACTCTACAGGACCAGAGGCCCTATAGTTACCAACACTCTTCAGGACCAGTGGCCCTATAGTTACCAACACTCTACAGGACCAGAGGCCCTATAGTTACCAACACTCTACAGGACCAGTGGCCCTATAGTTACCAACACTCTACAGGACCAGAGGCCCTATAGTTACCATCACTCTACAGGACCAGAGGCCCTATAGTTACCAACACTCTACAGGACCAGAGGCCCTATAGTTACCAACACTCTACAGGACCAGAGGCCCTATAGTTACCAACACTCTACAGGACCAGTGGCCCTATAGTTACCAACACTCTACAGGACCAGTGGCCCTATAGTTACCAACACTCTACAGGACCAGTGGCCCTATAGTTACCAACACTCTACAGGACCAGAGGTCCTATTGTTACCAACACTCTACAGGACCAGAGGCCCTATAGTTACCAACACTCTACAGGACCAGAGGCCCTATAGTTACCAACACTCTACAGGACCAGTGGCCCTATAGTTACCAACACTCTACAGGACCAGAGGCCCTATAGTTACCAACACTCTACAGGACCAGAGGCCCTATAGTTACCAACACTCTACAGGACCAGAGGCCCTATAGTTACCAACACTCTACAGGACCAGTGGCCCTATAGTTACCAACACTACAGGACCAGAGGCCCTATAGTTACCAACACTCTACAGGACCTGAGGCCCTATAGTTACCAACACTCTACAGGACCAGTGGCCCTATAGTTACCAACACTCTACATGACCAGTGGCCCTATAGTTACCAACACTACAGGACCAGAGGCCCTATAGTTACCAACACTCTACAGGACCAGAGGCCCTATAGTTACCAACACTCTACAGGACCAGTGGCCCTATAGTTACCAACACTCTACAGGACCAGTGGCCCTATAGTTACCAACACTCTACAGGACCAGAGGCCCTATAGTTACCAACACTCTACAGGACCAGAGGCCCTATAGTTACCAACACTCTACAGGACCAGAGGCCCTATAGTTACCAACACTCTACAGGACCAGAGGCCCTATAGTTACCAACACTCTACAGGACCAGAGGCCCTATAGTTACCAACACTCTACAGGACCAGAGGCCCTATAGTTACCAACACTCTACAGGACCAGAGGCCCTATAGTTACCAACACTCTACAGGACCAGAGGCCCTATAGTTACCAACACTCTACAGGACCAGAGGCCCTATAGTTACCAACACTCTACAGGACCAGAGGCCCTATAGTTACCAACACTCTGGGTTAAATATCTTTAGTCCTGTAAAGATAACAAAGAAGGATAACTTCTACAGTCAAGGATGATTCTACTGAATATTAAACCATCATAAACTCTGATCATAATATATTTTTATATATTATAGTGAAGTTCTTAATAAGTTATATGGGAATAAATCATTATTGATTACAAAAAAAAAAATAGAAAATATCACGGAAAAAACATCTTAAACCTTCATATTTATTAAATTATTCGTAGTTCAAAATTTAGACAATACTTTAAGCAAGTTTTTAAACGTAATTTCCCTAATCTGACAACAACGTCAGAATAAAAGGCATTTTCAATCTCATTTTAAGTCAGTTTTACCTCAGTCACATGTATAAATTACCTCAGTCACATGTATAAATTACCTCAGTCACATGTATAAATTACCTCAGTCACATGTATAAATTACCTCAGTCACATGTATAAATTACCTCAGTCACATGTATAAATTACCTCAGTCACATGTATAAATTACCTCAGTCACATGTATAAATTACCTCAGTCACATGTATAAATTAAGCAGAAACAAGTCACTAAACAATCTAACAAAAACAAAATCAAGTTTCCTTTTATTTTTGACTCGCAAATGATAAACTTTTGTCCTGCTGAGTGTCATATATATAACTGGTAAGTTCACACTATATTGTCCTGCTGAGTGTCATATATATAACTGGTAAGTTTACACTATATTGTCCTGCTGAGTGTCATATATATAACTGGTAAGTTCACACTATATTGTCCTGCTGAGTGTCATATATATAACTGGTAAGTTTACACTATATTGTCCTGCTGAGTGTCATATATATAACTGGTAAGTTTACACTATATTGTCCTGCTGAGTGTCATATATATAACTGGTAAGTTTACACTATATTGTCCTGCTGAGTGTCATATATATAACTGGTAAGTTTACACTATATTGTCCTGCTGAGTGTCATATATATAACTGGTAAGTTTACACTATATTGTCCTGCTGAGTGTCATATATATAACTGGTAAGTTTACACTATATTGTCCTGCTGAGTGTCATATATATAACTGGTAAGTTTACACTATATTGTCCTGCTGAGTGTCATATATATAACTGGTAAGTTTACACTATATTGTCCTGCTGAGTGTCATATATATAACTGGTAAGTTTACACTATATTGTCCTGCTGAGTGTCATATATATAACTGGTAAGTTTACACTATATTGTCCTGCTGAGTGTCATATATATAACTGGTAAGTTTACACTATATTGTCCTGCTGAGTGTCATATATATAACTGGTAAGTTTACACTATATTGTCCTGCTGAGTGTCATATATATAACTGGTAAGTTTACACTATATTGTCCTGCTGAGTGTCATATATATAACTGGTAAGTTTACACTATATTGTCCTGCTGAGTGTCATATATATAACTGGTAAGTTTACACTATATTGTCCTGCTGAGTGTCATATATATAACTGGTAAGTTTACACTATATTGTCCTGCTGAGTGTCATATATATAACTGGTAAGTTTACACTATATTGTCCTGCTGAGTGTCATATATATAACTGGTAAGTTTACACTATATTGTCCTGCTGAGTGTCATATATATAACTGGTAAGTTTACACTATATTGTCCTGCTGAGTGTCATATATATAACTGGTAAGTTTACACTATATTGTCCTGCTGAGTGTCATATATATAACTGGTAAGTTTACACTATATTGTCCTGCTGAGTGTCATATATATAACTGGTAAGTTTACACTATATTGTCCTGCTGAGTGTCATATATATAACTGGTAAGTTCACACTATATTGTCCTGCTGAGTGTCATATATATAACTGGTAAGTTCACACTATATTGTCCTGCTGAGTGTCATATATATAACTGGTAAGTTCACACTATATTGTCCTGCTGAGTGTCATATATATAACTGGTAAGTTCACACTATATTGTCCTGCTGAGTGTCATATATATAACTGGTAAGTTTACACTATATTGTCCTGCTGAGTGTCATATATATAACTGGTAAGTTTACACTATATTGTCCTGCTGAGTGTCATATATATAACTGGTAAGTTTACACTATATTGTCCTGCAGAGTGTCATATATATAACTGGTAAGTTTACACTATATTGTCCTGCTGAGTGTCATATATATAACTGGTAAGTTTACACTATATTGTCCTGCTGAGTGTCATATATATAACTGGTAAGTTTACACTATATTGTCCTGCTGAGTGTCATATATATAACTGGTAAGTTTACACTATATTGTCCTGCTGAGTGTCATATATATAACTGGTAAGTTTACACTATATTGTCCTGCTGAGTGTCATATATATAACTGGTAAGTTTACACTATATTGTCCTGCTGAGTGTCATATATATAACTGGTAAGTTTACACTATATTGTCCTGCTGAGTGTCATATATATAACTGGTAAGTTTACACTATATTGTCCTGCTGAGTGTCATATATATAACTGGTAAGTTTACACTATATTGTCCTGCTGAGTGTCATATATATAACTGGTAAGTTTACACTATATTGTCCTGCTGAGTGTCATATATATAACTGGTAAGTTTACACTATATTGTCCTGCTGAGTGTCATATATATAACTGGTAAGTTTACACTATATTGTCCTGCTGAGTGTCATATATATAACTGGTAAGTTTACACTATATTGTCCTGCTGAGTGTCATATATATAACTGGTAAGTTTACACTATATTGTCCTGCTGAGTGTCATATATATAACTGGTAAGTTTACACTATATTGTCCTGCTGAGTGTCATATATATAACTGGTAAGTTTACACTATATTGTCCTGCTGAGTGTCATATATATAACTGGTAAGTTTACACTATATTGTCCTGCTGAGTGTCATATATATAACTGGTAAGTTTACACTATATTGTCCTGCTGAGTGTCATATATATAACTGGTAAGTTTACACTATATTGTCCTGCTGAGTGTCATATATATAACTGGTAAGTTTACACTATATTGTCCTGCTGAGTGTCATATATATAACTGGTAAGTTTACACTATATTGTCCTGCTGAGTGTCATATATATAACTGGTAAGTTTACACTATATTGTCCTGCTGAGTGTCATATATATAACTGGTAAGTTTACACTATATTGTCCTGCTGAGTGTCATATATATAACTGGTAAGTTTACACTATATTGTCCTGCTGAGTGTCATATATATAACTGGTAAGTTTACACTATATTGTCCTGCTGAGTGTCATATATATAACTGGTAAGTTCACACTATATTGTCCTGCTGAGTGTCATATATATAACTGGTAAGTTCACACTATATTGCCCTGCTGAGTGTCATATATATAACTGGTAAGTTCACACTATATTGTCCTGCTGAGTGTCATATATATAACTGGTAAGTTCACACTATATTGTCCTGCTGAGTGTCATATATATAACTGGTAAGTTCACACTATATTGTCCTGCTGAGTGTCATATATATAACTGGTAAGTTCACACTATATTGTCCTGCTGAGTGTCATATATATAACTGGTAAGTTCACACTATATTGTCCTGCTGAGTGTCATATATATAACTGGTAAGTTCACACTATATTGTCCTGCTGAGTGTCATATATATAACTGGTAAGTTCACACTATATTGTCCTGCTGAGTGTCATATATATAACTGGTAAGTTCGCACTATATTGTCCTGCTGAGTGTCATATATATAACTGGTAAGTTCGCACTATATTGTCCTGCTGAGTGTCATATATATAACTGGTAAGTTTGCACTATATTGTCCTGCTGAGTGTCATATATATAACTGGTAAGTTTACACTATATTGTCCTGCTGAGTGTCATATATATAACTGGTAAGTTTACACTATATTGTCCTGCTGAGTGTCATATATATAACTGGTAAGTTCACACTATATTGTCCTGCTGAGTGTCATATATATAACTGGTAAGTTTACACTATATTGTCCTGCTGAGTGTCATATATATAACTGGTAAGTTCACACTATATTGTCCTGCTGAGTGTCATATATATAACTGGTAAGTTTACACTATATTGTCCTGCTGAGTGTCATATATATAACTGGTAAGTTTACACTATATTGTCCTGCTGAGTGTCATATATATAACTGGTAAGTTTACACTATATTGTCCTGCTGAGTGTCATATATATAACTGGTAAGTTTACACTATATTGTCCTGCTGAGTGTCATATATATAACTGGTAAGTTTACACTATATTGTCCTGCTGAGTGTCATATATATAACTGGTAAGTTTACACTATATTGTCCTGCTGAGTGTCATATATATAACTGGTAAGTTTACACTATATTGTCCTGCTGAGTGTCATATATATAACTGGTAAGTTTACACTATATTGTCCTGCTGAGTGTCATATATATAACTGGTAAGTTTACACTATATTGTCCTGCTGAGTGTCATATATATAACTGGTAAGTTCACACTATATTGTCCTGCTGAGTGTCATATATATAACTGGTAAGTTTACACTATATTGTCCTGCTGAGTGTCATATATATAACTGGTAAGTTTACACTATATTGTCCTGCTGAGTGTCATATATATAACTGGTAAGTTTACACTATATTGTCCTGCTGAGTGTCATATATATAACTGGTAAGTTCACACTATATTGTCCTGCTGAGTGTCATATATATAACTGGTAAGTTCACACTATATTGTCCCTGCTGAGTGTCATATATATAACTGGTAAGTTCACACTATATTGTCCTGCTGAGTGTCATATATATAACTGGTAAGTTCACACTATATTGTCCTGCTGAGTGTCATATATATAACTGGTAAGTTCACACTATATTGTCCTGCTGAGTGTCATATATATAACTGGTAAGTTCACACTATATTGTCCTGCTGAGTGTCATATATATAACTGGTAAGTTCACACTATATTGTCCTGCTGAGTGTCATATATATAACTGGTAAGTTCACACTATATTGTCCTGCTGAGTGTCATATATATAACTGGTAAGTTCAGCACTATATTGTCCTGCTGAGTGTCATATATATAACTGGTAAGTTCGCACTATATTGTCCTGCTGAGTGTCATATATATAACTGGTAAGTTCGCACTATATTGTCCTGCTGAGTGTCATATATATAACTGGTAAGTTCGCACTATATTGTCCTGCTGAGTGTCATATATATAACTGGTAAGTTTACACTATATTGTCCTGCTGAGTGTCATATATATAACTGGTAAGTTTACACTATATTGTCCTGCTGAGTGTCATATATATAACTGGTAAGTTTCACACTATATTGTCCTGCTGAGTGTCATATATATAACTGGTAAGTTTACACTATATTGTCCTGCTGAGTGTCATATATATAACTGGTAAGTTTACACTATATTGTCCTGCTGAGTGTCATATATATAACTGGTAAGTTTACACTATATTGTCCTGCTGAGTGTCATATATATAACTGGTAAGTTTACACTATATTGTCCTGCTGAATGTCATATATATAACTGGTAAGTTTACACTATATTGTCCTGCTGAGTGTCATATATATAACTGGTAAGTTTACACTATATTGTCCTGCTGAGTGTCATATATATAACTGGTAAGTTTACACTATATTGTCCTGCTGAGTGTCATATATATAACTGGTAAGTTTACACTATATTGTCCTGCTGAGTGTCATATATATAACTGGTAAGTTTACACTATATTGTCCTGCTGAGTGTCATATATATAACTGGTAAGTTTACACTATATTGTCCTGCTGAGTGTCATATATATAACTGGTAAGTTTACACTATATTGTCCTGCTGAGTGTCATATATATAACTGGTAAGTTTACACTATATTGTCCTGCTGAGTGTCATATATATAACTGGTAAGTTTACACTATATTGTCCTGCTGAGTGTCATATATATAACTGGTAAGTTACACTATATTGTCCTGCTGAGTGTCATATATATAACTGGTAAGTTTACACTATATTGTCCTGCTGAGTGTCATATATATAACTGGTAAGTTTACACTATATTGTCCTGCTGAGTGTCATATATATAACTGGTAAGTTTACACTATATTGTCCTGCTGAGTGTCATATATATAACTGGTAAGTTCACACTATATTGTCCTGCTGAGTGTCATATATATAACTGGTAAGTTCACACTATATTGTCCTGCTGAGTGTCATATATATAACTGGTAAGTTCACACTATATTGTCCTGCTGAGTGTCATATATATAACTGGTAAGTTCACACTATATTGTCCTGCTGAGTGTCATATATATAACTGGTAAGTTCACACTATATTGTCCTGCTGAGTGTCATATATATAACTGGTAAGTTCACACTATATTGTCCTGCTGAGTGTCATATATATAACTGGTAAGTTCACACTATATTGTCCTGCTGAGTGTCATATATATAACTGGTAAGTTCACACTATATTGTCCTGCTGAGTGTCATATATATAACTGGTAAGTTCACACTATATTGTCCTGCTGAGTGTCATATATATAACTGGTAAGTTCACACTATATTGTCCTGCTGAGTGTCATATATATAACTGGTAAGTTCACACTATATTGTCCTGCTGAGTGTCATATATATAACTGGTAAGTTCACACTATATTGTCCTGCTGAGTGTCATATATATAACTGGTAAGTTCACACTATATTGTCCTGCTGAGTGTCATATATATAACTGGTAAGTTCACACTATATTGTCCTGCTGAGTGTCATATATATAACTGGTAAGTTTCACACTATATTGTCCTGCTGAGTGTCATATATATAACTGGTAAGTTTACACTATATTGTCCTGCTGAGTGTCATATATATAACTGGTAAGTTTCACACTATATTGTCCTGCTGAGTGTCATATATATAACTGGTAAGTTCACACTATATTGTCCTGCTGAGTGTCATATATATAACTGGTAAGTTCACACTATATTGTCCTGCTGAGTGTCATATATATAACTGGTAAGTTCACACTATATTGTCCTGCTGAGTGTCATATATATAACTGGTAAGTTCACACTATATTGTCCTGCTGAGTGTCATATATATAACTGGTAAGTTCACACTATATTGTCCTGCTGAGTGTCATATATATAACTGGTAAGTTCACACTATATTGTCCTGCTGAGTGTCATATATATAACTGGTAAGTTCACACTATATTGTCCTGCTGAGTGTCATATATATAACTGGTAAGTTCACACTATATTGTCCTGCTGAGTGTCATATATATAACTGGTAAGTTCACACTATATTGTCCTGCTGAGTGTCATATATATAACTGGTAAGTTCACACTATATTGTCCTGCTGAGTGTCATATATATAACTGGTAAGTTCACACTATATTGTCCTGCTGAGTGTCATATATATAACTGGTAAGTTCACACTATATTGTCCTGCTGAGTGTCATATATATAACTGGTAAGTTCACACTATATTGTCCTGCTGAGTGTCATATATATAACTGGTAAGTTCACACTATATTGTCCTGCTGAGTGTCATATATATAACTGGTAAGTTCACACTATATTGTCCTGCTGAGTGTCATATATATAACTGGTAAGTTCACACTATATTGTCCTGCTGAGTGTCATATATATAACTGGTAAGTTCACACTATATTGTCCTGCTGAGTGTCATATATATAACTGGTAAGTTCACACTATATTGTCCTGCTGAGTGTCATATATATAACTGGTAAGTTCACACTATATTGTCCTGCTGAGTGTCATATATATAACTGGTAAGTTCACACTATATTGTCCTGCTGAGTGTCATATATATAACTGGTAAGTTCACACTATATTGTCCTGCTGAGTGTCATATATATAACTGGTAAGTTCACACTATATTGTCCTGCTGAGTGTCATATATATAACTGGTAAGTTCACACTATATTGTCCTGCTGAGTGTCATATATATAACTGGTAAGTTCACACTATATTGTCCTGCTGAGTGTCATATATATAACTGGTAAGTTCACACTATATTGTCCTGCTGAGTGTCATATATATAACTGGTAAGTTCACACTATATTGTCCTGCTGAGTGTCATATATATAACTGGTAAGTTCACACTATATTGTCCTGCTGAGTGTCATATATATAACTGGTAAGTTCACACTATATTGTCCTGCTGAGTGTCATATATATAACTGGTAAGTTCACACTATATTGTCCTGCTGAGTGTCATATATATAACTGGTAAGTTCACACTATATTGTCCTGCTGAGTGTCATATATATAACTGGTAAGTTCACACTATATTGTCCTGCTGAGTGTCATATATATAACTGGTAAGTTCACACTATATTGTCCTGCTGAGTGTCATATATATAACTGGTAAGTTCACACTATATTGTCCTGCTGAGTGTCATATATATAACTGGTAAGTTCACACTATATTGTCCTGCTGAGTGTCATATATATAACTGGTAAGTTCACACTATATTGTCCTGCTGAGTGTCATATATATAACTGGTAAGTTCACACTATATTGTCCTGCTGAGTGTCATATATATAACTGGTAAGTTCACACTATATTGTCCTGCTGAGTGTCATATATATAACTGGTAAGTTCACACTATATTGTCCTGCTGAGTGTCATATATATAACTGGTAAGTTTCACACTATATTGTCCTGCTGAGTGTCATATATATAACTGGTAAGTTTACACTATATTGTCCTGCTGAGTGTCATATATATAACTGGTAAGTTTACACTATATTGTCCTGCTGAGTGTCATATATATAACTGGTAAGTTTACACTATATTGTCCTGCTGAGTGTCATATATATAACTGGTAAGTTTACACTATATTGTCCTGCTGAGTGTCATATATATAACTGGTAAGTTTACACTATATTGTCCTGCTGAGTGTCATATATATAACTGGTAAGTTTACACTATATTGTCCTGCTGAGTGTCATATATATAACTGGTAAGTTTACACTATATTGTCCTGCTGAGTGTCATATATATAACTGGTAAGTTTACACTATATTGTCCTGCTGAGTGTCATATATATAACTGGTAAGTTTACACTATATTGTCCTGCTGAGTGTCATATATATAACTGGTAAGTTTACACTATATTGTCCTGCTGAGTGTCATATATATAACTGGTAAGTTTACACTATATTGTCCTGCTGAGTGTCATATATATAACTGGTAAGTTTACACTATATTGTCCTGCTGAGTGTCATATATATAACTGGTAAGTTTACACTATATTGTCCTGCTGAGTGTCATATATATAACTGGTAAGTTTCACACTATATTGTCCTGCTGAGTGTCATATATATAACTGGTAAGTTCACACTATATTGTCCTGCTGAGTGTCATATATATAACTGGTAAGTTCACACTATATTGTCCTGCTGAGTGTCATATATATAACTGGTAAGTTCACACTATATTGTCCTGCTGAGTGTCATATATATAACTGGTAAGTTCACACTATATTGTCCTGCTGAGTGTCATATATATAACTGGTAAGTTCACACTATATTGTCCTGCTGAGTGTCATATATATAACTGGTAAGTTCACACTATATTGTCCTGCTGAGTGTCATATATATAACTGGTAAGTTACACTATATTGTCCTGCTGAGTGTCATATATATAACTGGTAAGTTCACACTATATTGTCCTGCTGAGTGTCATATATATAACTGGTAAGTTCACACTATATTGTCCTGCTGAGTGTCATATATATAACTGGTAAGTTCACACTATATTGTCCTGCTGAGTGTCATATATATAACTGGTAAGTTCACACTATATTGTCCTGCTGAGTGTCATATATATAACTGGTAAGTTCACACTATATTGTCCTGCTGAGTGTCATATATATAACTGGTAAGTTCACACTATATTGTCCTGCTGAGTGTCATATATATAACTGGTAAGTTCACACTATATTGTCCTGCTGAGTGTCATATATATAACTGGTAAGTTCACACTATATTGTCCTGCTGAGTGTCATATATATAACTGGTAAGTTCACACTATATTGTCCTGCTGAGTGTCATATATATAACTGGTAAGTTCACACTATATTGTCCTGCTGAGTGTCATATATATAACTGGTAAGTTCACACTATATTGTCCTGCTGAGTGTCATATATATAACTGGTAAGTTCACACTATATTGTCCTGCTGAGTGTCATATATATAACTGGTAAGTTCACACTATATTGTCCTGCTGAGTGTCATATATATAACTGGTAAGTTCACACTATATTGTCCTGCTGAGTGTCATATATATAACTGGTAAGTTCACACTATATTGTCCTGCTGAGTGTCATATATATAACTGGTAAGTTTACACTATATTGTCCTGCTGAGTGTCATATATATAACTGGTAAGTTCACACTATATTGTCCTGCTGAGTGTCATATATATAACTGGTAAGTTCACACTATATTGTCCTGCTGAGTGTCATATATATAACTGGTAAGTTTACACTATATTGTCCTGCTGAGTGTCATATATATAACTGGTAAGTTTACACTATATTGTTCTGCTGAGTGTCATATATATAACTGGTAAGTTTACACTATATTGTCCTGCTGAGTGTCATATATATAACTGGTAAGTTCACACTATATTGTCCTGCTGAGTGTCATATATATAACTGGTAAGTTCACACTATATTGTCCTGCTGAGTGTCATATATATAACTGGTAAGTTCACACTATATTGTCCTGCTGAGTGTCATATATATAACTGGTAAGTTCACACTATATTGTCCTGCTGAGTGTCATATATATAACTGGTAAGTTCACACTATATTGTCCTGCTGAGTGTCATATATATAACTGGTAAGTTCACACTATATTGTCCTGCTGAGTGTCATATATATAACTGGTAAGTTTACACTATATTGTCCTGCTGAGTGTCATATATATAACTGGTAAGTTTACACTATATTGTCCTGCTGAGTGTCATATATATAACTGGTAAGTTTACACTATATTGTCCTGCTGAGTGTCATATATATAACTGGTAAGTTCACACTATATTGTCCTGCTGAGTGTCATATATATAACTGGTAAGTTTACACTATATTGTCCTGCTGAGTGTCATATATATAACTGGTAAGTTTACACTATATTGTCCTGCTGAGTGTCATATATATAACTGGTAAGTTCACACTATATTGTCCTGCTGAGTGTCATATATATAACTGGTAAGTTTACACTATATTGTCCTGCTGAGTGTCATATATATAACTGGTAAGTTTACACTATATTGTCCTGCTGAGTGTCATATATATAACTGGTAAGTTTACACTATATTGTCCTGCTGAGTGTCATATATATAACTGGTAAGTTTACACTATATTGTCCTGCTGAGTGTCATATATATAACTGGTAAGTTTACACTATATTGTCCTGCTGAGTGTCATATATATAACTGGTAAGTTTACACTATATTGTCCTGCTGAGTGTCATATATATAACTGGTAGGTTTACACTATATTGTCCTGCTGAGTGTCATATATATATAACTGGTAAGTTTACACTATATTGTCCTGCTGAGTGTCATATATATAACTGGTAAGTTTACACTATATTGTCCTGCTGAGTGTCATATATATAACTGGTAAGTTTACACTATATTGTCCTGCTGAGTGTCATATATAACTGGTAAGTTTACACTATATTGTCCTGCTGAGTGTCATATATATAACTGGTAATTTTACACTATATTGTCCTGCTGAGTGTCATATATATAACTGGTAAGTTTACACTATATTGTCCTGCTGAGTGTCATATATATAACTGGTAAGTTTACACTATATTGTCCTGCTGAGTGTCATATATATATAACTGGTAAGTTTACACTATATTGTCCTGCTGAGTGTCATATATATAACTGGTAAGTTTACACTATATTGTCCTGCTGAGTGTCATATATATAACTGGTAAGTTTACACTATATTGTCCTGCTGAGTGTCATATATATATAACTGGTAAGTTTACACTATATTGTCCTGCTGAGTGTCATATATATAACTGGTAAGTTTACACTATATTGTCCTGCTGAGTGTCATATATATAACTGGTTAGTTTACACTATATTGTCCTGCTGAGTGTCATATATATAACTGGTAAGTTTACACTATATTGTCCTGCTGAGTGTCATATATATAACTGGTAAGTTTACACTATATTGTCCTGCTGAGTGTCATATATATAACTGGTAAGTTTACACTATATTGTCCTGCTGAGTGTCATATATATAACTGGTAAGTTTACACTATATTGTCCTGCTGAGTGTCATATATATAACTGGTAAGTTTACACTATATTGTCCTGCTGAGTGTCATATATATAACTGGTAAGTTTACACTATATTGTCCTGCTGAGTGTCATATATATAACTGGTAAGTTTACACTATATTGTCCTGCTGAGTGTCATATATATAACTGGTAAGTTTACACTATATTGTCCTGCTGAGTGTCATATATATAACTGGTAAGTTTACACTATATTGTCCTGCTGAGTGTCATATATATAACTGGTAAGTTTACACTATATTGTCCTGCTGAGTGTCATATATATAACTGGTAAGTTTACACTATATTGTCCTGCTGAGTGTCATATATATAACTGGTAAGTTTACACTATATTGTCCTGCTGAGTGTCATATATATAACTGGTAAGTTTACACTATATTGTCCTGCTGAGTGTCATATATATAACTGGTAAGTTTACACTATATTGTCCTGCTGAGTGTCATATATATAACTGGTAAGTTTACACTATATTGTCCTGCTGAGTGTCATATATATAACTGGTAAGTTTACACTATATTGTCCTGCTGAGTGTCATATATATAACTGGTAAGTTTACACTATATTGTCCTGCTGAGTGTCATATATATAACTGGTAAGTTTACACTATATTGTCCTGCTGAGTGTCATATATATAACTGGTAAGTTTACACTATATTGTCCTGCTGAGTGTCATATATATAACTGGTAAGTTCACACTATATTGTCCTGCTGAGTGTCATATATATAACTGGTAAGTTTACACTATATTGTCCTGCTGAGTGTCATATATATAACTGGTAAGTTTACACTATATTGTGGTCAAGAGAGAGGAAATACCCTGCACAAGGCGGGGGTCCCGGACGTTATAACTGGATACAACGAACTCGTAAGACCGGAGCTCGTTAATGTCTAAAAGTTGTGCGATGCCGTGTGTAAGGGAGAGGTCCAGACTCTCCTGCACGGTCACCTTCACTGTTGTATAATGCCAGCAACGATACACGGTTCTATAATGCCAGCAATGATACACGGTTCTATAATGCCAGCAACGGTACACGGTTCTATAATGCCAGCAACGGTACACAGTTCTATAATGTCAGCAACGGTACACGGTTCTATAATGCCAGCAACGGTACACGGTTCTATAATGCCAGCAACGGTATACGGTTCTATAATGCCAGCAACGGTACACAGTTCTATAATGTCAGCAACGATACACGGTTCTATAATACCAGCAACGGTACACGGTTCTATAATGCCAGCAACGGTATACGGTTCTATAATGCCAGCAACGGTACACAGTTCTATAATGTCAGCAACGGTACACGGTTCTATAATGCCAGCAACGGTATACGGTTCTATAATGCCAGCAACGGTATACGGTTCTATAATGCCAGCAACGATACAGGGTTCTATAATGCCAGCAACGATACACGGTTCTATAATGTCAGCAACGGTACACGGTTCTATAATGCCAGCAACGGTATACGGTTCTATAATGCCAGCAACGGTATACGGTTCTATAATGCCAGCAACGGTACACGGTTCTATAATGCCAGCAACGGTATACGGTTCTATAATGCCAGCAACGATACACGGTTCTATAATGCCAGCAACGGTATACGGTTCTATAATGCCAGCAACGGTACACAGTTCTATAATGTCAGCAACGGTACACGGTTCTATAATGCCAGCAACGGTATACGGTTCTATAATGCCAGCAACGGTATACGGTTCTATAATGCCAGCAACGGTACACGGTTCTATAATGCCAGCAACGGTATACGGTTCTATAATGCCAGCAACGGTATACGGTTCTATAATGCCAGCAACGGTATACGGTTCTATAATGCCAGCAACGGTATACGGTTCTATAATGCCAGCAACGATACACGGTTCTGTAATGCCAGCAACGGTATACGGTTCTATAATGCCAGCAACGGTACACAGTTCTATAATGTCAGCAACGGTACACGGTTCTATAATGCCAGCAACGGTATACGGTTCTATAATGCCAGCAACGGTATACGGTTCTATAATGCCAGCAACGGTACACGGTTCTATAATGCCAGCAACGGTATACAGTTCTATAATGCCAGCAACGATACACGGTTCTATAATGCCAGCAACGGTATACGGTTCTATAATGCCAGCAACGATACACGGTTCTATAATGCCAGCAACGGTACAGGGTTCTATAATGCCAGCAACGATACACGGTTCTATAATGCCAGCAACGGTACAGGGTTCTATAATGCCAGCAACGATACACGGTTCTATAATGCCAGCAACGGTATACGGTTTTATAATGCCAGCAACGGTACACGGTTCTATAATGCCGGCAACGGTATACGGTTCTATAATGTCAGCAACGGAACACGGTTCTATAATGCCAGCAACAATACACGGTTCTATAATGCCAGCAACGGTATACGGTTTTATAATGCCAGCAACGGTACACGGTTCTATAATGCCGGCAACGGTATACGGTTCTATAATGTCAGCAACGGAACACGGTTCTATAATGCCAGCAAAGATACACGGTTCTATAATACCAGCAACGGTATACGGTTCTATAATGCCAGCAACGGTACACAACATCAGTTATTATTGTGAAAATAAATTCTACACAAATTGTAATTCTATGATATCTCTGTTGCAATAATCCCGTTTAGAAAAAAGATAATTATTCACTAATTAAAATTTAATCATTGAATCGAGTTGGACCAAAATTATCACAACCAGATGTTGTACTAAAAGTATCACAACCAGATGTTGTACTAAAAGTATCACAACCAGATGTTGTACTAAAAGTACCACAACCAGATGTTGTACTAAAAGTATCACAACCAGATGTTGTACTAAAAGTATCACAACCAGATGTTGTACTAAAAGTATCACAACCAGATGTTGTACTAAAAGTACCACAACCAGATGTTGTACTAAAAGTATCACAACCAGATGTTGTACTAAAAGTATCACAACCAGATGTTGTACTAAAAGTATCACAACCAGATGTTGTACTAAAAGTATCACAACCAGATGTTGTACTAAAAGTACCACAACCAGATGTTGTACTAAAAGTATCACAACCAGATGTTGTACTAAAAGTATCACAACCAGATGTTGTACTAAAAGTATCACAACCAGATGTTGTACTAAAAGTACCACAACCAGATGTTGTACTAAAAGTATCACAACCAGATGTTGTACTAAAAGTATCACAACCAGATGTTGTACTAAAAGTATCACAACCAGATGTTGTACTAAAAGTATCACCACCAGATGTTGTACTAAGTCTGGGTAAAGAGAGTGGGAGGCCAGCATACAGGAGAGGAGAATACCAGAAGGTCAGAGAGTTCCTGGACCGGATACAATGGGTACGAGAACTCAGAGGAGTACCCACCCAGGACATGATGGACCTAGTAACGGACAAACTCAAAAGAAGCTGCAGAAAGATTTATACCACCACTAAGGGTTCAGGGAAGCACGACGAGCTCTCTCGACGCAAAAAGAAGAAAGAAATGGGCATGGTAGAAATATTGATAACACATAAATCACAATGTTTACAAAGATACCAGAAATGAGTACACAACAACTAGCGAAGTGGCAGAAAAGGGAGTATGAGAATGGTCTTGCACATTAGGCTACGTCTGAGCCACTGAACAGTTCATTATGAAAACACCATATTGAACTACATAACTGAATTTTCAGTCTTTCAGGAGAGGAACACTGAACTCTTTGAAGTTTCTCCGTGTGTTCCACTTCCATCTTTATTCAATATCAATGTCCACATGACATTCTCTCAACTTAAACAATAAAACACAATATTTTATATATTTACTGATAACAAGTAAATTGTATATTTGCTGACAAGTTTATATAAGAACTGACAACATTTTCCTCGAACCTCTTGTTCTAGGCACAGTGCAATTAATTCTCGTTAGACAGTTTTGCGTTATTTTTTTTTTTTTATATTTCTTTCCTCCAGAATTTTACTTACTAATTTCCTTTACCTGGTTGATACCTGGTTGATGGGGTTCTGGGAGTTCTTCTACTCCCCAAGCCCGGCCCGAGGCCAGGCTTGACTTGTGAGAGTTTGGTCCACCAGGCTGTTGCTTGGAGCGGCCCGCAGGCCCACATACCCACCACAGCCCGGTTGGTCCGGCGCTCCTTGGAGGAATAAATCTAGTTTCCTCTTGAAAATGTCCACGGTTGTTCCGGCAATATTTCTTATGCTTGCTGGGAGGGTGTTGAACAACCGCGGACCTCTGATGTTTATACAGTGTTCTCTGATTGTGCCTATGGCACCTCTGCTCTTCACTGGTTCTATTCTACATTTTCTTCCATATCGTTTACTCCAGTACGTTGTTATTTTACTGTGTAGATTTGGTACTTGGCCCTCCAGTATCTTCCAGGTGTATATTATTTGATATCTCTCTCGTCTTCTTTCTAGTGAGTACATTTGGAGGGCTTTGAGACGATCCCAATAATTTAAGTGCTTTATTCGTCTATGCGTGCCGTATATGTTCTCTGTATTCCCTCTATTTCAGCAATCTCTCCTGCTCTGAAGGGGGAAGTGAGTACTGATCAGTACTCAAGACGGGACAACACAAGTGACTTGAAGAGTACAACCATTGTGATGGGATCCCTGGATTTGAAAGTTCTCGTAATCCATCCTATCATTTTTCTGGCTGTCGCAATATTTGCTTGGTTATGCTCCTTAAACGTTAGGTCGTCAGACATCATTATTCCCAAATCCTTTACATGCCGTTTTCCTACTATGGGTACATTTGATTGTGTTTTGTACTCTGTATTATGTTTAAGGTCCTCATTTTTACCGTACCTGAGTACCTGGAATTTATCACTGTTAAACATCATGTTATTTTCTGCTGCCCAGTCGAAAACTTTATTAATATCAGCTTGAAGTTTTTCAATGTCCTCAGCCGAGGTAATTTCCATACTGATTTTTGTGTCATCTGCAAAGGATGATACGAAGCTGTGACTTGTATTTTTGTCTATATCTGATATGAGAATAAGGAAAAGCAGCGGTGCAAGGACTGTACCCTGAGGTACAGAGCTTTTCACTGCACTTGGACTAGATTTTATATGGTTGACAGTTACTCGCTGAGTCCTGTTTGACAGAAAACTGAGTATCCAGCGTCCTACTTTACCGGTTATTCCCATTGACTTCATTTTGTGTGCTATCACGCCATGGTCACATTTATCGAAAGCCTTTGCGAAGTCCGTGTATATCACATCAGCATTCTGTTTCTCTTCTAATGCCTCAGTGACTTTGTCGTAGTGCTCAAGTAGCTGTGAGAGGCACGATCTTCCCGCTCGAAATCCATGTTGGCCTGGGTTGTGAAGGTCATTGGTCTCCATGAAATTGGTGACCTGACTCCTAATCACTCTCTCAAATACTTTTATGATGTGCGATGTTAGTGCAACTGGTCTATAATTTTTTGCCAATGCTTTGCTCCCTCCCTTGTGTAGAGGGGCTATGTCTGCTACTTTAAGTGCATCTGGTATCTCCCCCGTGTCCAAGCTCTTCCTCCACACTATACTGAGTGCCTGTGCTACCGGCACTTTGCATTTCTTTATAAATATTGAATTCCATGAGTCTGGACCTGGGGCCGAGTGCATGGGCATGTTTTCAATTTCTTTTTCAAAATTTACTGCGCTCGTGTTTATATCAGTTATATTTACCGGGGTTTGAATATCCCGCATAAAGAAATTGTCTGGATCTTCCACCTTCATGTTGTTTATTGGAGTGCTAAACATGTCCTCATACTGCTTTTTTAGGATTTCACTAATTTCTTTGTCATTCTCCGTGTATGAACCTTCACTTGTACGAATAGGTCCAATACTGGCAGTGGTTTTTGCTTTTGATTTCGCATATGAGAAGAAATATTTTGGATTTTTCTTTATTTCCTGAATGGCTTTCTGTTCTAACTGCCTTTCTTCAGTTTCATATGAGTGTTTCAATTTCCGCTCGATTTCTTCAATCTCCCTATTTAAATTATTCCTTCTTTGACGGGAAATTCGTGTCTGCATAAGCAGTTCCGCTATTTTTTTCCTGCGTTTATAGTGTCGTCTGCGTTCTCTTTCTACGTTAGATCTCTTTCTGGCTTTCCTCAAAGGAACATGTTTCAGACAGACTTGATACGCTTCTGAAGTCAGTTTTTCTATTCCTTCTGTAGGACTTGTATTACTTAGAACAGTTCCCCATGGAATGTTTGTAAGTTCCCTGTTTATTATCTCCCAGTCTATCCTTTTATTATTAAAATTGAATTTACTGAATAGCCCCTCTCGCTTTATCAACGTTTTAGGTCTATTCTGAGTATTGATGGTCGTTTGCACTTCAATGAGCTTGTGATCTGAATATGTGGTATCTGATATCGTAATGTCTCTGATAATGTCTTCATTGTTCGTAAAGACAAGATCTAGAATATTTTCATTTCTCGTTGGCTCCGATATCTGCTGATTGAGTGAAAATTTGTCACAGAATCTAAGTAGTTCTCTAATCTGTGGTTGGTTAGGTCCTGATAGATTTCCTGGTATAACATTATTGTTTGCTATTTTCCACCTGAGACTAGGCAAGTTGAAGTCACCTAGGAAGATAATATCAGGTATCGGGTTCTCCAAATTATCAAGGCTATTCTCTATTTTGCTTATCTGTTCTGTGAATTCCTCAGCCGTTGCATCTGGCGGTTTGTATATTAGTATAATCACTAAATTTATTTTCTCTATTTTTAATCCCAGTACCTCTACCACCTCATTTGTAACGTTTAGGAGCTCCGAGCATACAAGATCTTCCCTAATATACAGACCCACTCCTCCATGTGACCTAATTTTCCTATCACACCTGTATAGGTTTTATCCTGGAATCCAGATCTCACTGTCCAACAATTCCCCTGCATGGGTTTCTGTGAAAGCTCCAAATACTGCATTTGACTCTGTGAGGAGGCCATTTATGAACTGTACTTTGTTGTTTGTTCTTGTTTTCAGTCCTTGTATGTTGGCAAAGATGAATGAGGTTACTCTATTAGTGATAGTTTGAATGGGAGACTTTTTCGGCAAGTCCATTATTCGTGGACATAATGAGTTTGTTCTGACCAGTACTGATTGTTGTAGGGCAGTTTTCTGTCGTAGTTGTAGTTCCCTTTCGGTGGGTAATTGTATCTGTAATTCTGGAATGCAAGTGGATCTGGCATCCAGTTCCATACACTCTCCATGCTGCTCCTTTTGAATTCTCTGCCGGTCTGGTATAAAAAATTTATAGAGTTTCCTCCAAATTCATTATCCTGCTTGCCACTCTTTATGTAGCGTTCCGTGCCTTTCACGTGAAAGTGTGGGCAGCTGAGGTCATAGCATTTTCTGTCCTCCAGTGAGGTTTGGCACATGTCAGGATGGAAAAACCTACATATTGATCCAAATCGACACTCACCTTTCCTAAGCATATTTAAACATTTTTTGGGATGTTGGTAACTGCATTCTAATCCTTTCTTATTACCAGCATATCTATGTCTGCATATGCCCTTTGCATAAAATTTGCATAAGTCTGTCCTTCTGTTCTGAATTGCTCTATCGGGAACCGTCGTGGTGTCTGTACCTATCGAGCTGTTAGTGCTGTCTATTACACTTTCTAGTTTACTGTCATCTACATCCTGGCCTACTGAGTCAGAGTTTACAACTTCCTGAGTTTCAGCCTCAGTTTCATCCCTGACTATAGCCTCCGCCCCTTGTATATTAGAATTGTTGTTCCTTTCCCACTCCTTCTGGATGGCTGGTAGGCTTCCAATGAATGATGTTTTCCGATCATGCGTCATGTTATCTAGAAGGTTTTTTAGGATATTCCAAGCTGGCAGGTCATTTTTACACACCCAGAGCAAGTGGCCAGCTCTCAGTGCCGTAGTGTTACTCACTCCTGTACAAGCTGAATGGAATCTAGTCTTACAGATATAACATTCAATTCCCGTTACCTTCGTCTTTAAGGAGTTGTTACAGTGGCCACAAATTTGTTTATTTACTCCCATATTGCCTTGTTTTGTTGTATATATCTATATATTTATAATATTATATGTATATTGTAAATTTGTAACAATATATATGCATATATATTTATATGTTTAATATTTATAATATTATATGTATACCGTATATTTGTAATATTATGTATGTTATTTTGTTCAAACTTTATGGCAGGTACTTAGCGTAGGTAGCGAGGCTGGTCCCCCGGTCAGTACAGGTGACCTCTTGTGGCCCAGGTTGATGTCACCAGTTTCCAGTTACCCGATTTATAACCACTGATGCCGCCTCTTGCCACTATTTTATATTTCTATTTTTCTATATGTATAATATTCACTTCCAACTTATATGTTGTTGTTATACCCGTTCCACATCACTGTTCCACGAATCACCGTTCACTATTTTTTTCCTAATACACGCATGTACACAAAGCCTCGTTCACTGGCTCACACGCGGTCTCCCGTTTATTCTCTATTTAACACAAAGTTCTATTGTTAATGACTATTTTCAATTTTCCAGCGGGTCACTATGCACTTTGTTATGTCTGTAATCAGTAATCCACGGCAGTAGTCCTAGGAATCCCTGTTAATGTCACGATTTTAACGGAGCGCGCACGGTACGTCTACCCCCTCCCTCGACCCCTTTGTTTCAACATTTAAACACTATTTTTCCAGAGTCAAGTTCCAAGGTATTCAGAAGTGTTACATTAATATTATTGAGCCAATATAACATTTCCTCTTCCACAATTGATCTTCAACACAAAAAAAAATATCGACGATGATGTTAGAAGACTGACGTGTAGTTGATTGTAGTTCCAACGACCATCAATTGTTGACTGTAGAAAATCTTGGTCCTCTTGTACTTCATTCCAGATTAAGCTAAAGGACAACAGACTGTCCGAGAACTGAGTGTTGAGTGACGAGTGACAGTCCGTGACTGGCTGCCGCTTGTCAGGTGAACCTCGCTAAAGAGACGCGATTCATTACTCATCGCGTAGCTCCCAAGACAGTCTCGATAGAAGAGAGTGAACCAGCAGCTGAACCACGGTAGTGCAAGACTTAAAAGCACAACTGTGTTTGGTGACGGAAGTATCTTCAGAGGGGCGTTAAGGTGTGTGACGTGTTGACAAAACAAGTGGCTCCCAATCTTCAGTCACCATGGCTCACTTCATCTCAGGCGTTTCTTGAAGACACCAGACTACTGGACCGTAAACACCATTTGTGTATACCCAAGTACAGTTAACCTTGGGCCGAGGGAGGTCATTTGGCACCCTACTATGGCGAGTCAACTGTACTCTGTAGGGAGCCCGTGTCGTTCATCTGGTGTCTGCCTCGTTCTGCGTGCATTACAATAGACAACGTAACCATGGTTCCAGAGATGAGAACAATTAGTACTGCTACATGCTGGCTCCCTTTCCGATCTCTCTACATTTACTTCCGGTCTGCTTGCACAAAAGCAGACCGGAAGTAGCAGACTGCTCTGCTCAGAAGAGCAGAGCAAATTCTTCCTATTTTAGGAAGAATTTCAGTTAGAATATATTTCAGTTTCGAGAGTGTTCATATAACAACTTTTCGTAAAATTAATGATTAATTGAATGGAGTCTATTGTGTAGTGAATTTCCCACCCATTTATATTTTCCTTGTGTTTTATTGTTGAGTAAACTCCAGTGAACTTTACAAGCATCCCACCGCTGCCACCATTGTAACGGGGTCCAGTCTTTAACCTTACTTAAACTGGTTATATACTGGTCGGTATTATTAAAAAAATTTAATGTAACCTTCAGTCAACAACCCTCGTGACCTTGCAAACGCCATATCTTGGCGTTTGATCACCGAGATATCACGACACGAGGACGAGGACGGAGAACGCCGCCACCAACTGACTTCATAAAACCCACTGAATAATTCCCCCAATTGACGGTGAAGCAGGAACCGTCAATTAGACATAATCCCCGAAAGTGGCTCCACCAATTATCCGAAAGAAGAGATGAGATTATTTTAAATTTGTGGAATTAACTAAGTTACAAAAGGGATTATACTATTTTAAATTGATAAAGGGATGCGTGTTAAGTTCACTGGAGTTTAATCAGCCAAAAAAAAAAAAAAAAACAAGGAAAATATAAATGGGTGGTGGGAAATTCACTACACAATAGACTTTATTAAATTATTTATTTAGTTTACGAAACGTTGTTATATGAACACTCCCGAAACTGAAATATATTCTAACTTAAATTCTTCCTAAAATGGAGGCAATGGTATGGACTACAAAATAATGTGGCTTCTATAACTGTCCTCAAAACAAGTAGACAGATCTTCTTACCTTAAATAACACAAGCTCGGCGAGGTGGACTGCCTGCTTTAGGGGAAGGTCTTGACCCGCTGATTATCACAGCCACACTAACTTACTCTCTGACCTCCAAGCTGTGAAGCTCAACTTGGATTACTCCGCCAGCCTACTGGCTGCCAGACTAGTAAGCAAAGTTAATTGGAAAAGCTAATCTTATTTACTGGCCAACTCTGGTGATATAATTCCTATTGAAACTGATGGTAATTATAGAGGTTCTTGAGCACGGCTATTTTCAATTATAATATTGAATAGCGATCTGAATTTATAATTTATGAATTACCAACAGGGAAGATTGTGGTCTTCGTGGCCGCCTGACCTCCTTGACCCAAGGTGAGTCAAGGATCCAGCCGAGCCAGGTCGAACCAGTCCACTATTCTAAATGACTTCAACTGTCTCTTTGACAACATACCAGACTGGATTTTCTAGATGAGAACTCTAAATTCATGTTAAACTAACATAAGTACTCAAACAAGATTGGTTATTAATGCCGTTAGTTTAATAACTGAATTCTCCTAAATTGATATATTATGCTGACAAGAGACATGTGACAATAATACCGGCTAATCTCTTGGGACAACCTTTTGTGACAATCCAACGTCTCTTTCCAAGCGATTAACAATACACAAACAACAGGGCTCCATCAAGGAACATATAATCTCTTCTCACAACCAGATCATCATCAGAGAAATCTTGAAAAACAACACAGAAATCATCGAAAGATACAGCGATAGCACGAGGCTCGACATCAGCGAGGCACTACACATCAAAAAGTCAGCACCAGCAATCAACAGCCAATTAACACATAACTACATTCTATCCACTTCAAGACCCCGAACCAACACAGAAGCAGCAAGAGAAAATATGGGCCAATAGGCCCCTCTGCAGTTACTTTCATTCTTATGTACCCACCTCACCCAATACCCACCTCACCCAAAACATTTGTGTCATATAACCTCATCCAAATCGAATATAACCAAGATGTAGGTGGTTAAATGTATCATACACAGTGTATCATAAGAGTAGGGTTAAGTGTAAACAAGTCTTTGAGAATGTAAGAAGCCCATACGAAACCCTTCTAGGCGTCAGACTAAAATAAAAATGAAATTTGGAGAGTTGATATTACAATTACCCTTGACAGTAAAGAAAAACGTAAGAAATATTGATAAGATTCGTATAGAATTATTAATCTTACCTTTTCGGTCATATTCAACAACATATGTTTACAAGAAAGACTGCTACCAAAATATACTAATATATATATATATATATATATATATATATATATATATATATATATATATATATATATATATATATATATATATATATATATATATATATATATATATATAAAAGTGCTGCTGGGGTAAAAGTGCTGATAGCTTTTTGAAGGAGTTGGGGTCTAAGCTAATCGAAACTACTAGAGACCCTAGAGCCGCCAGTTTTCTTTTTCAGCGCCTTAGTGTGGCAATCCAGAGAGGAAATGCTCACTGCATCCATGGTTTCTGCCCGCCATCTGAGGAGCTGGGGGAGCTGTTCAACTTGTGACAAGCAGCCTTGTACCCTGCATGTAATCAATATTGTAACATTTTTTGTGTAATGACATTTTCAAATAAAGTTAGATAAATGTACACACATACCAAAAGAATAGGGGTGGTAGGAGAAGAAAATATCAAAGTGTTCAGTGAGGATCCACAAGGTCTTCTCTGAGTACTCTTTATTTTCTTCTCCGAGGCTATGGGTCCCTACACTTTCACCAGAGGTGGTACCCCTTCTAGGTTTAAATATATATATATATATATATATATATATATATATATATATATATATATATATATATATATATATATATATATATATATATATAAATATATATATATATATATATATATATATATATATATATATATATATATATATATATATATATATGAGAAAACAATATAATAGTATTGAATAAAACACACATTAACCCAGCTAATAGTCTAATAATTACTTTAAACTTCCTCTGAACATATAATACGTATTACTCACACATATTTTATTCTGTCATACGCACCGATTATGAAGTATTAATTCAGGATTAAAGTTAATATGTGTTGAAGTGACGAGTATAATCATGGACCAGTTAATACGTGAAAAATAATTAGCAGGTCTCTAATAAAGGTGTTTGACGGGTGTTTCATTGAAGCGGCTGGCTTTGATATGTTGAATTTATTTTTGTTATGGTAATTGAGGATACAGAGTCGTTCTTCAATGTGTGTGTGTGTGTGTGTGTGTGTGTGTGTGTGTGTGTGTGTGTGTGTGTGTGTGTGTGCTCACCTAGTTGTACTCACCTAGTTGTGCTTGCGGGGGTTGAGCTCTGGCTCTTTGGTCCCGCCTCTCAACCGTCATTCAACAGGTGCACAGATTCCTGAGCCTATTGGGGTCTATCATATCGACACTTGAAACTGTGTATGGAGTCATCCTCCACCACATCACTTCCTAATGCATTCCATTTGTCAACCACTCTGACACTAAAAAAGTTTTTTTCTAATATCTCTGTGGCTCATTTGGGCACTCAGTTTCCACCTGTGTCCCCTAGTGCGTGTGCCCCTTGTGTTAAATAGCCTGTCTTTATCAACCCTGTCGATTCCCTTGAGAATCGCGCGCGCGCGTGTGTGTGTGTGTGTGTGTACTCAACTATTTGTGTCTGGAGGATCGAGCATATACTCTTGGATCCCGCCTTTCGAGCATCGGTTGTTTACAGCAATGACTATGGTCCTATTTCCCTATCATACCTAGTTTTAAAATTATGAATAGTATTTGCTTCCACAACCTGTTCCTGAAGTGCATTCCATTTCCCCACTACTCTCACGCTAAAAGAAAACTTCCTAACATCTCTGTGACTCATATGAGTTTCCAGCTTCCATCCATGTCCCCTCGTTCTGTTACTATTCCGCATGAACATTTCGTCTATGTCCACTCTCTCAATCCCTCTGAGTATCTTGTACGTTCCTATCATGTCCCCCCTCTCCCTTCTTCTTTCTAGTGTCGTAAGGCACAGTTCCCTCAGGTGCTCCTCATACACCATCCCTCGTAACTCTGGGACGAGTCTCGTTGCAAACCTCTGAACCTTTTCTAGTTTCCTTATATGCTTCTTCAGATGGGGACTCCATAATGAGGCAGCATACTCTAAGACTGGCCTCACGTAGGCAGTGTAAAGCGCCCTAAATGCCTCCTTACTTAGGTTTCTGAATGATGTTCTAACTTTTGCCAGTGTAGAGTATGCTGCTCTCGTTATCCTATTTATATGTGCTTCAGGAGATGATTAGGTGTTACGTCCACCCCCAGGTCTCTTTCTCGCGTCGTCACAGGTAGGCAGTTCCCCTTCATTGTGTACTGTCCCTTTGGTCTCCTATCACCTAGTCCCATTTCCATAACTTTACATTTGCTCGTGTTGAACTACTGTAGCCATTTCTCTGACCATCCCTGCAACCTGTTCAAGTCCTCTTGGAGGTTCTTGCAATTATCATCTGCCACAACTCTGTTTTGTTCCACACACACATCTGTGTGTACTCACCTAGTACTCACCTAGTTGTGTCTGCAGGATCGAGCATTGACTCTTGGATCCCGCCTTTCGAGCATCGGTTGTTTACAGCAATGACTCCTGTCCCATTTCCCTATCATACCTAGTTTTAAAAGTATGAATAGTATTTGCTTCCACAACCTGTTCCCCAAGTGCATTCCATTTTCCCACTACTCTCACGCTAAAAGAAAACTTCCTAACATCTCTGTGACTCATCTGAGTTTCAAGCTTCCATCCATGTCCCCTCGTTCTGTTACTATTCCGTGTGAACATTTCGTCTATGTCCACTCTGTCAATCCCTCTGAGTATCTTGTACGTTCCTATCATGTCCCCCCTCTCCCTTCTTCTTTCTAGTGTCGTAAGGCACAGTTCCCTCAGGCGCTCCTCATACACCATCCCTCGTAGCTCTGGGGCGAGTCTCGTTGCAAACCTCTGAACCTTTTCCAGTTTCATTATATGCTTCTTCAGATGGGGACTCCATGATGAGGCGGCATACTCTAAGACTGGCCTCACATAGGCAGTGTAAAGCGCCCTAAATGCCTCCTTACTTAGGTTTCTGAATGATGTTCTAACTTTTGCCAGTGTAGAGTACGCTGCTGTCGTTATCCTATTAATATGTGCCTCAGGAGATAGATTAGGTGTTACGTCCACCCCCAGGTCTCTTTCACGCGTCGTTACAGGTAGGCTGTTCCCCTTCATTGTGTACTGTCCCTTTGGTCTCCTATCTCCTAGTCCCATTTCCATAACTTTACATTTGCTCGTGTTGAATTCTAGTAGCCATTTCTCTGGCCATCTCTGCAATCTGTTCAGGTCCTCTTGGAGGATCCTGCAATCCTCATCTGTCACAACTCTTCTCATCAACTTTGCGTCATCCGCAAACATCGACATGTAGGACTCTACGCCTGTAAACATGTTGTTAACATATACAAGAAATAGAATTGGTCCCAGCACCGATCCTTGTGGTACTTCACTTGTTACTGTTCGCCAGTCCGACTTCTCGCCCCTTACCGTAACTCTTTGGCTCCTTCCTGTTAGGTAGTTCCTTATCCATGCTAGGACCTTTCCCCCCACCCCCGCCTGCCTCTCGACCTTGAACAGCAGTCTCATGTGCGGTACTGTATCAAAGGCTTTTTGGCAGTCCAGAAATATGCAGTCTGCCCAACCATCTCTGTCCTGTCTTATCCTCGTTATTTTATCATAGAATTCCAGAAGGTTTGTTAGGCACGATTTCCCTGTCCAGAACCCATGTTGATGTTTGTTCACAAACCTAATGTTCTCCAGGTGTGCAACCAGTCGTAGCCTAATTATTCTTTCCAGTATTTTACAGGGGATGCTTGTCAGTGATACAGGTCTATAGTTAAGTGCCTCCTCCCTATCACCTTTCTTGAAGATCGGCACGACATTTGCCTTCTTCCAGCAACTGGGCAATTCTCCTGACATAAGTGACTCATTAAAGATCATTGCCAGATCAAAGATAAAGATCATCTGTGTGTGTATGTGTGTATGTGTGTGTGTGTGTGTGTGTGTGTGTGTGTGTGTGTGTGTGTGTGTGTGTGTGTGTGTGTGTGTGTGTTCTCGCCTATTTGTACTCACCTATTTGTGCTTGCGGGGGTTGAGCTTCGGCTCTTTGGTCCCGCCTCTCAACTGTCAATCAACTGGTGTACAGATTCCTGAGCCTACTGGGCTCTGTCATATCTACAATTGAAACTGTGTATGGAGTCAGCCTCCACCACATTACTGCCTAATGCATTCCATCCGTTAACTACTCTGACACTGAAAAAAATCGAGTCTTTATGGCTCATTTTCCTAATCAATTTTCACAGGTGTCCCCATGTGCGAGTACCACTTGACTGAAATAATCTCTCTTTATCTGCCCTGTCAATTCCTGTGAGAATTTTGTATGTGGTAATCATGTCTTCCTGAACTCTTCTGTCGTCCAGTATCGTGAGTTGCAATTCACGCAGCCTTTCTTCGTAACTCATACCTCGTAATTCTGGGACTGGACTGGTAGCATACCTTTGAACCTTCTCCAACTTTGTATTATGCTTGACAAGGTATGGACTTCATGCCAGAGCCGCATATTCCAGAATTGGTCTGACATATGTGGTATAAAAGGTTCTAAGTGATGCCTTACGCAAATTTCTTAAAGCAGTTCTGATGTTAGCCAGCCTCGTATACGTTACTGATGTATGATGTGGCCTTCTTGTGATGTTGGCTTCAGGAGACAGGTTCGGCGTGATATCACCTGCTGGGCCTGTCTCTCTGTCAGTTTCATGGAGGACGTTATCACCCAGTTTGTTCTTGTGTTTGGGCTCCTGCTTCCTTCATCTAGCTTCAATACTTTACATTTACTTGAGTTAAACTTTAGTAGCCATTTGTTGGACAATTTGTTCAGTTTGTCTAGGTCATCTTGTTGCCACTTGCTATCTTCCTCTGCATTAATCTTCCCCATAATTTTCGTTTCATTTGCAACCATTGAGAGGGACGAATCTATTCCCTCTGGGAGATCGTTTATATATATCAGAAACAGGATAGATCCAAGGACTGATCCCTGCGGGACTCCATTAATGAAGTCTCGCCACTCTGAGACCTCACCCCTCACAGTGACTCGCTGTCTTCTGTTGCTTAAGTACTCCCTTATCCAATGAAGTAGCTTCCCTTTTACTCCTGCCAGCATCTCCAGCTTGTGCACTAGTCACATATAGGGTGATGTGGCAAAGGCTTCTCTTCTCCGCATTTCGTGTTTTTCCTTTTGGACCGGGACAACCTTGTCTGCTGCCTCCTTACACTTCTGCGTGATGTATTGATGTACTCTATAACACCATCATGGCTCTGTAACACCATCATGGCTCTGTAACACCATCATGGCTCTATAACACCACCATGGCTCTGTAACACCACCATGGCTCTATAACCCCACCATGGCTCTATAACACAATCATGGCTCTGTAACATCATCATGGCTCTATAGCATCATCATGACTAACACTATCATGGCTCTATAACACCATCATGGCTCTGTAACACCACCATGGCTCTGTAACACCATCATGGCTCTATAACACCACCATGGCTCTGTAACACCATCATGGCTCTATAACACCACCATGGATCTATAACACCACCATGGCTCTATAACACCACCATGGCTCTATAACACAATCATGGCTCTGTAACATCATCATGACTCTATAGCATCATCATGACTAACACTATCATGGCTCTATAACACCACCATGGCTCTGTAACACTATCATGGCTCTATAACACCACCATGGCTCTGTAACACCATCATGGCTCTATAACACCACCATGGCTCTATAACACCACCATGGCTCTATAACACCACCATGGCTCTATAACAAAATCATGGCTCTGTAACATCATGGCTCTATAGCATCATCATGACTAACACTATCATGGCTCTGTAACACCATCATGGCTCTATAACATCATCATGACTCTATAACACCATGATGGCACTACAACACCACCATCGCTCTATAACACCACCATGGCCCTATAACACCATGATGGCACTATAACATCACCATGGCTCTTAAACACCACCATGGCTCTATAACACCATTATGGCTCTATGACACCAACATGGCTCTATAACACCATCAGGGCTCTATAACTTCATGATAGCACTATAACACCATCAGGGCTCTATAACTTCATGATGGCACTATAACACCATCATGGCTCTATAACACAACCATGGCTCTATAACTTCATGATAGCACTATAACACCATCAGGGCTCTATAACTTCATGATGGCACTATAACACCATCGCGGCTCTATAACACTACAATGGCTCTATAACACCACCACGGCTCTATAACACCATCATGGCTCTATAACACCACCATGGCTCTATAACACCATCATGGCTCTATAACGCCATTAGGGCTCTATAACAACATGGCTCTATAACACCACCATGGCTCTATAACACCATCAGGGCTCTATAACACCACCATGACTCTATAACACCACCATGGCTCTATGACACCACCATGGCTCGATAACACCACCATGACTCTATAACACCATGATGGCTCTATAACACCATCAGGGCTCTATAACAACATGGCTCTATAACATCACCATGGCACTATAACACCATCATGGGTCTATAACACCACCATGGCTCTATAACACCACTATGACTCTATAACACCATCATGGCTCTATAACACCATCAGGGCTCTATAACAACATGGCTCTATAACACCACCATGGCTCTATAACACCATCATGGCTCTATAACACCACCATGGCTCTATAACACCACCATGGCTCTATAACACCACCATGGCTCTGTAACACCACCATGTCTCTATAACACCACCATGGCTCTATAACACCATCAGGGCTGTATAACACCACCATGGCTCTATAACACCACCATGACTCTATAACACCACCATGGCTCTATAACACCACCATGGCTCTATAACACCACCATGGCTCTGTAACACCACCATGTCTCTATAACACCACCATGGCTCTATAACACCATCAGGGCTCTATAACACCACCATGGCTCTATAACACCACCATGGCTCTATAACACCACCATGACTCTATAACACCACCATGACTATATCACCATCATGGCTCTATAAAGAGTTGACAAGAGCAACTCATGTATCCTGGGCCGCTTCCCTCTCAACTGGTAAACAGTGTTGCAGATAATGAACACTCTCGCCTGTCACTACCCTCAAGTGCAGTGTTGCATCTGCAACATGATATCTCAATAGACTTAAGGCACTGAACACGAGGCTTCAGAGTACACAGAGAGGTGTAGTGTACACACTGTGTACTCACCAACTAGGGCAGTACACAGAGAGGTGTACTGTACACACTGTGTACTCACCAACTAGGGCAGTACACAGAGAGGTGTACTGTACACACTGTGTACTCACCAACTTGGGCAGTACACAGAGAGGTGTACTGTACACACTGTGTACTCACCAACTAGGGCAGTACACAGAGAGGTGTACTGTACACACTGTGTACTCACCAACTAGACCAGTACACAGAGAAGTGTACTGTACACACTGTGTACTCACCAACTAGGGCAGTACACAGAGAGGTGTACTGTACACACTGTGTACTCACCAACTAGACCAGTACACAGAGAGGTGTACTGTACACACTGTGTACTCACCAACTAGGGCAGTACACAGAGAGGTGTACTGTACACACTGTGTACTCACCAACTAGGGCAGTACACAGAGAGGTGTACTGTACACACTGTGTACTCACCAACTAGGGCAGTACACAGAGAGGTGTACTGTACACACTGTGTACTCACCAACTAGGGCAGTACACAGAGAGGTGTACTGTACACACTGTGTACTCACCAACTAGGGCAGTACACAGAGAGGTGTACTGTACACACTGTGTACTCACCAACTAGGGCAGTACACAGTGTGTCAATAAGGGTCATCACAAGCCTCTTGATCACATGTGGTGTGGGAGGAAGTTCATTTGGTATATATTTGTTTATATATATTTTATATCGTGACTCTGGTCTTGGTCTTCAGTTATATAAATACCTTTCAGTCCTGCATTAATTACATTATGATGATAATATATAACTTTCTTATAAAAAGCTTTCCTAGTTACTGTTGTATTTTGTGGCAGGTTTATTCCACTTGTAATGGTTTTGGTAAAAAAAAAATTGAAAGACTTGATGCGTAATTACCCAATTAGATCCGTGGTGGTAAAGATGGGCTAATGCTTGTTAATCCATCAGCTGCGCCTCTTATTAGTAAAACAATTTGCACTTTACTGGAAACAGATGACGATCTAACTTTCCTGGACCACTGCTTGGTGGGCCCAGCCACTTGGGTTAGACGGTAGAGCGACGGTCTTGCTTCACGCGGGTCGGTGTTCAATTCCCGACCGTCCACCAAGTGGTTGGGCACCATTCCTTTCCCCTGTCCCATCCACTAGTCCTTATCCTGACCCCTTCCCAGCGTTATATAGTCGTTGTGGCTTGGCGCTTTCCCTTGATAACTCTCTCTCCTTCTTCTTTGTTTACGTGATGGTGATGAGGCACAGAACCCCAGGATGGTGATGGTGTGGGAACCGACCTGTGAGATTTATATTTATTTAATTTATATATTTCGATAGCAATTTGTATGATGAGTGGACTGTATTTCTGCAATAATCTCACAAATCGATCCACTGAACAATAGGGGGGGGGGGGGGTTATATTGAATTTATATATATGCAGCCAATCAAACTACAGTATTAAACTACATATTATACATTGAAAAGGTTCCTTATCTTATTGTACAGCAGGCCTTAGTCCACCAGATATAACTAGGATGTAGACACCAAATTATCCTCTTTGAGGTAGCTTCCATCACCCAGTAACTGGTACACAAAGCATGCTTCCTCGTCTTGACCTGTCAAAAGGGCGCTAGCTGTAAAGCCAGAATCCTAATATATGAAAGCTATATCAGGGAGAAAACACTGTACAAGGAACCATAAAGACCAAGGCTTAATTACCATTTATGAGTCGATCATTCGTGTTCTAATTGGTACGCCCTATCTACTGACATTAATGGCCATAAATGAAAGATAAACGGGTTTCGGAAAGACACCTCCCTTGTATTTGCTGACAGCGTGTTGATGATGAAAGACCACTACTCTGATCTTCGTCACACTTCGTCCAAGAGAATTTATAGGAGCAGTTACTAGCTCCAACGACTCTGGTCTTAAACAATAACAATGGCTGACCACTCCCTCACAACTGACGCTACTGGCCTACATTGTCCAGATGACAATAAGTGACAGAAGGGTCACATTTACTCTATTTTAATATTGATAATTAAGTTAATTTATATGAGATGTTTTTATGATGGTAAAGTCCAAAGACTAATGTATTTAACAATAATTCCCAGCAGAATAGCTGGTGACTTTATAATAGTATGTGGTAATGATATCCCATTTTCTATAGACGGAAAATTCCACTACAAGTTACATTTTCTATGGGTTAACTTGTTTATACAATGCAGCAATATTATCTGCCTGTATGATATTATTAAATGGTGTCGGATTTTCCGACATAATTCCCCGGGAGGCTGCTCACGGGTCGAAGTCCTCTTTAGAACAGACGAACTCCGATACGCCTCCCTCGAATTATTAATGTTAATAGTTAGTAATCACACATTTGTGCGTCTGTTCGTACAGGACGGATGTCCCATACTCGAGTTACAGGGGTTAGAAGTCTAATGCGATTTCATTTCCCTGTTAACTCTTGAAAGGCTAAAATTCAAGCCTAATTACATATTATTTAACCCAGAAGACTGGATGTGATCAAGTACTACAGTCAAGTATGATTCAGGGACTGCAGTGAGATCAGTGACATTAGATATAACTTGAATCTTGGTCAGGTAACTGGTCACTGATATATAAACACTGAGGCCCATGGAATACATCTTGATTAAATAATAAATGTATCAAATCAGTCATCAGATTTATTGGGGTTTAATTTAGTTAATTGATTCAGAGGATTGAATAGCCCATCATTAAAGTAAAGTATGGTTCTGAGATTGCAGTGGGTTCAGTGACATTGGTCGCAGTGACTTGTAGCTGTCTAGGCTACTGTTCACTGATTTTCCACTGAAGCCTCATGAACTCATTTTCAGCTTTAAAATGATGATATTAACATCAACCTCTGTTACTATAGTCAGCTGTAATCGCCTTAGTATAATGCTACTGGAGAAATATAATCAGCTGACAAATTTAGATTTCTACTGTTATTGTTTATTTGCAGTCATAGGTCTCCTCAGGCTTGATACTGGACCTGAGAGTAATTTACCTCCTGTAGAATTTAACATGGTTATGTCCTGATATTTAGTAGGGCTACCGATGAATCGATGGGAATAGTCTGTCCCTACAAGGAGACCGAAGTCGGTGAGGTGATCAGACTTAATATTATCTGCCAATTGTATTCCTCTATTTCTCAGGAATTTGGCTGTTGCTCTCAGACCTTGAACTTGTAGGTCTACTGTATTTTGTCCACCACAATGGATTGTACTCAACAGACGTACCTGCCTAAACGTACTGATGGTTGCACCACCTGGTAAACTTGAGGTCCTGCAACTGTTACAAACCCTGAGATATTGAATGACGTCTGGGCTACAGGCCTTAATTGTAGTTCATCTGCCAAATTTTTAGTGACATATGTTCTCTGGGACCCTTGGTCAAACAACCCTCGGGTATGGACCTTGGCCCTCTTATTCAGGATGGTAATTTTGGCAGTAGGCAAAGTTGTATTACCTTTAGACTTTGCCGATTGGACACTCTTTGTTGGTTGCACCTTGCAGTACTGTACTGTGGTGGGAATGCTATCTTCCACCTTGGGTCTTGAATACGTTAATTTCGTATATTTGCAGTGCTGCATGGTGCCTACCTCTTCTACACCTGTTACAGGTGTTGAATTGGGTATCACAATAGTCTATGTTGTGTGACTTGAGACACCTTGAACATCTCCCTAATTCCTGGAGTTGCTCAATACGAGTGTCTCTGGTTGGATAATTAGCACAACAGTATGCTGAATGTTTCTTTTTGCAGAACATACATGTCCCCCAGCCTACTGCACGTTTGGAAGTTACCGGTTTGGGTGAACTCGTATCAGTAGGCTTGGAGGATTCTGCTGCATTGTCAGATTTTCTGCAACTTGATGTTAGAGTAATTGGTTGATGTTTATTTGGGGTAGTTGTTTTACCCTTTAATTGACTATAATTTTCTATTCCTGAAGGCTTGCATGAGGCTTTAACTTCCTCATTTGCTCGTCGTTTGTTTATGATGGAATGTAAACCTTCAGTGATGTCCTGTACTGTCAGGATGGTGTTATGTTGATGTGCATATAATTCATCTAGTATATCGCTGGACAATTTTCGTTGAAGGACTACTTTGGTCATCCATTCACTAGTAGTTATATCCACCTTAAGACTGAATGTTCTTAGTAGTGACTCAAACTCCATGCTGAAGGATTGTAATGAGTCAGCAGTCTGATCAGGTTGAGGTAAGTCCAGCAATTGTAGTACTAGATGTATGACAGTTTTCTCATTGCCAGCATTATTCCTAGGAAGCTGGACTGGGAAATTAGTGCTGTCGCTATTTTCATTTACATTTTCTACTACTGGTTCAGCTTCACCTCTAGTTTGGAGGCATGTTAACTTAGTAGCCTCAAGTATTGGGTTTTCAGAATCCACAGAGACTGTGGATTAATTGTCTGAGAACTGCTTAATTTCTGGTGGTAAAATATTGGGTGAAGCTGTAGTGGGTGAAGCGTTATCCTCGTTGATTAAAGGATCTAATCTGGCTTGACATTTATTCTCAAAAAGATCCATAACATTATCTACTTTATTTGATGTACTTGCTAATTGTTCTGATTCAATTATCCTTTGTAAATGTTCCAACCTGGCTTGAGTTTCTTCTTCATATCGTGCTAGGTCAGACAGGAATGGTTCCACATCTTCAACTACTATGTCGTCGTCGTCGTGGACCTGATTTTGGTAAGATTTCCTATTTGCTTTCAATATATGCAATTGGGTTTGAATCTGTTATAGTGATATTTTCAACCGACGATAATTAATTACAGGCTCATATAACAACTGTTCATATTGGTCAAGATCTCTTGTCAGTTGACGTTTACTTGCTACTAAAGCACGCTTTGCTTTCTGTGGATTAGTCATGGTGACTTGTTAATTGGATAGTTCTAGCTCATAAATTGTGAGCAAGTACTGATGGTAGCCTAAGGTAAAATTCTGCAATCACTAGGCTATAATCCTACCTCTACTAGAGGTTAGCACTTAAAATTAATACACATTATATATTTACAATCATACACACTAATGATTTGAGTGATAAACCAGTGTCACTGGAAGTACCTTTAGGTTAGCTCTTCTATATCACCCTAGGACGGTATAGACACTAATTAATCACTCAAAGGTGTAATGATAAGTAAATTATTATATATACAACTCAAGTTGATAAAAATTACACCCAAAATAGGGTCTGCACCATTCATTAATATTGCTAGGTTCTTTAATATAGTACAACTAGACTATGGTAATAATGGAACTAGAATGAACAATAAATAGCTCAACTAGTCAATGGTAATATCCTACCCTGTTGTGGGTTGGCAATTGGTAAATATTGTAATGTGAACACTAGTGCAATATATATTAAATAATTCTCTACTTTGGAGATATAATATACACAATTATTGATAATAGCCTCTTAATTGCCTCTATGAAACTTCTAATATTATCAAGAAGTATTAAATATTATTAGTGACCTCACGAAATTAACTCCACAACATTCGTGGATAATCTCTCGCGAAATTTAACACCACGAAATCCGTGAACAATCTTGCGAAGACACAGCCACTAATTTAGCTGGCTTCAATATTAGCGCTGTCAATTCACAGAATAACACGCCACCAAATCTGTGGGTGTGCATGAAACCACTGATAAGGCTGAACTGAACTGAGGGGGGCTCGTGAACTCGTTCGAGGCAACGCCGCCGTCTTTGACTGGCTTTGTATAAATCACACTGCACTAGTATATTTAATTTGATGACAATCTAGCTCTCTAGACCATCTAGGTTCGAATGATCATAGAATCTAGGTTCGAAGGACCAATAATGTGGGAACCGACCTGTGAGATTTATATTTATTTAATTTATATATTTCGATAGCAATTTGTATGATGAGTGGACTGTATTTCTGCAATAGTCTCACAAATCGATCCACTGCACATTAGGGGGGGAGGGGGGTTTATATTGAATTTATATATATGCAGCCAATCAAACTACAGTATTAAACTACATATTATACATTGAAAAGGTTCCTTATCTTATTGTACAGCAGGCCTTAGTCCACCAGATATAACTAGGATGTAGACACCAAATTATCCTCTTTGAGGTAGCCTCCATCACCCAGTAACTGATGCACAAAGCATGCTTCCTCGTCTTGACCTGTCAAAAAGGCGCTAGCTGTAAAGCCAGAATCCTAATTAGAGAAAACACTGTACAAGGAACCATAAAGACCAAGGCTTAATTACCATTTATGAGTCGATCATTCGTGTTCTAATTGGTACGCCCTATCTACTGACATTAATGGCCATAAATGAAAGATAAACGGGTTTCGGAAAGACACCTCCCTTGTATTTGCTGACAGCGTGTTGATGATGAAAGACCACTACTCTGATCTTCGTCACACTTCGTCCAAGAGAAATTATAGGAGCAGTTACTAACTCCAATGACTCTGGTCTTAAACAATAACAATGGCTGACCACTCCCTCACAAGTGACGCTACTGGCCTACATTGTCCAGATGACAGTAAGTGATAGAAGGGTCACATTTACTCTATTTTAATATTGATAATTAAGTTAGTTTATATGAGATGTTTTTATGATGGTAAAGTCCAAAGGCTAATGTATTTAACAATAATTCCCAGCAGAATAGCTGGTGACTTTATAATAGTATGTGGTAAAGATATCCCGTTTTCTATAGACGGAAAATTCCACTACAAGTTACATTTTCTATGGGTTAACTTGTTTATACAATGCAGCAATATTATCTGCCTGTATGATATTATTAAATGGTGTCAGAATTTCCGACAGATGGAGACACAGAACCCGAGGATGGTGATGTGGCACAAAACCCCAGGATGGTGATGTGGCACAGAACCCCAGGATGGTGATGGGACACAGAACCCCAGGATGGTGACAGAGGCACAGAACCCCAGGATGGTGATGGGACACAAAACCCCAGGATGGTGACAGAGGCACAGAACCCCAGGATGGTGATGGGACACAGAACCCCAGGAAGGTGACAGAGGCACAGAACCCCAGGATGGTGATGGAGACACAGAACCCCAGGATGGTGATGGAGACACAGAACCCCAGGATGGTTATGGGGCACAAAACCCCAGGATGGTGATGGAGGCACAGAACCCTAGGATGGTGATGAGACACTGAACCCCAGGATTGTGATGGAGACACAGAACCCCAGGATGGTGATGGGGCACAGAACCCCAGGATACTGATGGGACACAGAACCCCAGGATGGTGATGGGGCACAGAACCCCAGGATAGTGATGGGGCACAGAACCCCAGGATAGTGATGGGACACAGAACCCCAGGATGGTGATGTGACACAGAACCCCAGGATAGTGATGGGACACAGAACCCCAGGATGGTGATGAGACACAGAACCCCAGGATAGTGATGGAGACACAGAACCCCAGGATGGTGATGGGGCACAGAACCCCAGGATAGTGATGGGACACAGAACCCCAGGATGGTGATGAGACACAGAACCCCAGGATGGTGATGGGACACAGAACCCCAGGATAGTGATGGGACACAGAACCCCAGGATGGTGATGAGACACAGAACCCCAGGATTGTGATGGAGACACAGAACCCCAGGATGGTGATGGGACACAGAACCCCAGGATAGTGATGGGACACAGAACCCCAGGATGGTGATGAGACACAGAACCCCAGGATTGTGATGGAGACACAGAACGCCAGGATGGTGATGGGGCACAGAACCCCAGGATAGTGATGGGACACAGAACCCCAGAATGGTGATGAGACACAGAACCCCAGGATGGTGATGGGACACAGAACCCCAGGATGGTGATGGGACACAGAACCCCAGGATAGTGATGGGACACAGAACCCCAGGATGGTGATGAGACACAGAACCCCAGGATGGTGATGGGACACAGAACCCCAGGATAGTGATGGGGCACAGAACCCCAGGATGGTGATGGGGCACAGAACCCCAGGATGGTGATGGGACACAGAACCCCAGGATGGAGATGGTGTCGGAAAATCGGACACCATTTAATATATCATACAGACAGATAATAGCTGTGTTGTATAAACAAGTTAACCCACAGAAAACGTAACTTGTAGTGGAATTACTGTCTATAGAAAATGGGATATCATCACCACATACTATTATAAATTCACCAGCTATTCTGCTGGGAATTATTCTTAAATACATTAGTCTTTGGACTTCACCATCATAAAACATCTCATATAAATTAACTTAATTACCAATATTAAAGTAGAGTAAATGTGACCCTTCTATCACTTTCTGTCATCTGGACAATGTAAGCCAGGCGTCAGGGGTGAGGGAGGGGCAGCCATTGTTGATACTAAGACCACAGAGGCTCACGGGAGCAAATACGGCTCCTGTTAATTTTACTTGGACGAAGTGTTATGGAAACCAAAGGTGTACCATCTTCACACGCTGTCAACAAATTCAAGTTAGGTGTTCTTCCGAAACCCATTTATCTATCATTAGTGGCCATTAATGTCATTGGATAGGGTGACCCGGTTAGAATGCCAGATCGCCTCATACTAAAGGTAATTAAGCCAGGTCTTTAAGGTTCCATGTACAGTGTTTTCTCTGATATAGCTTGTCATATATAGGAATCTGGCTTTACAGCTAGCGCCCTTTTGACAGGTCAAGACGAGGAAGGCTTTGTGCATCAGTTACCAGGGTGATGGAAGCTACCTCAAAGAGGGAAAATGTGGTGTCTACATCCTGGTTATACCTGGTGGATTAAGGTCAGCTGTACTATAAGATAAGGAACCTCTTCAATGTATGTAGTCTATTACTGTAGTTTGATATATATGGCTACAAATATATAAATTAATTTATATATATGGCTGTATATATATAAATTAATATAAACCCCCCCTAATGTGTAGAGGATCGATTTGTGAGATTATGAGATTATTGCAGAAATACAGTCCACTTATCATTATACAAATTGCTATCGAAGTATATAAATTAACGTAAATATAAATTCATATAAATTAAATAAATATAAATCTCACAGGTCGGTTCCCACAGATGGGACACAGAACCCCAGAATGGTGATGGGACACAGAACCCCAGGATGGTGTTGGGGCACAGAACCCCAGGATGGTGATGGGACACAGAACCCCAGGATGGTGATGGGGCACAGAACCCCAGGATGGTGATGGGACACAGAACCCCAGGATGGTGACAGAGGCACAGAACCCCAGGATGGTGATGGGACACAGAACCCCAGGATGGTGACAGAGGCACAGAACCCCAGGATGGTGATGGGACACAGAACCCCAGGATGGTGACAGAGACACAGAACCCCAGGATGGTGATGGGACACAGAACCCCAGGATGGTGACAGAGGCACAGAACCCCAGGATTGTGATGGAGACACAGAACCCCAGGATGGTGATGGAGACACAGAACCCCAGAATGGTTATGGGACACAAAACCCCAGGATGGTGATGGAGGCACAGAACCCCAGGATGGTGATGAGACACAGAACCCCAGGATGGTGATGGAGACACAGAACCCCAGGATGGTGATGGGGCACAGAACCCCAGGATAGTAATGGGACACAGAACCCCAGGATGGTGATGGGACACAGAACCCTAGGATGGTGATGGGACACAGAACCCCAGAATGGTGATGGGACACAGAACCCCAGGATGGTGATGGGGCACAGAACCCCAGGATGGTGATGGGACACAGAACCCCAGGATGGTGATGGGGCACAGAACCCCAGGATGGTGATGGGACACAGAACCCCAGGATGGTGACAGAGGCACAGAACCCCAGGATGGTGATGGGACACAGAACCCCAGGATGGTGACAGAGGCACAGATCCCCAGGATGGTGATGGGACACAGAACCCCAGGATGGGGACAGAGGCAAAGAACCCCAGGATGGTGATGGGACACCGAACCCCAGGATGGTGACAGAGGCACAGAACCCCAGGATGGTGATGGAGACACAGAACCCCAGGATGGTGATGGAGACACAGAACCCCAGAATGGTTATGGGACACAAAACCCCAGGATGGTGATGGAGGCACAGAACCCCAGGATGGTGATGAGACACAGAACCCCAGGATGGTGATGGAGACACAGAACCCCAGGATGGTGATGGGGCACAGAACCCCAGGATAGTAATGGGACACAGAACCCCAGGATGGTGATGGGACACAGAACCCCAGGATGGTGATGGGACACAGAACCCCAGGATGGTGATGGAGACACAGAACCCCAGGATGGTGATGGAGACGCAGAACCCCAGGATGGTGATGGAGACACAGAATCCCAGGATGGTGATGGAGACACAGAACCCCAGGATGGTGATGGAGGCACAGAACCCAAGGATGGTGATGGAGACACAGAACCCCACGATGGTGATGGAGACACAGAACCCCAGGATGGTGATGGAGACACAGAACCCCAGGATGGTGATGGGACACAGAAACCCAGGATAGTGTGTAGGCACAGAACCCCAGGATGGTGATGGAGACACAGAACCCCAGGATGGTGATGGGGCACAGAACCCCAGGACGGTGATGGGACACAGAACCCCAGGATGGTGATGAGACACAGAACCCCAGGATGGTGATGAGACACAGAACCCCAGGATGGTGATGGGACACAGAACCCCAGGATGGTGATGAGACACAGAACCCCAGGATGGTGGTGGAGACACAGAACCCCAGGATGGTGATGGAGACACAGAACCCCAGGATGGTGATGGAGACACAGAACCCCAGGATGGTGATGGAGACACAGAACCCCAGGATGGTGATGGAGAGGCAGATCCCCAGGATGGTGATGGAGACACAGAACCCCAGGATGGTGATGGAAACACAAAACCCCAGGATGGTGATGGAGACACAGAACCCCAGGATGGTGATGGAGACACAGAACCCCAGGATGGTGATGGAGACAGAATCCCAGGATGGTGATGGAGACACAGAACCCCATGATGGTGATGGAGACACAGAACCCCAAGATGGTGATGGAGACACAGAACCCCATGATGGGGATGGAGACACAGAACCCCAGGATGGTGATGTAGACACAGAATCCCAGGATGGTGATGGGGCACAGAACCCCAGGATGGTGATGGGGCACAGAACCCCAGGATGGTGATGGGACACAGAAACCCAGGATGGTGATGGAGGCACAGAACCCCAGGATGGTGATGGAGGCACAGAACCCCAGGATGGTGATGGAGACACAGAACCCCAGGATGGTGATGGAGACACAGAACCCCAGGATGGTGATGGGGTACAGAACCCCAGGATGGTGATGAGACACAGAACCCCAGGATGGCGATGGAGGCACAGAACCCCAGGATGGTGATGGGGCACAGAACCCCAGGATGGTGATGGGGCACAGAACCCCAGGATGGTGATGGGGCACGGAACCCCAGGATGGTGATGGGGCACGGAACCCCAGGATGGTGATGAGACACAGAACCCCAGGATGGTTATGGAGGCACAGAACCCCAGGATGGTGATGGAGAGGCAGAACCCCAGGATGGTGATGGAGACACAGAACCCCAGGATGGTGATGGAAACACAAAACCCCAGGATGGTGATGGAGACACAGAACCCCAGGATGGTGATGGAGACACAGAACCCCAGGATGGTGATGGAGACAGAATCCCAGGATGGTGATGGAGACACAGAACCCCATGATGGTGATGGAGACACAGAACCCCAAGATGGTGATGGAGACACAGAACCCCATGATGGGGATGGAGACACAGAACCCCAGGATGGTGATGGAGACACAGAACCCCATGATGGGGATGGAGACACAGAACCCCAGGATGGTGATGGAGACACAGAACCCCAGGATGTTGATGGAGACAGAATCCCAGGATGGTGATGGAGACACAGAACCCCATGATGGTGATGGAGACACAGAACCCCAAGATGGTGATGGAGACACAGAACCCCATGATGGGGATGGAGACACAGAACCCCAGGATGGTGATGGAGACACAGAATCCCAGGATGGTGATGGGGCACAGAACCCCAGGATGGTGATGGGACACAGAAACCCAGGATGGTGATGGAGGCACAGAACCCCAGGATGGTGATGGAGGCACAGAACCCCAGGATGGTGATGGAGACACAGAACCCCAGGATGGTGATGGAGACACAGAACCCCAGGATGGTGATGGGGTACAGAACCCCAGGATGGTGATGAGACACAGAACCCCAGGATGGCGATGGAGGCACAGAACCCCAGGATGGTGATGGGGCACAGAACCCCATGATGGTGATGAGACACAGAACCCCAGGATGGTGATGGGGCACGGAACCCCAGGATGGTGATGAGACACAGAACCCCAGGATGGTGATGGAGGCACAGAACCCCAGGATGGTGATGGGGCACAGAACCCCAGGATGGTGATGAGACACAGAACCCCAGGATGGTGATGGAGACACAGAACCCCAGGATGGTGATGGGGCACAGAACCCCAGGATGGTGATGGAGACACAGAACCCCAGGATGGTGATGGAGACACAGAACCCCAGGATGGTGATGGAGACACAGAACCCCAGGATGGTGATGGAGGCACAGAACCCCAGGATGGTGATGGAGGCACAGAACCCCAGGATGGTGATGGAGACACAGAACCCCAGGATGGTGATGGAGGCACAGAACCCCAGGATGGTGATGGAGGCACAGAACCCCAGGATGGTGATGGAGGCACAGAACCCCAGGATGGTGATGGAGACACAGAACCCCAGGATGGTGATGGAGGCACAGAACCCCAGGATGGTGATGGAGGCACAGAACCCCAGGATGGTGATGGAGACACAGAACCCCAGGATGGTGATGGAGACACAGAACCTCATGAAGATAGAGCTTATCAAACGTTGCACAGACATGCTAGATCTGCCTGTTGACTGTGTAAACAGTGGTTGTTTTTTGTAAAACGGTTTATTAGTTTATGGCATTTATTTGCAAATTGTTTGTTGACTATATTAACACATTAGAAGTATGTACTTGTACAGGGTGCTAAATAGGTAATACAAAATTCAGTATAAATTTATGTGTATGGAAAATGTTTTGAACTTAATTTGTGCAGTTTTATATTGTTATTAAATTCCGCATGTGCAAATGTTGAGATGTTCTCCACTTAGGAGCTATCCATATGTGTTCTTGTTTCATTAAAAACACATAAAGACAAAAAGTAAGTTATGTGAAGCTGCCAGTATTGGAGAATTAACTACACACGGAAATGATCTGTCATGGTAATTAATGTTTTGTAATTTATAAAAAGGCATATTGCATTTTATCTTTATGCAGGTGTAGTACTGATGTTGAGGCCAGACATGCAACATTACTGGTAATGCTCGTCATTAACGTTAATATGAGCCTGCATGTTCCATCTTATGTGACGCCCATAACCTACCTCCTCTTGGTATGCCACCGAGCAGTGTTTCTTATCTGGAAAAGTGGGTCACTTCCACTCCCACCAACCTATAGGGCAGCAGTCAAGATAACAAGGTTACAATGATTACAACTCTTTACATACATATAAGTAGTGAAATATACGACTAGAACCGTGCGCACCAGCTGCCAGGTGGCACTCATGGAGTGCCACCCGACAGGTGGCTCGCAGGTGTCTAGTCGCACAGGGTTTTGGGGGATTTTTTCCTGGAAGTTTTGGTGTGTTTCGGACGCGTGTGAGCGTCCTGTGTTTGGGTAAGTGGTCAGGAAAGAGAGTAAGTTATGTTGTTGGATGCCAGGTGGAGTGCGTTGTTATCGTCGCAGCGCGTCGTCGTCGTCACGGAGGGTTTGGGAGGGGAATATCCCGGAAGTTTGGCGCGTGTCGGAGGCAGACTTGAGTGGCGGGTGAGCAGGTGCAGCCCCTCGCTCTAGTCACAAAGGGAATTTCTGGGAAGACGTATGAAAATACAAGGATAAGAGTGGAATATGAGGAAGGAGTAAATGAATATGTATGTGTGTTTAGCATAGACTTAATCCTGTGTGGGGATAATAATTTGATGATTGTGAGTAATTAGAGATTGAGTGTAGATTGGAGGGGAGTCATCACAGTCTGTTATGTTGTTTGAGGTATGGGAGGGGTATGGGATGGATGGATTGAGGGAATGGTGAGTGGGGGCTTCCCCTCGTCGTCGAGGGGAAGTTGATGAATAGAGTGAACATGCAGGGAATATGAACTTATAGAGAATATGAAAACATGATAAGGAACATAGGGAATACAACAATGAACACTGAACGTGTGAAGAACAAGCTAAGAACATTGAGAACATGAATATTGAGTATAAAAGTTATACAGAGAACATATGATGTACATGAAAAACCTGACAAAGAACATAGTGAACATATGGGGAAAATGGTAGAAAACAGAAAAAATGAGAAAAACAGGTGAAAAGAATTGAACTGAGCATGCTGTGAACATTTGTAGAACATGGAATGAACACAGAAAACATGGAAAAAATGTGAAGAACACAGCTGAATATAGAGTAAATATGCAAATACAGTATGATGATTATTGAAGGTTTGGATACGTTGGGGATAAAGAACTTGTACAAAATGAACTAAGCTGTGGAGGACAAGAGTTGAAACTTGATAACTGAACCGGTTTTTATTTACTATGTCTGAAAATGTAGTTGGGTGTTCAAATCTCAGGGGGATTTGGACTGATAGTAATAAATTTACAGGAGTGAACTTGGACAGAGGACAAGAGCTAGAGTTTTATAATTGTTTACATCATATTTAATATGAAATACAGAGGGTAAAAATTTCAGGGGAATTGATAGGATATTTACAAAGATACGAGAGAGAACTAATGTGGGGACGAGAGCTGGAGCTCGTTAACTGTTTTGATCTTATTTACGGTGTCTGAAATACTGAGGGTATAAATTACCGTGAAATTGATGGGTTATTTACAAATATACGAGAGAGAACTAAGTTGGGGGACGAGAGCTGGAGCTCAGTAACTGACTTGATCTTATTTACTAACTTTGAAGTATGTCTGCTTTAAATTTCGGGGAAAATTGGTCTGTTACTAACGATCTTGTACAAATGAACTAAGCCGGGGACAAGAGCTAGAGTTTGATAATTGTTTGGATTTACTAAACTACGTCTGAAATATAGAGGGTAGAAATTTCAGGGAATTTGATTAGATATTAACGAAGATACGAGAGAGAGCTAGGGCGGAGGATAAGAGCTAGAGTACGGTAACTGTTTGCATTTACTAAACTATGTCTGAAATATAGAGGGTAGAAATTTCGGGGAATTTGAATAGGTATTAACGAAGATGTGTGAGGGAACTAAGGTGGAGGACAAGAGCTGGAGCTCGGTAACTAAATTACTGTATTGAACTACGTTTGAAATATGATTATTTTTAAATTTTAGAGGGCTTGGACTGTTAGTATTCATTATACGACATTGAATAAAACGTAATAAGAGAAAGATTAACTTTTTTTCACCTATTATGTTAACACGAGTCTCTGTTTTTTTCTGTCTGTCTGTCTAACAGTTATTATTATGTTTTGTTTTACCAAGCTAAATATGTAAGTGTCTACCAGTCATTGAATAAAACGTGATAAGAGAAAGATTAACTTTTTCACCTATGTCTGTCTGTCTGTCTGACAGTTATTATGTTTTGTTTTTTACCAAGATAAATATGTAAGTGTCTACCAGTCATTGAATAAAACGTGATAAGAGAAAGATTAACTTTTTTCACCTATTATGTTAACACGAGTCTCTGTTTTTTTCTGTTGGATCGAACGATTACTAATGGTTGATGATGCGTGTAAACTCGCGCTATGGAAAGACACAAGGTCTGTCCCTAACGAGATGTGACGAGACGTAATGAGTAACCACGCTTGCATTTTCAAATGTTATAAGAACTGAAAACAGACTTAACCCAGAGCTCACCCGGACTGTTTACATTGGATAATGTAAGTCTTAAGAGAGAGAGAGAGAGAGAGAGAGAGAGAGAGAGAGAGAGAGAGAGAGAGAGAGAGAGAGAGAGAGAGAGAGAGAGAGAGAGAGAGAGAGAGACAGAGACAGAGACAGAGACAGAGACAGAGACAGAGAGAGAGAGAGAGAGAGAGACAGAGAGAGAGAGAGACAGAGAGACAGAGAGACAGAGACAGAGACAGAGAGAGAGAGAGAGAGAGAGAGAGAGAGACAGAGACAGAGACAGAGAGAGAGAGAGAGAGTGATGGACTGAATGAAAGCCTTTCTCCATCTGTCTGCTAGCTAAAGCACCAAGAAGAAGTCTTATTATTATTATTATTATTATCGTTGTAAATCGCTTAAGTGCTTAATAAAAGAATTAAATTTATATATAATGTGTTTTACTTTTCCCTCGTTTATTGCTCTCGCCATGTTGATCACGTTACGATATAGCTTAGTCATATTAACAGAAATAATACTAAAGGGGGATTGCACGGAACAATGGTTGGTGGTATGGGGGCGGTAGGGGCTGAGGGGTGGGAGTGATTGATGGCTGACAGGTGTGGGTCTGTCTGTCGGCAGGAGTATGTACCTCGCTCCTTCCTTACCGGAATCACAGTGTATGGGGAAGCGTGGTGGGACGAACAGTTAACAAGAATAATTTGTAGGTAGAGATCGCGTCTCCATGATGATGTGAAATGATTCTCTCTTTTAGTAAACGCTAACCTCCAGACTTTGACTGAGTTTACTAAGTGAAGTGACGTGTGGTGGACTATAGGGAGGGAGAGAGAGAGAGAGAGAGAGAGAGAGAGAGAGAGAGAGAGAGAAAGAGAGAGAGAGAGAGAGAGAGAGAGAGAGAGAGAGAGAGAGAGAGAGAGAGAGAGAGAGAGAGAGAGAGAGACAGAGACAGAGAGAGAGACAGAGAGAGACAGAGACAGGGACAGAGACAGTGACAGAGACAGAGAGAGAGAGATATACAGAGACAGAGACAGAGACAGAGAGATAGAGAGAGACAGAGACAGAGACAGAGACAGAGACAGAAAGAGACAGAGAGAAACAGAGACAGACAGAGAGAGATAGAGAGAGACAGAGACAGAGACAGAGACAGAGAGACAGAGAGACAGAGAGAGACAGATCGTTACTCTTAAAATGTTATTTGGGCAAAGAACGAACGAAGTTGGTATATTCTCCACGTTACATTAATGATATTGGGTAAAGAACGAAGTTAGCATATTGGTCGTGTTACCTTACAAGGATGTAAGGGTGAGAGTGAAGGCGGGCTCGAAAATTGACATGGTGGTCATCCTCTGATGCGCTGTCAGTCTAAGTGAAATGGAGAAAGATACGTGAACAGCGGCAGCAGGAGAAAGGAAAATGATGTTACTTTCCCCAACTATTAAATGATCTGGAGAGAGAGAGAGAGAGAGCGAGAGAGAGAGACAGAGAGAGACAGAGACAGAGACAGAGACAGAGACAGAGAGAGAGAGAGAGATAGAGAGAGACAGAGACAGAGACAGAGAGAGAGAGATAGAGAGAGACAGGGACAGAGACAGAGACAGAGACAGAGACAGAGTGAGAGAGATAGAGAGTCGCGAACCGTAGTGAAACGCATTGGTAATGGTTGCCCGGTATGGGAGCGGGTGGGGATGAGGGGAGGGAGTGATTGATGGCTGACAGGTGTGGGTCTGTCGTATGTACTTCGCTCCCCTCCTTAACGAATCCACAGTGTATGAGGACTCGCCGTGGGGCGAACATCTCCACTCTGAAGACAACGAAAACCCTTTAGAGAAATGGCCCCCACTTCCGCAGGAGGGTGTGCTCTCGCTCTCTTACCCCTCAACACTTGCGACTTCCTGTAGGAGGGAGCTAATGGACCTCCTGGCGTTCCTCTCAGATATGGGGGTTCTCCTCTCCCTCCCCAAACAACATAACCACTATGTTGGATCCCCTCTCATCCTCTACTCACGATCATCAAACTAATATCATCATCATCACACAGGATTAAGTCTATGACAAACACACATACATATTCATTTACTCCTTCCTCATATTCCACTCTTATCCTTGTATTTTCATACGTCTTCCCAGAAATTCCCATGTCTTCCCAGAAATTCCCTTTGTGTCTAGAGCGAGGGGCTACACCTGCTCATCCGCCACTCAAGACCGCCTCCGACACGCGCCAAACTTCCAGGAAATTCCCCTCCCAAACCCTCCGCGACGTGCTGCGACGACGACCGCGCGCACCACCTGGCATCCAACAACATAACATACTCTCTTTCCTGACCACTTACCCAAACACAGGACGCTCATACGCGTCCGAAACGTGCCAAACTTCCAGGAAAATCCCCCAAAACCCCGTGCGACTAGACACCTGCGCGCCACCTGTCGGGTGGCACTCCATGAGTGCCACCTGGCAGGTGGTGCGCGCGGTTCTAGTCGTATATTTCACTACTCATACATACATACATACATACATACATACATACATACATACATACATACATACATACATACATACATACATACGTTCATGATGTATACATACATGAATGGATAACTTTGATTCAAGATTTCTCGTCACATTATTTTCTGTCGTTGACTATGCTACATATAATATCTTTCGTTGTTTCTTGATTTTTAAGTAAATTTAATATTCTAAGCAGATCCTACATCTTTGTAACATTTTTAATTGTTTTAGTTCAAATAATTGTTGCCAACTCATATATGCAATTGCTAAACTAGAAACTGTTTAAAATATGTATCTGTATAGGAGTTCCAAATGCTAATATTGTCAGTGCCCCTCACATTTAAATATCTGAAGCAGTGACACTTACACTTGAATGTAACGAGTGTTGTAGTAAGTGCAATATCCACAAAAGATATGTGTAATATAGAATGACTTATTTAATTGATGTTAATAGGTAGTGAATAGTGTGGTCAGCTGACATGGGAGAGCTCTCTGGAGTAGTAATCTTTCCATGGTGCAGCGGTGGCCTGTGTGAAAGTGTCCCTATTACCGCACATTTTATTTTTCTTCAAGAAGCATTAAACTATTAGCCAAGATGAATGACCCTGCGAGCAGAATAACCAAGAGTGGTGTTGGCTCAACATTGAATCAACTTCATCAGTGTTGAATCGTTGATGATGTTGATGACGGGGAGCCGGTCGGCCGAGTGGACAGCACACTGGACTTGTGATCCTGTGGTCCTGGGTTCGATCCCAGGCGCCGGCGAGAAACAATGGGCAGAGTTTCTTTCACCCTATGGCCCCTGTTACCTAGCAGTAAATAGGTACCTGGGTGTTAGTCAGCTGTCACGGGCTGCTTCCTGGGGGTGGAGGCCTGGTCGAGGACCGGGCCGCGGGGACACTAAAGCCCCGAAATTATCTCAATATTACCTGACATAGCCAGACCTTGAATGGGGTTGGCAACAGTTTAATAACTATACGAGTCTCGCCCAAAGATGAGTCAGTGTTGAGGATGAGTATAGCATGAGTATGGGTCATTACTCAGCTCTAACATCCTGCTCACGTTAAACATTAAATATTTACACATTTACATGTACACTACATATATCATTTATTTGAAACGACTCGCTAAATAAACCAATAATTGCTTGCAAAGGAATTTTTTGATCACAAATCATTTGCTAATGACAACATTAATGCTGATTAGCACATATGTGTATACACAGACACCTCCCTCCTGTGCACACACACACACACACACACACACACACACACACACACACACACACACACACACACACACACACACACACACACATAAAGGGGCTCACATCTTAGTAGACAGCTCGGGGGGTCGAGATCCTAATAGCCCGGGTTCGATTCCCGGCGGAGGGGGAAACGAATGGACAAAGTTTTTACCATTACTATATCTTGGGCTGCTTAAATCCTGAGCTCAGGATAAGCCCTTATCCTGACCCCTTCCAAGTGCTATATAGTCGTAAGGGCTTGTCGCTTTCCGCTGATAGTTCTTTCCTTCCTTCTTCACTACAAGTATCTATCCACATTACTGCGAAATTACATACAACAATATCATAAGAGGAGCTCAGTGCTGACCTCCACGGGTAAAACGACTATTTGTGTGAACAGTTCAACATCAAGAGCAAAAACAGAATCTGATGGTACAGTATCTACTACCTTACCAAGATGCTTACTATTTAAACCAATATTACGCATTAATCTTTTCCAGATAAAAGGAGTAAAAATCAACTTAGAAGTATCTTTATGTGAGACATGTGTGAATAAGGAGTCCACATCCACACAAGCCAGTACAGATTGATTACATTTAATAGCAACAATATTTATATTTGTGTAAACATTTGTTAACATGAAGGTATTTCTTACCATTCTGGTCTGCCTCTTGGGCACTGTACATCCTCGGCTATTAAGGACTACTAGTTGACTTTTCTCTACCACTCTGATACAGTCATTAAGGAAGCAGATGAGCTCCAATAGCCAAACAATCTCTTATGCGGTATGTAACAAGAGCCAAGACGCTGGCAACATATAGTAAGTGTCCAGGTTGTTAACATCTAACTTTCCTTGAACATAAGTATATAATCCTTCCATAATACTGGACTGCTTCTGTTGTTCGCGTAGTTCATCACATATGGTGCCCGATGGTTCTTGTGGGAAACGCTGTGTGTATTAGTGGCTTTAGGTGTAGTATGTACTGGCACTGTCGAGAAATCCAACATTCTGATTGTAACGCAATTTGAATGTATTTACTTCTACTTGAATAAACATTTATTTATTTATTTATTGTTATGTTTGGTAACTGCTGGTGGATACCGCAGCTAGACATCTCCGGTTGTTATTGGATAAATTTAATGATCAGCAACTTATTGTTACTTTTGATAGATGGTGCTACAGCCTCTCTCCGGCTCGACGCCTTCTTTTCATAATTGCTTCATCATTCTTGACGTGCGTGATGGATAGGAATTCTTCACCAGCCGTGATGCTTGTGTGTCCCTCGTTCCAACCTTCATGTGCTGGCGTGGATGCCTTACAAGTTTAATATAAACTTTCAGTATTTTGATGATTGGTAAGAGGATATTAAGCTGGAGGGTTGTTAAGGCCATAACAACGCTAATACACCAACCACCAAGTATGCTCTAGTCCTCCAACCCGTCCTCTTAAAAATACCGTCGTTTTCCGCTCGTAAGCGCACTATGTCCAAAAATGGACGTAATTTATAATGAAATCGGCTCACGAAAGTGATGTACTGTCCCGTTTTCTGTTTGAGTCCTACGGCTTACTCGGTAAGGTTATGAGAGGAAACTTTCAATTATCGGTTTAAAGACATTTTGAAACTTAAGGAGACTTTCCTGCACTCCTAACCTACCATAGGACCCTTCACTTACCGTTTTGGAAAAAAATATCCCAAATTTATTTTCGAATTTTTGTATTTTCAAATTTCCTCCATTTTCGACCATACGGGTAAACAGCCAAGTTGAGACGTAATTTGCCAGAGGAGCGGGTGAGTCCTGAGCACTGTCAAGGACTAAAGTAGCGGGTGAGTCCTGAGCACTGTCAAGGACTAAAGTAGCGGGTGAGTCCTGAGCACTGTCAAGGACTAAAGTAGCGGGTGAGTCCTGAGCACTGTCAAGGACTAAAGTATTGCTCAGTGTACACACACCGAGAATGGAGAAGACCTCTCGGAATATACTAACCTCAGCTGCCACTAACAAACAAATCAGTTGAAGTATAAATTTGAACTTATCAATTTAAAGCAGCAGAGAAAAGAAATCCAATTGATGACGGCGTTTAATTCCCAACCGTCCAAATGGTTAGTCACCATTCCTTTCCCCCGTCCCATCCCAAATCCTTATCATAATCCCTTCCCAGTGTTATACAGTCGACATGGCTTGGCGCTTTCCACTGATAGTTTCCTTCCCTTCAGGCACGATATGAATAATTATGAAAAAGGTGCATATATAACAAGGAGCATATATAACAAGGAGCATATATAACAAGGAGCATATATAACAAGGCGCATATATAACAAGGAGCATATATAACAAGGAGCATATATAACAAGGAGCATATATAACAAGGAGCATATATAACAAGGTGCATATATAACAAGGCGCATATATAACAAGGAGCATATATAACAAGGAGCATATATAACAAGGAGCATATATAACAAGGCGCATATATAACAAGGTGCATATATAACAAGGTGCATATATAACAAGGAGCATATATAACAAGGAGCATATATAACAAGGAGCATATATAACAAGGTGCATATATAACAAGGAGCATATATAACAAGGAGCATATATAACAAGGAGCATATATAACAAGGAGCATATATAACAAGGAGCATATATAACAAGGTGCATATATAACAAGGAGCATATATAACAAGGTGCATATATAACAAGGAGCATATATAGCAAGGAGCATATATAACAAGGCGCATATATAACAAGGCGCATATATAACAAGGAGCATATATAACAAGGTGCATATATAACAAGGAGCATATATAACAAGGCGCATATATAACAAGGAGCATATATAACAGGGCGCATATATAACAAGGAGCATATATAACAAGGTGCATATATAACAAGGAGCATATATAACAAGGTGCATATATAACAAGGAGCATATATAACAAGGAGCATATATAACAAGGTGCATATATAACAAGGAGCATATATAACAAGGCGCATATATAACAAGGCGCATATATAACAAGGAGCATATATAACAAGGAGCATATATAACAAGGAGCATATATAACAAGGAGCATATATAACAAGGTGCATATATAACAAGGTGCATATATAACAAGGAGCATATATAACAAGGAGCATATATAACAAGAAGCTTATATAACAAGGAGCATATATAACAAGGAGCATATATAACAAGGCGCATATATAACAAGGCGCATATATAACAAGGCACATATATAACAAGGAGCATATATAACAAGGAGCATATATAACAAGGAGCATATATAACAATTAACTGCCTAACAAAGCCAGATAACACTTGTGTGGACAAGACAATACACAATCATGGGGGGGACTAACATCAGTACAATGACAACATCACAATATTGTAATTTAACCAACACTCAAAAATAATTCAGAAATAATATTTTGCAATCACAAACTCACGACATAAATAGTATTGTTTCCTAGCAACTTTGAGAGTTGCACAGTGTGTTGCAAGGCTCCTGTCTCATATTACTCTCCTTCACATATAATGTGTTTCCCCAATAGACATTACAAAAAGAACTTGACATCAGAGAGAAAATCAGTTCTGAGTTGTTAAAACCTTTTACATCTTATATAAAACTTGAAAAGTAGTAACGATAAAACAGCAGGTAAACGCTGTTTATCTCTATATTTTTATATATCTATATTTGCACATCGAATAGTCAGCTATAAAATGAATGTCTCTCTACAGTGAAAAACTCACAGCAGATTCCAACTGATTTCCAGTAAATATTGTTTTTAGTATGCAATATTTTTATGGGAACTCTATGTACGCAAAAATATGAATTCGGACAATGTAATTCACAAAATATGAAGAGTTTTTTAAAAGCCGTTTACTGAACATAACTGATTCAAAACTAATTGTATCATATATTTATTAATTTAAAAGTCAATATATATATATATATATATATATATATATATATATATATATATATATATATATATATATATATATATATATATATATATATATATATATATATATATATATATATATATATATATATATGTTTTTGTGACACTGTTTATTGCTCAGAAACTATGTCATCCTGTTCTCTGAAATGTTATTAACAACTTGTTCAACACGCCAATGACAACATTTCGGAAAGTTATCGGCGACCCGTTTTGTGGTCTTTATATAAATTACGCAACAGGTCCTGTGGCCTCTGGAGGAGCAGTATGGAGTATTTAACACACTGTTATCCACAGGAGACCTTTGGCCGGGAGATAACCTGTGTTATATGGTGGTGTGTAAAGTTGTATGGTGCTCTACCCTCTAGCTTCCCTGCCATACCATTATTATTATGGTAGCCCTACCGTGGGTGGTAATGAACGTCCTTGTTGTTGTACTGGTTATCTTGAGATGATTTCGGGGCTTTAGTGTCCTCGGGGCCCGGTCCTCGACCAGGCCTCCACCCCCAGGAAGCAGCCCGTGACAGTTGACTAACACCCAGGTACGCATTTACTGCTAGGTAACAGGGGCATAGGGTGAAAGAAACTCTGTCCATTGTTTCTCGCCGGCGCCCGGGAACGAACCCGGGACCACAGGATCACAAGTCCAGCGTGCTGTCCGGTCGGCCGACCGGCTCCCTTCCGGCTCCCTGGGACGATGACTTTTGTCTGCACACGAGGAGACAGTCACAGTGGAACTGGTCATTCATAGTTCTTTGAAGAGGAATTACACTAATGGAAGGAGTACTTTGCATGCTACGTTAAATACATAAAGGTATGTATCAACTACTAAATATACATCTATGTTTAGCAATCTGCTCCCTGAGATCGAGTCTAAGCAATTGACCTTATACCATTTATACCATAATTATTATTTTTATCTCTCTAGGTTCCTTCTAGGTTTTATATGGTTGATGGTTACTCTAAATTACGTATGTCCAAAGTTCCTCTAATTTTATTTTACGTTTCAAGGTTGTTCTGCTCTATATTGTCAGTGCCGCCAAGGTCTCCTATTATTCATAGTTACTAATGCACGTTTAACACCTCATCAAGGTTTGTATAAATAATTATTTTGCTAGAAAAATATTATGACCAAACCCAGATAAAGAAACGACGACGTTTCGGCAGGTGGAGGACCATTATCATGTCGTGTGGGTCCACGACGACCGACACGTTGTCGTCTCCTCATCTTCTGATGTGTGGTTTGGTCATCATATCTTCAGCCCCGTTATTGTGACTCATCGTCTTGCTGGAAACATGTCACTAACAAGGCAGTTCCGAGGTATTTCCTCAGAGATGTTGTCAAGCATATTAAATGTCATCCCGTAAGCACCTGTGTGTTTTTGTCTCTTAATTAAACTCATTTAGCATTAGAATTTTCACATTTTGATTGTCAGAGATGAAGTCACCTGATGAACAGATGATCCCTCTGTCGGACAGAGGTCTCTGAGAACACAGAGAGAGAGATCATGCTATGAATAATTGATCATAAAGGTTAAGCAACACAATCTTTACATTCAACTTTACTTTAACAATTTTGTTTCGAATAACATTTGAACTCAAATAAATAAATCCAAAGTGCCACAATTTGTTCATGTTATTTTAAGATTGGTTTAATTCGAAACAGATTTGTTAAATCTGTTTGGGAGAAGATTTACAGGGATGACCTGGCACCAGGCTGCTGGCTGGTGTTATGGCCCTGGACCAGGCTGCTGGCTGGTGTTATGGCCCTGGACCAGGCTGCTGGCTGGTGTTATGGCCCTGGACCAGGCTGCTGGCTGGTGTTATGGCCCTGGACCAGGCTGCTGGCTGGTGCTATGGCCCTGGACCAGGCTGCTGGCTGGTGTTATGGCCCTGGACCAGGCTGCTGGCTGGTGTTATGGCCCTGGACCAGGCTGCTGGCTGGTGTTATGGCCCTGGACCAGGCTGCTGGCTGGTGTTATGGCCCTGGACCAGGCTGCTGGCTGGTGTTATGGCCCTGGACCAGGCTGCTGGCTGGTGCTATGGCCCTGGACCAGGCTGCTGGCTGGTGTTATGGCCCTGGACCAGGCTGCTGGCTGGTGTTATGGCCCTGCACCAGGCTGCTGGCTGGTGTTATGGCCCTGGACCAGGCTGCTGGCGGGTGTTATGGCCCTGGACCAGGCTGCTGGCTGGTGTTATGGCCCTGGACCAGGCTGCTGGCTGGTGTTATGGCCCTGGACCAGGCTGCTGGCTGGTGTTATGGCCCTGGACCAGGCTGCTGGCTGGTGTTATGGCCCTGGACCAGGCTGCTGGCTGGTGTTATGGCCCTGGACCAGGCTGCTGGCTGGTGTTATGGCCCTGGACCAGGCTGCTGGCTGGTGTTATGGCCCTGGACCAGGCTGCTGGCTGGTGTTATGGTCCTGGACCAGGCTGCTGGCTGGTGTTATGATCCTGGACCAGGCTGCTGGCTGGTGTTATGGCCCTGGACCAGGCTGCTGGATGGTGTTATGGCCCTGGACCAGGCTGCTGGCTGGTGTTATGGCCCTGGACCAGGCTGCTGGCTGGTGTTATGGCCCTGGACCAGGCTGCTGGCTGGTGTTATGGCCCTGGACCAGGCTGCTGGCTGGTGTTATGGCCCTGGACCAGGCTGCTGGCTGGTGTTATGGTCCTGGACCAGGCTGCTGGCTGGTGTTATGGTCCTGGACCAGGCTGCTGGCTGGTGTTATGGCCCTGGACCAGGCTGCTGGATGGTGTTATGGCCCTGGACCAGGCTGCTGGCTGGTGTTATGGCCCTGGACCAGGCTGCAGGCTGGTGTTATGGTCCTGGACCAGGCTGCTGGCGGGTGTTATGGCCCAGGACCAGGCTGCTGGCTGGTGTTATGGCCCTGGACCAGGCTGCTGGCTGGTGTTATGGCCCTGGACCAGGCTGCTGGCTGGTGTTATGGCCCTGGACCAGGCTGCTGGCTGGTGTTATGGCCCTGGACCAGGCTGCTGGCTGGTGTTATGGCCCTGGACCAGGCTGCTGGCTGGTGTTATGTCCCTGGACCAGGCTGCTGGCTGGTGTTATGGCCCTGGACCAGGCTGCTGGCTGGTGTTATGGCCCTGGGACCAGGCTGCTGGCTGGTGTTATGGCCCTGGACCAGGCTGCTGGCGGGTGTTATGGCCCTGGACCAGGCTGCTGGCTGGTGTTATGGCCCTGGACCAGGCTGCTGGCTGGTGTTATGGCCCTGGACCAGGCTGCTGGCTGGTGTTATGGCCCTGGACCAGGCTGCTGGCGGGTGTTATGGCCCTGGACCAGGCTGCTGGCTGGTGCTATGGCCCTGGACCAGGCTGCTGGCGGGTGTTATGGCCCTGGACCAGGCTGCTGGCTGGTGTTATGGCCCTGGACCAGGCTGCTGGCTGGTGCTATGGCCCTGGACCAGGCTGCTGGCTGGTGTTATGGCCCTGGACCAGGCTGCTGGCTGGTGCTATGGCCCTGGACCAGGCTGCTGGCTGGTGTTATGGCCCTGGACCAGGCTGCTGGCTGGTGTTATGGCCCTGGACCAGGCTGCTGGCTGGTGTTATGGCCCTGGACCAGGCTGCTGGTTGGTGTTATGGCCCTGGACCAGGCTGCTGGCTGGTGTTATGGCCCTGGACCAGGCTGCTGGCGGGTGTTATGGCCCTGGACCAGGCTGCTGGCTGGTGTTATGGCCCTGGACCAGGCTGCTGGCTGGTGTTATGGCCCTGGACCAGGCTGCTGGCTGGTGTTATGGCCCTGGACCAGGCTGCTGGCTGGTGTTATGGCCCTGGACCAGGCTGCTGGCTGGTGCTATGGCCCTGGACCAGGCTGCTGGCTGGTGCTTATGGCCCTGGACCAGGCTGCTGGCTGGTGTTATGGCCCTGGACCAGGCTGCTGGCTGGTGTTATGGCCCTGGACCAGGCTGCTGGCTGGTGTTATGGCCCTGGACCAGGCTGCTGGCTGGTGTTATGGCCCTGGACCAGGCTGCTGGCTGGTGTTATGGCCCTGGACCAGGCTGCTGGCTGGTGCTTATGGCCCTGGACCAGGCTGCTGGCTGGTGTTATGGCCCTGGACCAGGCTGCTGGCTGGTGTTATGGCCCTGGACCAGGCTGCTGGCTGGTGTTATGGCCCTGGACCAGGCTGCTGGCTGGTGTTATGGCCCTGGACCAGGCTGCTGGCTGGTGTTATGGCCCTGGACCAGGCTGCTGGCTGGTGTTATGGCCCTGGACCAGGCTGCTGGCTGGTGTTATGGCCCTGGACCAGGCTGCTGGCTGGTGTTATGGCCCTGGACCAGGCTGCTGGCTGGTGTTATGGCCCTGGACCAGGCTGCTGGCTGGTGTTATGGCCCTGGACCAGGCTGCTGGCTGGTGTTATGGCCCTGGACCAGGCTGCTGGCTGGTGTTATGGCCCTGGACCAGGCTGCTGGCTGGTGTTATGGCCCTGGACCAGGCTGCTGGCTGGTGTTATGGCCCTGGACCAGGCTGCTGGCTGGTGTTATGGCCCTGGACCAGGCTGCTGGCTGGTGTTATGGCCCTGGACCAGGCTGCTGGCTGGTGTTATGGCCCTGGACCAGGCTGCTGGCTGGTGCTTATGGCCCTGGACCAGGCTGCTGGCTGGGTGTTATGGCCCTGGACCAGGCTGCTGGCTGGTGTTATGGCCCTGGACCAGGCTGCTGGCTGGTGTTATGGCCCTGGACCAGGCTGCTGGCTGGTGTTATGGCCCTGGACCAGGCTGCTGGCTGGTGTTATGGCCCTGGACCAGGCTGCTGGCTGGTGTTATGGCCCTGGACCAGGCTGCTGGCTGGTGTTATGGCCCTGGACCAGGCTGCTGGCTGGTGTTATGGCCCTGGACCAGGCTGCTGGCTGGTGTTATGGCCCTGGACCAGGCTGCTGGCTGGTGTTATGGCCCTGGACCAGGCTGCTGGCTGGTGTTATGGCCCTGGACCAGGCTGCTGGCTGGTGTTATGGCCCTGGACCAGGCTGCTGGCTGGTGTTATGGCCCTGGACCAGGCTGCTGGCTGGTGTTATGGCCCTGGACCAGGCTGCTGGCTGGTGTTATGGCCCTGGACCAGGCTGCTGGCTGGTGTTATGGCCCTGGACCAGGCTGCTGGCTGGTGTTATGGCCCTGGACCAGGCTGCTGGCTGGTGTTATGGCCCTGGACCAGGCTGCTGGCTGGTGTTATGGCCCTGGACCAGGCTGCTGGCTGGTGTTATGGCCCTGGACCAGGCTGCTGGCTGGTGTTATGGCCCTGGACCAGGCTGCTGGCTGGTGTTATGGCCCTGGACCAGGCTGCTGGCTGGTGTTATGGCCCTGGACCAGGCTGCTGGCTGGTGTTATGGCCCTGGACCAGGCTGCTGGCTGGTGTTATGGCCCTGGACCAGGCTGCTGGCTGGTGTTATGGCCCTGGACCAGGCTGCTGGCTGGTGTTATGGCCCTGGACCAGGCTGCTGGCTGGTGTTATGGCCCTGGACCAGGCTGCTGGCTGGTGTTATGGCCCTGGACCAGGCTGCTGGCTGGTGTTATGGCCCTGGACCAGGCTGCTGGCTGGTGTTATGGCCCTGGACCAGGCTGCTGGCTGGTGTTATGGCCCTGGACCAGGCTGCTGGCTGGTGTTATGGCCCTGGACCAGGCTGCTGGCTGGTGTTATGGCCCTGGACCAGGCTGCTGGCTGGTGTTATGGCCCTGGACCAGGCTGCTGGCTGGTGTTATGGCCCTGGACCAGGCTGCTGGCTGGTGTTATGGCCCTGGACCAGGCTGCTGGCTGGGTGTTATGGCCCTGGACCAGGCTGCTGGCTGGTGTTATGGCCCTGGACCAGGCTGCTGGCTGGTGTTATGGCCCTGGACCAGGCTGCTGGCTGGTGTTATGGCCCTGGACCAGGCTGCTGGCTGGTGTTATGGCCCTGGACCAGGCTGCTGGCTGGTGTTATGGCCCTGGACCAGGCTGCTGGCTGGTGTTATGGCCCTGGACCAGGCTGCTGGCTGGTGTTATGGTCCTGGACCAGGCTGCTGGCTGGTGTTATGGTCCTGGACCAGGCTGCTGGCTGGTGTTATGGCCCTGGACCAGGCTGCTGGCTGGTGTTATGGCCCTGGACCAGGCTGCTGGCTGGTGTTATGGCCCTGGACCAGGCTGCTGGCTGGTGTTATGGTCCCTGGACCAGGCTGCTGGCTGGTGTTATGGCCCTGGACCAGGCTGCTGGCTGGTGTTATGGCCCTGGACCAGGCTGCTGGCTGGTGTTATGGCCCTGGACCAGGCTGCTGGCTGGTGTTATGGCCCTGGACCAGGCTGCTGGCTGGTGTTATGGCCCTGGACCAGGCTGCTGGCTGGTGTTATGGCCCTGGACCAGGCTGCTGGCTGGTGTTATGGCCCTGGACCAGGCTGCTGGCGGGTGTTATGGCCCTGGACCAGGCTGCTGGCTGGTGTTATGGCCCTGGACCAGGCTGCTGGCTGGTGTTATGGCCCTGGACCAGGCTGCTGGCTGGTGTTATGGCCCTGGACCAGGCTGCTGGCGGGTGTTATGGCCCTGGACCAGGCTGCTGGCTGGTGCTATGGCCCTGGACCAGGCTGCTGGCGGGTGTTATGGCCCTGGACCAGGCTGCTGGCTGGTGCTATGGCCCTGGACCAGGCTGCTGGCTGGTGCTATGGCCCTGGACCAGGCTGCTGGCGGGTGTTATGGCCCTGGACCAGGCTGCTGGCTGGTGTTATGGCCCTGGACCAGGCTGCTGGTTGGTGTTATGGCCCTGGACCAGGCTGCTGGCTGGTGCTATGGCCCTGGACCAGGCTGCTGGCGGGTGTTATGGCCCTGGACCAGGCTGCTGGCTGGTGTTATGGCCCTGGACCAGGCTGCTGGCGGGTGTCATGGCCCTGGACCAGGCTGCTGGCTGGTGCTATGGCCCTGGACCAGGCTGCTGGCTGGTGTTATGGCCCTGGACCAGGCTGCTGTCTGGTGCTATGGCCCTGGACCAGGCTGCTGGCTGGTGCTATGGCCCTGGACCAGGCTGCTGGCGGGTGTTATGGCCCTGGACCAGGCTGCTGGCTGGTGTTATGGCCCTGGACCAGGCTGCTGGCTGGTGTTATGGCCCTGGACCAGACTGCTGGCTGGTGTTATGGCCCTGGACCAGGCTGCTGGCTGGTGTTATGGCCCTGGACCAGGCTGCTGGCTGGTGCTATGGCCCTGGACCAGGCTGCTGGCGGGTGTTATGGCCCTGGACCAGGCTGCTGGCTGGTGTTATGGCCCTGGACCAGGCTGCTGGCTGGTGTTATGGCCCTGGACCAGACTGCTGGCTGGTGTTATGGCCCTGGACCAGGCTGCTGGCTGGTGTTATGGCCCTGGACCAGGCTGCTGGCTGGTGTTATGGCCCTGGACCAGGCTGCTGGCTGCTGTTATGGCCCTGGACCAGGCTGCTGGCGGGTGTTATGGCCCTGGACCAGGCTGCTGGCTGGTGTTATGGCCCTGGACCAGGCTGCTGGCTGGTGTTATGGCCCTGGACCAGGCTGCTGGCTGGTGTTATGGCCCTGGACCAGGCTGCTGGCGGGTGTTATGGCCCTGGACCAGGCTGCTGGCTGGTGTTATGGCCCTGGACCAGGCTGCTGGCTGGTGTTATGGCCCTGGACCAGGCTGCTGGCTGGAGTTATGGCCCTGGACCAGGCTGCTGGCGGGTGTTATGGCCCTGGACCAGGCTGCTGGCTGGTGTTATGGCCCTGGACCAGGCTGCTGGCTGATGTTATGGCCCTGGACCAGGCTGCTGGCTGGTGTTATGGCCCTGGACCAGGCTGCTGGCGGGTGTTATGGCCCTGGACCAGGCTGCTGGCTGGTGTTATGGCCCTGGACCAGGCTGCTGGCGGGTGTTATGGCCCTGGACCAGGCTGCTGGCTGGTGTTATGGCCCTGGACCAGGCTGCTGGCTGGTGTTATGGCCCTGGACCAGGCTGCTGGCTGGTGTTATGGCCCTGGACCAGGCTGCTGGCGGGTGTTATGGCCCTGGACCAGGCTGCTGGCTGGTGTTATGGCCCTGGACCAGGCTGCTGGCGGGTGTTATGGCCCTGGACCAGGCTGCTGGCTGGTGTTATGGCCCTGGACCAGGCTGCTGACTGGTGTTATGGCCCTGGACCAGGCTGCTGGCTGGTGTTATGGCCCTGGACCAGGCTGCTGGCTGGTGTTATGGCCCTGGACCAGGCTGCTGGCTGGTGTTATGGCCCTGGACCAGGCTGCTGGCTGGTGTTATGGCCCTGGACCAGGCTGCTGGCTGGTGTTATGGCCCTGGACCAGGCTGCTGGCTGGTGTTATGGCCCTCGACCAGGCTGCTGGATGGTGTTATAGCCCTGGACCAGGCTGCTGGCTGGTGTTATGGCCCTGGACCAGGCTGCTGGCTGGTGTTATGGTCCTGGACCAGGCTGTTGGCGGGTGTTATGGCCCTGGACCAGGCTGCTGGCTGGTGTTATGGCCCTGGACCAGGCTGCTGGCTGGTGTTATGGCCCTGGACCAGGCTGCTGGCTGGTGTTATGGCCCTGGACCAGGCTGCTGGCTGGTGTTATGGCCCTGGACCAGGCTGCTGGCTGGTGTTATGGCCCTGGACCAGGCTGCTGGCTGGTGTTATGGCCCTGGACCAGGCTGCTGGCTGGTGTTATGGCCCTGGACCAGGCTGCTGGCTGGTGTTATGGCCCTGGACCAGGCTGCTGGCTGGTGTTGTGGCCCTGGACCAGGCTGCTGGCGGGTGTTATGGCCCTGGACCAGGCTGCTGGCTGGTGTTATGGCCCTGGACCAGGCTGCTGGCTGGTGTTATGGCCCTGGACCAGGCTGCTGGCTGGTGTTATGGCCCTGGACCAGGCTGCTGGCGGGTGTTATGGCCCTGGACCAGGCTGCTGGCTGGTGCTATGGCCCTGGACCAGGCTGCTGGCGGGTGTTATGGCCCTGGACCAGGCTGCTGGCTGGTGTTATGGCCCTGGACCAGGCTGCTGGCTGGTGCTATGGCCCTGGACCAGGCTGCTGGCTGGTGTTATGGCCCTGGACCAGGCTGCTGGCTGGTGCTATGGCCCTGGACCAGGCTGCTGGCTGGTGCTATGGCCCTGGACCAGGCTGCTGGCGGGTGTTATGGCCCTGGACCAGGCTGCTGGCTGGTGTTATGGCCCTGGACCAGGCTGCTGGCTGGTGTTATGGCCCTGGACCAGGCTGCTGGCTGGTGCTATGGCCCTGGACCAGGCTGCTGGCGGGTGTTATGGCCCTGGACCAGGCTGCTGGCTGGTGTTATGGCCCTGGACCAGGCTGCTGGCTGGTGTTATGGCCCTGGACCAGGCTGCTGGCTGGTGCTATGGCCCTGGACCAGGCTGCTGGCTGGTGCTATGGCCCTGGACCAGGCTGCTGGCTGGTGCTATGGCCCTGGACCAGGCTGCTGGCTGGTGCTATGGCCCTGGACCAGGCTGCTGGCGGGTGTTATGACCCTGGACCAGGCTGCTGGCTGGTGTTATGGCCCTGGACCAGGCTGCTGGCTGGTGTTATGGCCCTGGACCAGACTGCTGGCTGGTGTTATGGCCCTGGACCAGGCTGCTGGCTGGTGTTATGGCCCTGGACCAGGCTGCTGGCTGGTGCTATGGCCCTGGACCAGGCTGCTGGCGGGTGTTATGGCCCTGGACCAGGCTGCTGGCTGGTGTTATGGCCCTGGACCAGGCTGCTGGCTGGTGTTATGGCCCTGGACCAGACTGCTGGCTGGTGTTATGGCCCTGGACCAGGCTGCTGGCTGGTGTTATGGCCCTGGACCAGGCTGCTGGCGGGTGTTATGGCCCTGGACCAGGCTGCTGGCTGGTGTTATGGCCCTGGACCAGGCTGGTGGCTGATGTTATGGCCCTGGACCAGGCTGCTGGCAGGTGTTATGGCCCTGGACCAGGCTGCTGGCTGGTGTTATGGCCCTGGACCAGGCTGCTGGCGGGTGTTATTGCCCTGGACCAGGCTGCTGGCTGGTGTTATGGCCCTGGACCAGGCTGCTGGCTGGTGTTATGGCCCTGGACCAGGCTGCTGGCTGGTGTTATGGCCCTGGACCAGGCTGCTGGCGGGTGTTATGGCCCTGGACCAGGCTGCTGGCTGGTGTTATGGCCCTGGACCAGGCTGCTGGCTGGTGTTATGGCCCTGGACCAGGCTGCTGGCTGGTGTTATGGCCCTGGACCAGGCTGCTGGCGGGTGTTATGGCCCTGGACCAGGCTGCTGGCTGGTGTTATGGCCCTGGACCAGGCTGCTGGCTGGTGTTATGGCCCTGGACCAGGCTGCTGGCTGGTGTTATGGCCCTGGACCAGGCTGCTGGCGGGTGTTATGGCCCTGGACCAGGCTGCTGGCTGGTGTTATGGCCCTGGACCAGGCTGCTGGCGGGTGTTATGGCCCTGGACCAGGCTGCTGGCTGGTGTTATGGCCCTGGACCAGGCTGCTGGCTGGTGTTATGGCCCTGGACCAGGCTGCTGGCTGGTGTTATGGCCCTGGACCAGGCTGCTGGCTGGTGTTATGGCCCTGGACCAGGCTGCTGGCTGGTGTTATGGCCCTGGACCAGGCTGCTGGCTGGTGTTATGGCCCTGGACCAGGCTGCTGGCTGGTGTTATGGCCCTGGACCAGGCTGCTGGCTGGTGTTATGGCCCTGGACCAGGCTGCTGGCGGGTGTTATGGCCCTGGACCAGGCTGCTGGCTGGTGTTATGGCCCTGGACCAGGCTGCTGGCTGGTGTTATGGCCCTGGACCAGGCTGCTGGCTGGTGTTATGGCCCTGGACCAGGCTGCTGGCTGGTGTTATGGCCCTGGACCAGGCTGCTGGCTGGTGTTATGGCCCTGGACCAGGCTGCTGGCTGGTGTTATGGCCCTGGACCAGGCTGCTGGCTGGTGTTATGGCCCTGGACACGGCTGGTGGCGGGTGTTATGGCCCTGGACCAGGCTGCTGGCTGGTGTTATGGCCCTGGACCAGGCTGCTGGCTGGTGTTATGGCCCTGGACCAGGCTGCTGGCTGGTGTTATGGCCCTGGACCAGGCTGCTGGCTGGTGTTATGGCCCTGGACCAGGCTGCTGGCTGGTGTTATGGCCCTGGACCAGGCTGCTGGCTGGTGTTATGGCCCTGGACACGGCTGGTGGCGGGTGTTATGGCCCTGGACCAGGCTGCTGGCTGGTGTTATGGCCCTGGACCAGGCTGCTGGCTGGTGTTATGGCCCTGGACCAGGCTTCTGGCTGGTGTTATGGCCCTGGACCAGGCTGCTGGCTGGTGTTATGGCCCTGGACCAGGCTGCTGGCTGGTGTTATGGCCCTGGACCAGGCTGCTGGCTGGTGTTATGGCCCTGGACCAGGCTTCTGGCTGGTGTTATGGCCCTGGACCAGGCTGCTGGCTGGTGTTATGGCCCTGGACCAGGCTGCTGGCTGGTGTTATGGCCCTGGACCAGGCTTCTGGCTGGTGTTATGGCCCTGGACCAGGCTGCTGGCTGGTGTTATGGCCCTGGACCAGGCTGCTGGCTGGTGTTATGGCCCTGAACCAGGCTGCTGGCTGGTGTTATGGCCCTGGACCAGGCTGCTGGCTGGTGTTATGGCCCTGGACCAGGCTGCTGGCTGGTGTTATGGCCTTGGACCAGGCTGCTGGCTGGTGTTATGGCCCTGGACCAGGCTGCTGGCTGGTGTTATGGCCCTGGACCAGGCTGCTGGCTGGTGTTATGGCCCTGGACCAGGCTGCTGGCTGGTGTTATGGCCCTGGACCAGGCTGCTGGCTGGTGTTATGGCCCTGGACACGGCTGCTGGCTGGTGTTATGGCCCTGGACCAGGCTGCTGGCTGGTGTTATGGCCCTGGACCAGGCTGCTGGCTGGTGTTATGGCCCTGGACCAGGCTGCTGGATGGTGTTATGGCCCTGGACCAGGCTGCTGGCTGGTGTTATGGCCCTGGACCAGGCTGCTGGCTGGTGTTATGGGCCTGTACCAGGCTGCTGGCGGGTGTTATGGCCCTGGACCAGGCTGCTGGCTGGTGTTATGGCCCTGGACACGGCTGCTGGCTGGTGTTATGGCCCTGGACCAGGCTGCTGGCTGGTGTTATGGCCCTGGACCAGGCTGCTGGCTGGTGTTATGGCCCTGGACACGGCTGCTGGCTGGTGTTATGGCCCTGGACCAGGCTGCTGGCTGGTGTTATGGCCCTGGACACGGCTGCTGGCTGGTGTTATGGCCCTGGACCAGGCTGCTGGCTGGTGTTATGGCCCTGGACCAGGCTGCTGGCTGGTGTTATGGCCCTGGACCAGGCTGCTGGCTGGTGTTATGGCCCTGGACCAGGCTGCTGGCTGGTGTTATGGCCCTGGACCAGGCTGCTGGCTGGTGTTATGGCCCTGGACCAGGCTGCTGGCTGGTGTTATAGCCCTGGACCAGGCTGCTGGCTGGTGTTATGGCCCTGGACCAGGCTGCTGGCTGGTGTTATGGCCCTGGACCAGACTGCTGGCTGGTGTTATGGCCCTGGACCAGGCTGCTGGCTGGTGTTATGGCCCTGGACCAGGCTGCTGGATGGTGTTATGGCCCTGGACCAGGCTGCTGGCTGGTGTTATGGCCCTGGATTAGGCTGCTGGCTGGTGTTATGGCCCTGGACCAGGCTCTTGGCTGGTGTTATGGCCCTGGACCAGGCTGCTGGCTGGTGTTATAGCCCTGGACCAGGCTGCTTGCTGGTGTTATGGCCCTGGACCAGGCTGCTGGCTGGTGTTATGGCCCTGGACCAGGCTGCTGGCTGGTGTTATGGCCCTGGACCAGGCTTAACTATGGCCTAGTTTATCTGGAGAGGTTTCCATGTGTGATGTTTCGCAGGCTCCTCGAATTTTAGGGTGAATACTTCGTTTTCTTTGGTGGCCACTTCGTTTTCGTTGGTGGTCACTTCGTTTTCTTTGGTGGTCACTTCGTTTTCTTTGGTGGTCACTTCGTTTTCTTTGGTGGTCACTTCGTTTTCTTTGTCGCGTGTCCAACAACTTGAAACAGTGACATTTTAATTCATTCCGCGGCAGCTAATTTGCAAACTTTAAATTTGATATTCCAAATTAACTTTCTCAATCTCTCAAGGAATTCATGTTTTCTTTTATTATTTCTTCTTAATAAAAACGGCTTTAATCTATTTATGAAAATATTCACAGATTTGGTTGTCCTTAAATTCCTTATTTCTGGCAGGTTTCTGTTTTTATTGTCGATCTCTAGATTGCAAAGTTTACTTCTCCGAGTCATTGCTTTTCTCTATACTCTATCACCGTGCTCTACTCTATCCTCAGAGCCGGCCAGGGTACTGCTCTACTTTATCCACAGAGCCGGCCAGGGTCTACTGTATCCACAGAGCCGGCCAAGGTACTGTTCTACTGTATCCACAGAGTCGGCCAAGGTACTGCTCTACTGTATCCACAGAGTCGGCCAGGGTACTGCTCTACTGTATCCACAGAGCCGGCCAGGGTACTGCTCTACTGTATCCACAGAGCCGGCCAGGGTACTGCTCTACTTTATCCACAGAGCCGGCCAGGGTCTACTGTATCCACAGAGCCGGCCAAGGTACTGTTCTACTGTATCCACAGAGTCGGCCAAGGTACTGCTCTACTGTATCCACAGAGTCGGCCAGGGTACTGCTCTACTGTATCCACAGAGCCGGCCAGGGTACTGCTCTACTGTATCCACAGAGTCGGCCAGGGTACTGCTCTATTCTATCCACAGAGCCGGCCAGGGTCTACTGTATCCACAGAGCCGGCCAGGGTCTACTGTATCCACAGAGCCGGCCAGGGTACTGCTCTACTGTATCCACAGAGTCGGCCAGGGTACTGCTCTACTGTATCCACAGAGCCGGCCAGGGTACTGCTCTACTGTATCCACAGAGCCGGCCAGGGTACTGCTCTACTCTATCCTCAGAGCCGGCCAGGGTACTGCTCTACTGTATCCACAGAGCCGGCCAGGGTACTGCTCTACTCTATCCTCAGAGCCGGCCAGGGTACTGCTCTACTCTATCCTCAGAGCCGGCCAGGGTACTGCTCTACTCTATCCACAGAGCCGGCCAGGGTACTGCTCTACTCTATCCTCAGAGCCGGCCAGGGTACTGCTCTACTGTATCCACAGAGTCGGCCAGGGTACTGCTCTACTGTATCCACAGAGTCGGCCAGGGTACTGCTCTACTGTATCCACAGAGTCGGCCAGGGTACTGCTCTACTGTATCCACAGAGCCGGCCAGGGTACTGCTCTACTGTATCCACAGAGCCGGCCAGGGTACTGCTCTACTGTATCCACAGAGCCGGCCAGGGTACTGCTCTACTGTATCCACAGAGCCGGCCAGGGTACTGCTCTACTCTATCCTCAGAGCCGGCCAGGGTACTGCTCTACTGTATCCACAGAGCCGGCCAGGGTACTGCTCTACTGTATCCACAGAGCCGGCCAGGGTACTGCTCAACTCTATCCACAGAGCCGGCCAGGGTACTGTTCTATTCTATCCACAGAGCCGGCCAGGGTACTGCTCTACTGTATCCACAGAGCCGGCCAGGGTACTGCTCTACTCTATCCACAGAGCCGGCCAGGGTACTGCTCTACTCTATCCACAGAGCCGGCCAGGGTGCTGCTCTACTCTATCCACAGAGCCGGCCAGGGTACTGCTCTATTCTATCCACAGAGCCGGCCAGGGTACTGCTCTACTGTATCCACAGAGCCGGCCAGGGTACTGCTCTACTGTATCCACAGAGCCGGCCAGGGTACTGCTCTACTGTATCCACAGAGCCGGCCAGGGTACTGCTCTACTGTATCCACAGAGCCGGCCAGGGTACTGCTCTACTCTATCCTCAGAGCCGGCCAGGGTACTGCTCTACTCTATCCACAGAGCCGGCCAGGGTCTACTGTATCCACAGAGCCGGCCAGGGTCTACTGTATCCACAGAGCCGGCCAGGGTACTGCTCTACTCTATCCACAGAGCCGGCCAGGGTACTGCTCTACTCTATCCACAGAGCCGGCCAGAGTACTGCTCTACTCTATCCACAGAGCCGGTCAGGGTACTGCTCTACTCTATCCACAGAGCCGGCCAGGGTACTGCTCTATTCTATCCACAGAGCCGGCCAGGGTACTGCTCTACTCTATCCACAGAGCCGGCCAGGGTACTGCTCTATTCTATCCACAGAGCCGGCCAGGGTACTGCTCTACTCTATCCACAGAGCCGGCCAGGGTCTACTGTATCCACAGAGCCGGCCAGGGTACTGCTCTACTGTATCCACAGAGCCGGCCAGGGTACTGCTCTACTCTATCCTCAGAGCCGGCCAGGGTACTGCTCTACTCTATCCACAGAGCCGGCCAGGGTCTACTGTATCCACAGAGCCGGCCAGGGTCTACTGTATCCACAGAGCCGGCCAGGGTCTACTGTATCCACAGAGCCGGCCAGGGTACTGCTCTACTCTATCCACAGAGCCGGCCAGGGTACTGCTCTACTCTATCCACAGAGCCGGCCAGAGTACTGCTCTGCTCTATCCACAGAGCCGGCCAGGGTACTGCTTTACTCTATCCACAGAGCCGGCCAGGGTACTGCTCTACTCTATCCTCAGAGCCGGCCAGGGTACTGCTCTACTCTATCCACAGAGCCGGCCAGGGTCTACTGTATCCACAGAGCCGGCCAGGGTACTGCTCTACTGTATCCACAGAGCCGGCCAGGGTACTGCTCTACTCTATCCACAGAGCCGGCCAGGGTACTGCTCTATTCTATCCACGTAGCCGGCTAGGGTACTGCTCTACTCTATCCACGAGCCTGCCAGGGTACTGCTCTACTCTATCCACAGAGCCTGCCAGGGTACTGCTCTACTCTATCCACAGAGCCGGCCAGGGTACTGCTCTACTCTATCCTCAGAGCCGGCCAGGGTACTGCTCTACTCTATCCACAGAGCCGGCCAGGGTCTACTGTATCCACAGAGCCGGCCAGGGTACTGCTCTACTGTATCCACAGAGCCGGCCAGGGTACTGCTCTACTCTATCCACAGAGCCGGCCAGGGTACTGCTCTATTCTATCCACGTAGCCGGCTAGGGTACTGCTCTACTCTATCCACAGAGCCTGCCAGGGTACTGCTCTACTCTATCCACAGAGCCTGCCAGGGTACTGCTCTGGGGCGACCAGGTCATTTGGTCTCATTAATGCTCCTAGGGGGGGTTGACAAGATCTCTAATAATAATGCACTCATCAGTAAACAATACACATGGCTGTATCCTCACACACACACACACGTATAATACAGTCAGATACATCAGTATAGATACAAAACAGTATTCATCTGACAATATGGGATATTAAATACTGATCACTACTCACCACCTTTGCATCATAATTGCAGAGAACACCAATTGGCTCAGCCTGAAAAACATTATTGGGCTTCGCAACAACAAGTGCAGAGTGTTGTGAATATTAATGTGGGTCTCGGGCGGCAGGTGTGTGACCTTTCTGTCAACTGTGATGGTCCTGTTAAACAACCAATTGGCACCTAGCAATAATATATAACGACATACGAGGTAGTTAAACTTAACTCTTAGCTACGATTTCTGGAAACAAAAAACTGATAGAAGGGGCCATAGGGATGAAAGAAGGGGCCATAGGGATGAAAGAAGGGGCCATAGGGATGAAAGAAGGGCCATTGGGATGAAATAGGGGCTATAGAGCCATAGAGATGAAAGAAGGGTCATAAAGCCATAGATCATCTCACGCAAAGAGTATATAATCCTATGTTAAACACGATAATATTGTATTTGAAAATGTAAGGAGTACCTGGCGAAACACTTCTAGGCGTCAAACTATAATAAAATGTAAAAAATAACTTTGGAGAGTTAATTTTTCAATTTTCCTCGACAGAGAAATTCCCTCTTCTTATGTTAAGAAAACATAATATCGAGAAGATTCGTGTAACAATCATTAATCTTAACCTTTCGGTTACATTCAACAACATATGTTTACAAGAAAGATTGCTACCAAAATATATCTATATATAATGTCGTACTTAGTAGCCAGAATGAACTTCTCGGCCTACTTTGCAAGGCCCGATTTGCCTAATAGGCCGAGTAATTTTAATTATTTTCAATAAATTGTTTTCTATTAGTATATTTGAATTATTATTAATATATTATATTAAGAACATAAATTATTTACTTAGTTTTGATTAGGTTAGGTTATGATAAGTTAGGTAAGGTTACGTAGGGTTGGTTAAGTTCGGTCATATATCTTTGTTAGTTTTAACTTAAATTAAAAAAAATAACTCATACATAATGAAATGGATAGCTTTATCATTACATAAGAAAAAACATTGAAAAAATATATAAATTCAAGAAAACTTGGCTTATTAGGCAAATCGGGTCTTGCATAGTAGGCCAAGTACTGCATTCTGGCTACTAGGTACAACATTATATATATATATATATATATATATATATATATATATATATATATATATATATATATATATATATGTCGTACCTAGTAGCCAGAACTCACTTCTCAGGCTACAATGCAAGGCCCGATTTGCCTAATAAGCCAAGTTTTCCTGAATTAATATATTTTCTCTAATTTTTTTCTTATGAAATGATAAAGCATTTATCATTTCATACATTTGACCTCATACATTTCATTATGTATGAGGTCAATTTTTTTTTATTGGAGTTAAAATTAACGTAGATATATGACTGAACCTAACCAACCCTACCTAACCTAACCTAACCTATCTTTATAGGTTAGGTTTGGTTAGGTAGCCGAAAAAGTTAGGTTAGGTTAGGTTAGGTAGGTTAGGTAGTCGAAAAACAAATAATTCATGAAAACTTGGCTTATTATGCAAATTTGGCCTTGCATAGTAGGCTGAGAAGTGCGTTCTGGCTACTAGGTACGACATATATATATATATATATATATATATATATATATATATATATATATATATATATATATATATATATATATATATATAATATATGCAAGGCCCGATTTGCCTAATAAGCCAAGTTTTCATGAATTAATTGTTTTTCGACTACCTAACCTAACCTAACCTAACTTTTTTCGGCTACCTAACCCAACCTAACCTATAAAGATAGGTTAGGTTAGGTTAGGTAGGGTTGGTTAGGTTCGATCATATATCTACGTTAATTTTAACTCCAATAAAATAAAATTGATCTCATACATAATGAAATGGGTACCTTTATCATTTCATAAGAAAAAAATAGAGAAAATATATTAATTCAGGAAAACTTGGCTTATTAGGCAAATCGGGCCTTGCATAGTAGGCTGAGAAGTGCGTTCTGGCTACTAGGTACGACATATATATATATATATATATATATATATATATATATATATATATATATATATATATATATATATATATATATATATATGTATATACACACGACACACTTGCCATCACAAATATATTGGAGTTTAACATTGCCATCACGAAGGCAGCTCTCGTCTCAGTCTGCATATTCTGAAAAAAGGAGAATCAGAAAATCTTTTCACAAAGTTCCATGAATTCTTTTCCAAAGGAACACAAACGCACATTGTAGGAGGAAGACAGAGGCAGAGCTGGTGACTTCCTACGACCGCCTTAACTCTGCTCCATGTTTACAAATGTCCCCCAGTAACGGAAGGCTTCCATGAACACACCTGCAGGCCTTACTCAGGTGCAGTCTGGCTCAACATGTACCTAATATATAATGGTACTGACCGGCTCACCTTATACCTAATACATGATAATAGTCATGAATAAAGTATACAGACTTGATAATGGTACAGGACGGACCGAAACGTCCTTTCTTCAATTTCTAGTGTGTGGTTTGGTCAAATTATATATATGAGAATGCGGCTTTTGCCAATTTATGTTCAACACTGTTGAAACTTAGAGAAAAAAAGTCTTGTTATAAGTCCTTATAACTGCTAACATTTTATATTTATATGGTTATTATTACCTAATAAAAAACGATGAACCTCGTTATTATACTCAAGTAACTAATAGAATGATTATGGACCAAGTGCCGTCATCACTCACAAACTCAGTTTGAAAAATTATTAAGTTTGAGACAATTTACAATGCAGACTTCACAGTTTACAATCAAATATTTTTGTTTTACCTTTGAATCCTTTCAGAGAAAATATAAGATTATGAATAGATTCTTGAATCCAAATTTCAGGACTTGAAATGATAAAATCAGAATTTAATTATGAAATTCTGTGTATAAAAGGAAATATTTGGATATTTCTGAGTTTATCTGGAGTTTTGATTTAAAGTATATTGTAGGAGGAAGTCCACCTAGGTTAGGTTCATAATGTTAAAGAGCCGATGCTCATTTGTCAATAATGCAAATAATATCCATATTCGTTGCACTTATACCAATGTGACGTCATTGTCTGTTTTGTAAATAAAGCCACGTGGACGGGACTGGCGCCTAACTCCCGGTCCCGCCTTACCATACCCAGATGTAACATCTGATTTCATATTTCAAATTCATTAAAAATAATGAAATATTTTTCAAATATATCTTTTTAAATTGCGCATAAAAGATAAGATCATTTGTGCTCCTGAAGGGAAGAGTACCATGTAGCCAGTTCCTGCTGGTGATGAATACTCATTATCCCAGTGATGAGTACTGGCGAGAGTACCTTTCTCAAGGGTCTTCCAATCACAGGCCACAGAGGACGTGGACCCCAAGCTGCCGCTGTGGATCATAACACCATAATTAAACAATCACTACTGCAACTGTAATTTCAAAGAAAGCACTTTAATTGGAACACAATTTTCCGTAAAATTCAGCTAATGGTCATAATTTTTCCTGTGAATTGTTAAATAAGTTCACCTTCTGATAATGTCCAACTTTTGTAGTTAATTTTAGACCTTGTGCAGAGCGTTGCACAGACATTAGACGCGATTCATTTGCAACTCTCAATTGATAAACCCCAAAAAAGTTGCTTCAAAAGATTTAATCTTTTTCCCTAATCAACATTATTGTAGTTGTTTTTTTGTTATGTTCTATGAATACAAAAATACCAATACCTACATCATGCCTGCATACCTGATGCTAATTTTATTAATGAGACTGACTGCTTATATATATATATATATATATATATATATATATATATATATATATATATATATATATATATATATATATATATATATGTCGTACCTAGTAGCCAGAACGCACTTCTCAGCCTACTATGCAAGGCCCGATTTGCCTAATAAGCCAAGTTTTCATGAATTAATTGTTTTTCGACTACCTAACCTAACCTAACTTTTTCGGCTACCTAACCTAACCTAACCTATAAAGATAGGTTAGGTTAGGTAGGGTTGGTTAGGCTCGGTCATATATCTACGTAAATTTTAACTCCAATAATTTTTTTTATCTCATACATAATGAAATGGGTAGCTTTATCATTTCATAAGAAAAAAAATTAGAGAAAATATTTTAATTCAGTAAAACTTGGCTTATTAGGTAAATCGGGACTTGCATAGCTGGCCGAGTACGACGTTCTGGCTACTAGGTACAACATATATATATATATATATATATATATATATATATATATATATATATATATATATATATTGTGACGATAATCTCCTTCAAGAGATTGAGCCTGCTCTTCCCTCCACAATTACGTCGTTGAAATTATATAAAACTACTATGGAAGAAATGTCCAACAACGACAACAACACCAGCAAGGTTTGCCAGAGCGCAAAACGTTGCAGCCAGAGACACCTGTTCAGACTCAAACCGCCAAACTACCTGTTGATCGCTACCGGCTCCGCTGATTGGTCGCCGGTCTGGCTGCAACTGCACTCGCCCCCCCCATACTACTTGATGTCTGGGGTCGCCACGACCTCAGACCTCAGAATGTTCAGTGCTTTCGTGGTTACCACTCCTCCCGGCTAGACGTTAGCGTGTACTGAGAGAGGTGGTAGCTTAAGCCAATATTCCAGCACCTCCCCTTTATTTTGTGTTGCACTTCTTGTTATTTTATCTTAACGTAACTTTTCATTGTGTCATTTAATTATTCTTATTATTTTGATTGATTGATTTTATTATAAGAATTTGTTTGTCCATTTTTTCATGTTTTGATTTATTTAACGTAATTAAAATTTCACTGTTAAAATTTACTTGTGTTTTGTGTGTCTTCTCCTTACCTTACCACAGACGAAGTTCCAGTTTTTCTATTTTTTTTTATAACTATGTGACAAGGCCATACCCCTAGCCTTAAACAGCCGAACACCAACGCGTTACCGTCACAAGTTATATGGGGGCCTGTCCTAGGAGCTTCACTCAGGTACTGGTGCCAAGTGGTAATTTATGGTAAGCGTATTTAACTTTGTTAACGTAGCTTTACTATTTTTCATATTCAATTTCATTTTTTATAAGGTGCGGTGTATTGTGCATTACGAGAGTAACATATGGTGAAGGTGAGACAACTTTGGATTACGTGGTGACTGTAGGCCGCAGTCATACTCTTAATTGGTCATCTCTCCCTCCGTGTTATTACTCGTGTTTACCATCTATGTCCCTTGAATATTTCTCATTTTGACAGATCATCATATTGGTACCCTGGTACTGTGGTCTGCCCCGGGTCAAGAGTACCCAATCTTCTGCAATCTGACTGTAGGAGGACAAAGAGGGCCATAGTTCCTCTAGCTCGAACTTTAGTTGCTGAATTGGGACCTCAGCGGCAGTTCTCGTCACCAGTTGACACCTCGCACCCCTACACGTCAGTCAGAGATGATGATACATACAACGGTAGGGAATTAGCTTACTTTTCAGAGCACAAAAGTTCGCTAATTCTGTAAGTATCATATTAAATTCAGTAGGAAAAACTTGCTTTATGTCCTAAAGAGACTTGGCAAGGTATGCCTACATCCTTGGACTACCAATTTTACTTTTGAAGCATTTAACTGTTTCATTTGTTTTCGAAACTCTGTTTCATTTGTTAGTAGGATTTTCTTGCCCTTATCCTCTTACATGAGTACCGGGTACAAGATTTCCTGCGCCCTTGATTTAATTTAATCATTTAACATCTTTTACTTAACTTTAATTGTTAAAGATCTCACAGGATAGGTACCAGTTGCCACGTTGTCCTGTTTCTGACATTCACTATTGAATATTCGTGTACCTTTATTTGCTAATTTCACAATGTTTCGTCTCCAAGCTTTCCGTACAAATCCAGCAGGTGAAATAGGGACTTTAAGTCGTGCCAAGAGGACTGAATTACAAACTCTTGCACATGAGTATCAACTAGAAGTTCCCTACCAAGCCAACAAAAATGACCTACACAACCTGTTGCTGGATTACTATTTAGAGCAAGGTAAGATAGACTCTGAAACTCATGAAACTTACTATATTGCAGAAAAAACTGATTTGGCAACACTGAAACTCAAACTAGAGCTGGCCAAGATTGAACGTGAGCAGCAAAGGGAAGCAGCTGCCATACGAAGAGAAGAACAAGAACGTGAGATTGCCTTACTCCAGGAGCGGGAACGCGTACGGCTTGAAACCAAACAACGCGAGTTGGAAATGCAACGTGAACATGACAAGCAACAAGCGACTCTGGCTCTTGAGTGTCGTCAACGAGAATACACGTTGGAAATTTCCCACCTCGCTCAACGCCAGCAAGCTACTGCCAATCTTCCCGTCAGTTTTAATATATCGCATGCAAGTAAGTTAATGCCATCCTTTGTAGAAGCAGAAGTTGATGTGTTCTTCACCACCTTTGAAACCCTTGCTAATCAACTCAGTTGGCCTGTCGACCAATGGGCCACACTTCTCAGAGTCCATCTTACAGGTAGAGCTGCAGTCACACTCAGTACTTTGGCGTCTGAGAATGACTACTACATTCTGAAACAAGCAGTGTTAGACGCCTACCTACTTTCCACCGAAAGTTATAGAAGGAAATTCCGTGACCACCTGAAGGCAAGTACCACTACCTTCCTTGAGTTTGCTAACACGAAACGGAGGTATTTCATGAAATGGCTGGAAGCAGCACATGTCTCTACTTTTACAGAACTCGTCAACCTGATGCTTGTTGAAGAATTCTTGAGACGTGTGCCGCCTCCTGTCCGCCTCTACTTAGCAGATAAAGAAGAAACCGACTACCTGAAGTGTGCTAAGTCGGCTGACACTTACAGCCTCATCCACCGGCTGACACCTGAACCATCCTCCAGTAAGAAGTCGTGGTACAGTTACGAGAAGGTGAGCCCCGATCAAGCTGGTTCACAACTGTACTGCAAGTATTGTAGACTCTATGGACATACCATAGACAAGTGTGGTAAGTCTCAATACAAGGGAACCACTGACCAACAAAGACCCAAACCAACTCCTCTTAAGTCCGGTAAGCCTGTGATGAATGTTGGTGTTGATGTTAATGATCTTTCTCTTTTCAGTAACCACCTGTATATTGGAACTGTCTCTGCCAACGGTTCAAATCCGGAGGGACGTTTCAAATTGAAGATCTTGAGGGACACAGCGGCTCTTCAATCGATCATCTTGAAGTCGGCTGTGCCCAACGTCGTCTATACCGGAGAAACTGTCTTCATCACTGACCTCACTGCTACCACTCCATACCCTCTCGCCAGAGTCCACCTGGATTGTCCCTACGTGAACGGGGAAGTCCAAGTCGCCGTCAGGGAAAAGCCTTTTCCCATGCCTGGAGTGCAACTTCTCCTAGGCAACGACTTGGCAGAAGACCTGCAACCGACCAACCTGATCGTCATGGACAAACCCCAGGTGTGTAACTCTGTGCCACTAAACCCTATTCTAGAGTATGTTCCAGCAGAGGTTCAAGAGAGTGATGAAGTTTCTCCTCCGGTTCTCGTGACCACCCGTGCACAAGCCGCACGTCCACAGCCAGCTGACTCTACTGCTACCGCTGTCCCTCAAGACCCTCAGAAACTACCCCCGCATCTGACCAAGTTGGAGTTCCGTAAGTTGCAGAGGGAAGATCTTACTTTAACACCATTGTTTTTCCAGGCTGAGACTCAACCCGACAGTATTCCTGGGTTCTTCCTAGAGAACGACTTGCTCTACCGCAGATATAGACCCAGTAAACTGAAGGAGGAGGACGATTGGGCCAACATCGAACAACTTGTGATTCCCACCAGCCTGCGGCCCACTATTCTACACCTGGCCCACGGAGCATTCTCCCACTACGGCTTCAACAAGACTTACCATGGGATTCGTCAAGACTACTACTGGCCAGGTATGGTAAATAACGTCAAACAGTACGTAAAACAGTGTCATACATGTCAGATGGCAGGCAAACCGAACGTCTCCATTCCCAGAGCACCACTGATTCCCATACAGGTGCCTGCGGAACCTTTCCACAGACTCATAATAGACTGTGTTGGTCCTTTACCTCGGACCAGTTCAGGTAACGCCTACATCCTAACCATCCTGTGTCCTACCACCAGATTTCCCATAGCAGTTCCAGTGAAGAACATCACGGCTGCTACGGTTATAAAACATCTATTGAAGATCTTCACTCAATACGGATTTCCCAGGGAGATTCAAAGTGACTGTGGTACCAACTTCATCAGTGATCTCTTCAAAAGGACACTGGAGGAGTTAAACATCAAACAGGTATTGTCCAGCCCCTATCATCCTGCTTCACAGGGTTCTCTTGAACGTAGTCATCAGACCATCAAAGCACTCTTGAAAAAGTTTTGTAGTGAAACCTCGAAGGATTGGGATAAGCAGATTGACCTTATAATGTGTATTTTCAGAAGTCTCCCCAATGAGTCCCTAGGAGTATCTCCTTATGAGATGCTCTACGGCCGTAAGTGCCGTACTCCCCTTAAGGCTTTCAAAGACTCTCTCAGAGATGCCACCTTCAGTGAGCATCAGAATGTGCCCCAGTTTCTTCAAAACCTTCAACACATTCTAGAGAGAGTCCACCGCTTTGCCCATGATAATCTATTGAAAGCCCAGGTGAGAATGAAGACTCATTACGACCAGACCAGCAAAGTAAGAAAATTCAAGCCGGGAGACTTCGTCCTTGCCTATTTCCCTATCCCAGGTTCACCTTTACAAAACAGGTTTTCAGGACCCTACTGCGTCAAAGAGTGCAGGAATAATAACAACTACGTGATAGAGACTCCAGATAGGCGGCGGAAGACCCAGCTGTGCCACGTCAACCTCCTGAAGCAATATAATGGTACTCCTCCCACTGTCTTGACTAATTGTTCTACCTTCACAGAACCCTACATCCACAGTGAGACCTTCCCAGCTTCTCCTCCCGAAAGCACTGACAAGGAGTCAGCGCTTTCTAATTCCGAAATCCTTAATGATCTTCCCAAATGCTTTCAGGATAATAATCGTGCTCCTTTGCCCTCTTCTAATTCCACTCTCACCTCGTCAGATAAGCCCTTCATCCTCCATGTCGACGCCAATGGTACCGACGTTGGTGGTGTCGTGATGCAGCAACGAGGCGAGAAGAATACACCTGTCAGCGACTACTGCTACAAGGATCTACGGAACAATTGGCAAGGAGCTACTCTTCCTCATCCTGAAGCTTCAGCACTTCACTCCACACCTGAAAAGTGCTCGGTCCACCATCAATACGGACCACACCACCCTACACCTCCTGCAGCACGCCCACTTCTCATCTCAACGTCTTCTACTATGGGCTTGCTACCTGCAGAAATTCAACCTGGAGACACGCTATACCAAGAGTCTGACAACATCTTAGCCCATGATCTCTCCAGAGTTTTTGAAGTAGAAGCGACTCCATCCATTACTCCACCACATAACGACGTACTTCTTCCAGAACCGCAGGCTTCGGGGGAGAGTTGTGACGATAATCTCCTTCAAGAGATTGAGCCTGCTCTTCCCTCCACAATTACGTCGTTGAAATTATATAAAACTACTATGGAAGAAATGTCCAACAACGACAACAACACCAGCAAGGTTTGCCAGAGCGCAAAACGTTGCAGCCAGAGACACCTGTTCAGACTCAAACCGCCAAACTACCTGTTGATCGCTACCGGCTCCGCTGATTGGTCGCCGGTCTGGCTGCAACTGCACTCGCCCCCCCCCATACTACTTGATGTCTGGGGTCGCCACGACCTCAGACCTCAGAATGTTCAGTGCTTTCGTGGTTACCACTCCTCCCGGCTAGACGTTAGCGTGTACTGAGAGAGGTGGTAGCTTAAGCCAATATTCCAGCACCTCCCCTTTATTTTGTGTTGCACTTCTTGTTATTTTATCTTAACGTAACTTTTCATTGTGTCATTTAATTATTCTTATTATTTTGATTGATTGATTTTATTATAAGAATTTGTTTGTCCATTTTTTCATGTTTTGATTTATTTAACGTAATTAAAATTTCATTGTTAAAATTTACTTGTGTTTTGTGTGTCTTCTCCTTACCTTACCACAGACGAAGTTCCAGTTTTTCTATTTTTCTTTATAACTATGTGACGAGGCCATACCCCTAGCCTTAAACAGCCGAACACCAACGCGTTACCGTCACAATATATATATATATGTGTGTGTGTGTGTGTGAAAAATATATCATATATTATATATGTGTGTGTGTCAGTATGGTGTACAGTGTGTGTCAGTATGGTGTACAGTGTGTGTCAGTATGTTGTACAGTGTGTGTCAGTATGTTGTACAGTGTGTGTCAGTATGGTGTACAGTGTGTGTCAGTATGTTGTACAGTGTGTGTCAGTATGTTGTACAGTGTGTGTCAGTATGGTGTACAGTGTGCGTCAGTATGGTGTACAGTGTGTGTCAGTATGGTGTACAGTGTGCGTCAGTATGTTGTACAGTGTGTGTCAGTATGGTGTACAGTGTGTGTCAGTATGGTGTACAGTGTGTGTCAGTATGGTGTACAGTGTGTGTCAGTATGTTGTACAGTGTGTGTCAGTATGTTGTACAGTGTGTGTCAGTATGGTGTACAGTGTGTGTCAGTATGTTGTACAGTGTGTGTCAGTATGTTGTACAGTGTGTGTCAGTATGGTGTACAGTGTGCGTCAGTATGGTGTACAGTGTGTGTCAGTATGGTGTACAGTGTGCGTCAGTATGTTGTACAGTGTGTGTCAGTATGGTGTACAGTGTGTGTCAGTATGGTGTACAGTGTGTGTCAGTATGGTGTACAGTGTGTGTCTGTATGGTGTACAGTGTGTGTGTCAGTATGGTGTACAGTGTGTGTCAGTATGGTGTTCAGTGTGTGTCAGTATGGTGTACAGTGTGTGTCAGTATGGTGTACAGTGTGTGTGTCAGTATGGTGTACAGTGTGCGTCAGTATGTTGTACAGTGTGTGTCAGTATGGTGTACAGTGTGTGTCAGTATGGTGTACAGTGTGTGTCAGTATGTTGTACAGTGTGTGTCAGTATGGTGTACAGTGTGTGTCAGCATGGTGTACAGTGTGTGTCAGTATGGTGTACAGTGTGTGTCAGTATGGTGTACAGTGTGTGTCAGTATGTTGTACAGTGTGTGTCAGTATGTTGTACAGTGTGTGTCAGTATGGTGTACAGTGTGCGTCAGTATGGTGTACAGTGTGTGTCAGTATGGTGTACAGTGTGCGTCAGTATGTTGTACAGTGTGTGTCAGTATGGTGTACAGTGTGTGTCAGTATGGTGTACAGTGTGTGTCAGTATGGTGTACAGTGTGTGTCTGTATGGTGTACAGTGTGTGTGTCAGTATGGTGTACAGTGTGTGTCAGTATGGTGTTCAGTGTGTGTCAGTATGGTGTACAGTGTGTGTCAGTATGGTGTACAGTGTGTGTGTCAGTATGGTGTACAGTGTGTGTCAGTATGGTGTACAGTGTGTGTCAGTATGGTGTACAGTGTGTGTCAGTATGGTGTACAGTGTGTGTCAGTATGTTGTACAGTGTGTGTCAGTATGGTGTACAGTGTGTGTCAGTATGGTGTACAGTGTGTGTCAGTATGGTGTACAGTGTGTGTCAGTATGGTGTACAGTGTGTGTCAGTATGGTGTACAGTGTGTGTGTCAGTATGGTGTACAGTGTGTGTCTGTATGGTGTACAGTGTGCGTCAGTATGGTGTACAGTGTGTGTGTCAGTGTGGTGTACAGTGTGTGTCAGTATGGTGTACAGTGTGTGTCAGTATGGTGTACAGTGTGTGTCAGTATGGTGTACAGTGTGTGTCAGTATGGTGTACAGTGTCAGTATGGTGTACAGTGTGTGTCAGTATGGTATACAGTGTGTGTCAGTATACCTGGACATCAAGTATAACTGACAGTATACCTGAACATCATGTATAACTGACAGTATACCTGGACATCAAGTATAACTGACAGTATACCTGAACATCATGTATAACTGACAGTATACCTGGACATCAAGTGTAACTGAGAGTATACCTGGACATCAAGTATAACGGACAGTATACCTGGACATCAAGTATAACTAACAGTATACCTGGACATCAAGTATAACTGACAGTATACCTGGACATCATGTATAACTAACAGTATACCTGGACATCAAGTATAACTGACATTATACCTGGACATCAAGTATAACTGACAGTATACCTGGACATCAAGTATAACTGACAGTATACCTGGACATCATGTATAACTAACAGTATACCTGGACATCAAGTATAACTGACATTATACCTGGACATCAAGTATAACTGACAGTATACATGGACATCAAGTATAACTAACAGTATACCTGGACATCAAGTATAACTGACAGTATACCGTCGTACCATTAGAACTGACAGTTCACCTTGAACATCATATAATTAGCTAAAAATAAGCCAATCGACTAAGGCAATAATTCATAATTAATATCAATAGTACAGTTCAGTTCAATGATAATTCCGTTAATCTTCATAAACTGTCAATGGGTTATGTTAATGATACGACTCGTGTTGTTATTGTTCTTATATCTAATTAAGAAAGGCGGATCATAACAAGTAAACAAACCAGATTAATTTCAATCACTTGGGGTCATTGGAGACTTGAACTCAGGCCTCAGAGGTACAAAAATGTTGCCCTTCCGACTAGGCAAAGAATGAGAGATAATGTGGAAAATGGAACTTTGAATAGCTGGGCTCAGACAAATTTCTTCAAGGGTTAACTTCTGATCCTTCAATGTTTAACTTCAGATCCTTCAAGGTTTGTGGGAACCGACCTGTGAGATTTATATTTATTTAATTTATATGAATATATATAGAATTTATATTTACATTAATTTATATACTTCGATAGCAATTTGTATAATAAGTGGACTGTATTTCTGCAATAATCTCATAATCTCACAAATCGATCCTCTACACATTAGGAGGGGGTTTATATTAAATGAATTTATATATATGCAGCCAATCAAACTACAGTATTAACTACACACATTATTAAACATTGAATAGGTTCCTTATCTTATAGTACAGCAGGCCTTAGTCCAAACAGGTATAACTAGGATGTAGACACCAAATTATCCTCTTTGAGGTAGCTTCCATCACCCAGTAATTGGTGCACAAAGTCTTGCTTCCTCGTCTTGACCTGTCAAAAGGGCGCTAGCTGTAATGCCAGAATCCTATATATGACAGGTATATCAGAGAAAATACTGTACATGGAACAATGAAGACCTGGCTTAATTACCTTTAGTTTCAGGCTACCACGTGCTCTAACCGGGTCACCCTATATAATGACATTAATGGCCATAAATGAAAGATACATGGGTTTCGGAAAGAACACTTACTTGAATTTGTTGACAGCGTGTGATAATGGTACACCTTTGGTTTCCATAACACTACGTCCAAGTAAAATTAACAGGAGCCGAATTTGCTCCCGTGCCTCTGGTCTCAGTATAAACAATGGCTGCCCCTCCTTCCTCACTCTGACGCCTAGCTTACATTGTCCAGATGTCAATAAGTGATAGAAGGGTCACATTTACTCTACTTTAATATTGATAATTAAGTTAATTTATATGAGATGTTTTATGATGGTAAAGTCCAAAGACTAATGTATTTAAGAATAATTCCCAGCAGAATAGCTGGTGAATTTATAATGGTATGTGGTGATGATATCCCGTTTTCTTTAGACGGTAATTCCACTACAAGTTACGTTTTCTATGGGTAACTTGTTGGTAATACAGCAGCAATTATTATCTGTCTGTATGATATATTAAATGGTGTCGGATTTTCCGACAAGGTTCAACTTCAGATCCTTGAGTGTTTAACTTCAGACCCTTCAAGGTTTATCTTCAGATATATAAAACCAACATTTGGAAAAGTCACCTTATCGGTAAAAGACGATCAAGATAAACTATTGCAATTGACGAAAGTTTAGTAGATTGAATTTAATGGAGAGAAATGGAAGCTCCTGAGTTTAGATAATGAAAATAGATATCTTGTAGACAATATTGAAATTTAGAAATGTGAATGTGAGAAAAAGATATCGAAGTCATGATTTATTGGGATCTTACGCCCTAATCTCGCTTCATAAATGTGCGGAATATGGTAAATAGGACACTGGGACATATTTGTAGAAGAGTTTGTAATACGATATCCAGACAGCAGTGTTATCTACACAGTGAAGCACGCCCCCTGCATCACAGTGTACATGTACTGTGCATAGACTCAGGAGCCTGTACATCGGTTGACAGTTGAGAGGCGGAACCAAAGAGCCAAAGCCCAACCCCCGCAAGCACAACTAGGTGAGTACACTGAGAACATTGTTTAGTCCATGTTTAGTGATCAACAAGAGGCTCACAAGTCACTATACAAGACACTTTACATCTAAACGACCAGTACTACTTGCTTCTTGGTTAGTTAGCTATTTTGGTGATCTTAACAACTCTTCAGAGGTTGTTTGACCTTAAGCTCATTATCAATCCTACATATACACATGGAAATCCAACCTGTTCTGAGACGAGGCTCGTTGCGGCGGCCGACCCCAAAGACTTATTCATCTGTTTTAATATATTGTGAATTACTGATAAGTTTGTTTTTATGTATAAATGAATATTATTATCCATTAAAGATCAATGTGTAAGTTAGGCGTAGGTTAGATTACATGTTTAGATTCTGTTGACAATTTTGTGCATTTTAAGTTCGCTTGTGAAGCATGTGGAGTGTTGGGATTCGAACAGAGGTCGTCAACAAAGCACTGATCAAGAAAGGTTCGAATGTCATCAGCTGCGAGTCGAGAGTAAATCTTTTCCTTCATGAACAAGAGGTTTGAGGGCTGGATGAACGATCATTTGACCTTTACTGATGAGGACGGCCTGCAATGAAAAAGTTAATTGCAGCAATAAGAGGATTAGAGTACCCAGGTGCAGGGTTCGAATCCCTGCATTGCTACCAAGTGATTTATTCCAACATAATACAATATTCTTCAAGCTTTATCTTAGACATGTTAGGCCTCATTTAGACTCTGCAGCTCAGTGTTGGTCTTAGTACTAGAGACTTGACATAAAGACCTAGAGACTTGACATAAAGACCTAGAGACTTGACATAAAGACCCAGAGACTTGACATAAAGACCCAGAGACTTGACATAAAGACCCAGAGACTTGACATAAAGACCTAGAGACTTGACATAAAGACCAAGAGACTTGACATGAAGACCTAGAGACTTGACATAAAGACCTAGAGACTTGACATAAAGACCAAGAGACTTGACATAAAGACCTAGAGACTTGACATAAAGACCAAGAGACTTGACATAAAGACCCAGAGACTTGACATGAAGACCTAGAGACTTGACATAAAGACCTAGAGACTTGACATAAAGACCTAGAGACTTGACATAAAGACCAAGAGACTTGACATAAAGACCTAGAGACTTGACATAAAGACCTAGAGACTTGACATAAAGACCTAGAGACTTGACATAAAGACCCAGAGACTTGACATAAAGACCCAGAGACTTGACATAAAGACCTAGAGACTTGACATAAAGACCAAGAGACTTGACATGAAGACCTAGAGACTTGACATAAAGACCTAGAGACTTGACATAAAGACCAAGAGACTTGACATAAAGACCTAGAGACTTGACATAAAGACCAAGAGACTTGACATAAAGACCCAGAGACTTGACATGAAGACCTAGAGACTTGACATAAAGACCTAGAGACTTGACATAAAGACCTAGAGACTTGACATAAAGACCAAGAGACTTGACATAAAGACCTAGAGACTTGGCATAAAGACCTAGAGACTTGACATAAAGACCTAGAGACTTGACATGAAGACCTAGAGACTTGACATAAAGACCAAGAGACTTGACATAAAGACCCAGAGACTTGACATAAAGACCAAGAGACTTGACATAAAGACCAAGAGACTTGACATAAAGACCCAGAGACTTGACATGAAGGCCTAGAGACTTGACATAAAGACCAAGAGACTTGACATAAAGACCTAGAGACTTGACATAAAGACCTTGAGACTTGACATAAATAAACTTCATCACGTGCAGAAAACATGACCAAGTTAATTCCAAGAATTAAAAACTTTATTTATGAATGGAGATAAAATAAAGTTTATTCTGCAGTCTCCAGGAAGACGGAACACCGCCTCAATGATATTTTGTGACACTACATATAAAATATAAACAAAAACGGTGTTTCGGTAAGTGCCGTGAGGACTTACGAAACACACTATTCAGTTGTTTGTTCAAAGAACCATTTTGTTTACCTAGAACATTACATATAAACACCAGAATAACATGATAACAAACTCACTAAGTTATTAATTCACTGGACTTGGTCACCAGGCCAACACTGGACCTGGCCACCCGGCCAGCACTGGACCTGGCCACCAGGCCAACACTGGACCTGATCACCAGGCCAACACTGGACCTGGTCACCAGGTCAACACTGGACCTGGTCACAAAGCCAACACTGGACCTGGTCACCAGGTCAACACTGGACCTGGTCACCAGGCCAACACTGGACCTGGTCACCAGGCCAACACTGGACCTGGTCACCAGGCCAACACTGGACCTGGTCACCAGGCCAACACTGGACCTGGTCACCAGGCCAACACTGGACCTGGTCACCAGGCCAACACTGGACCTGGTCACCAGGCCAACACTGGACCTGGTCACCAGGCCAACACTGGACCTGGTCACCAGGTCAACACTGGACGTGGTCACCAGGTCAACACTGGACCTGGTCACCAGGTCAACACTGGACCTAGTCACCAGGCCAACACTGGACCTGGTCACCAGGCCAACACTGGACCTGGTCACCAAAGCTCTTTCAAGTTCACTCAAGTTAAAACCAGACATATTCCTTCTTCAAATGTTAATGTCTGGTTATACTACTGGTTATATCTCCTCATGCTCGAACAGATTTCACGTGTCCAAAACTCTTGTCTCATAAAATGTTTCTCGCATCTCGCGCCAGCGAGTCCAACCACTTGGGCTGGACGGTAGAGCGACGGTCTCGCCTCATGCAGGTCGGCGTTCAGTCCCCGACCGTCAACCAAGTAGTTGGGACACCATTCCTTCCCCCCGTCCCATCCCAAATCCTTATCTTGACCCCTTTCCAGTGCTATATAGTAGTAATGGCTTGGTGCTTTTCCCTGATAATTCCCTCCCTGGCCCCAGCTACGATACATTTCGTTATTTATTTCGTTCAACAACCGGCTGTCTGATCTCTATTACCGGCATGTGAACAAATTATTTCATTATTCGTTTAATATGCTTCTTGGCGGCGGATATATATAACATGTTTAACGATAGAATATTAATGATAATAATTTTCTCCACATGTTTACAGACACAACATTTTCTGTTTATCATTGGTTGTTCATGAAAACTTAGGAAGGAAGTTTAGAAATTTTGCTATGCAAGAATATTGTTGAGCCTATACTGAGTGTGACACAGTGTAAAAAGTCCAACTTAGCGTCATCAGCGGCAGAACGAAAGGGAGGGAATGGTCTAGTGAGATCCAGCATTCTGATTGGCTGACCGAGGCTGTGAGGGATATCCAGCATTCTGATTGGCTGACCGAAGCGGTGAGCGGGACAGTTAACTGGCCGTACCTAGCGTGCTACCTTCATATATATGACTGACTGTTGATATATGTGTGTGACTGGCTATTGATATATATATCTGGCACTTGTGGATGTGTTTATTGTTCAAGTTCTCCTACGTCTAAGAACAGATACCCAGTGATATCTTACTGTCACAATATCTGTCAAATATGTGTCACTGTGTGGACCAAATACCTGAGCATGGGGGGGGGGGAGTGCTGCCCTTTCTGACGACCCCAACAGGTCACCTGCGCTATGCTGCCATGTACCTCAGCATTTCAGCATAGTTGGAGCATACTAAGCTTTGTTAATACAATGCTTCAAACGTCAGTCACGAAACTCACTGAGAATAATTAATTTCAAGAGTTTCTGAGATTTTTCAAACAATATATCTATCGAATTCAGTCCTAAATATGAGTAAAGTTCATTTGAAAATAAATGGGTTATGTCCATGAATGATTTGCAGAGTCTACTCTTTTAACATTGATGAAATCATTTCAAATATCATGTTCTCTTACGTGTAAGTCCAATATCATGTTATTTTTCGTGCAAGTCCAATATCATGTTTTCTTGCATGCAAAGTCCAATATCATGTTCTCTTACATGCAAGTCCAATATCATGCTATCTTTTTACGTGCAAGTCCAATATCATGCTCTCTTATGTGCAAGTCCAATATCATGTTCTCTTACGTGAAAGTCCAACACGTTAGTTTCATGACCTGTTTGAAAACTTCACCTGTGAATTCCTGATTAATGAATACTAATACTAAAATTCTTATAAGTATGATTAACATTACACAGATCTGAGAGAGATCCTTGCTAATATATGTGAACAGGAATGGCTTAATAATATTTTCCAAAAGAGTTAAATATTCCTCCTGTCCTAGCTAAAGAGTTATCAGTCAGCTCTGATATCTCGTATTTAGTTGTCAATGTTTCTCAATACACTGAGGAATACTGATCCGGAATGCCCTAATTACCATTGATGAGATGAAAAGAACTTTAGAAGTTTCCTATGCTCATAATACTTCAAGAAATTAATTTGAATGAAAACATTCACCGACTATTATCTGAAGGCAATTGGTGTTTGTGGAGATTGAGTGATCGTTGATAGATCCTTGTTGTTTGTGCATTGTTAAACATTCTGAAAGATGTTTCTGTCTTGCCAATATATCGAGATCATTGAATTCTTCTCTCTCATAGTTGTTGTGTTTGGTGTCGAGAGAGTTCTTCGCGAGCACGATGGCTGTGTTCTAATTCCTGGGGTATATCGTGACCTGTAATTACTTTACAATGCAGGTTTGGTCACTATTCTCTCGTTATAACCTTTCCGGACTCTCCTCCGTTTTGCGGGTCGTTGAAAACAAGTTCCCATGAAAGATTTTAGTAGGTGGGATTATGGGACATTCCCATAGTGTTTATTATGGTATTGTAGAAAAAAAACTGAAACCTGGATTCCGTGTGATCATCGGCCAGAGACAAGCACCCACACGCAGGCTGGTGTCAGTCTGCAGTAATGTGTATCTGAAGTCTGCTGACCTGTAACTTTCCGCGAGACTCAGAACACTAATAAGAGCGACGCCTGGGGGGACACGGGTTACTGCTTGGTGCCAAGAGGCTCAGAGACTCTTTTAAATGTTGAATATGCACTTTAAGTTCTTGAAGAAGTTGGGGCAAGAACTTGGTAGACAAACAAGTGACGAAAGAGCAGCCAATGTCATGTTCTAGCGCCTCAGTGACGTGATCCAGAGAGGGAATGTCTGCTGGATCGTGAGTACGCTCCCCACCCTTGCAGAAGATGAGCTGGTGTCAACACTGATTAATTTCTAAGTTATTTGTTATAAGAACTTGACTCACTTACAATTATGAAAAAGCACTTTACAAAATGTTGACATGCCATAAATTGTAAATAAAAGCAAAAGGAACCCTGAAACCTACGCTTACTTAGGCGTAAGTCAATAAGAACACTCAAAATAAATTGTGGACCGTGGACCTGCAGGGTATATGCTGTGGACCTGCTGGGTATATGCTGTGGACCTGCTGGGTATATGCTGTGGACCTGCTGGGTATATGCTGTGGACCTGCTGGGTATATGCTGTGGACCTGCAGGGTATATGCTGTGGACCTGCTGGGTATATGCTGTGGACCTGCTGGGTATATGCTGTGGACCTGCTGGGTATATGCTGTGGACCTGCTGGGTATATGCTGTGGACCTGCAGGGTATATGCTGTGGACCTGCTGGGTATATGCTGTGGACCTGCTGGGTATATGCTGTGGACCTGCTGGGTATATGCTGTGGACCTGCAGGGTATATGCTGTGGACCTGCTGGGTATATGCTGTGGACCTGCAGGGTATATGCTGTGGACCTGCAGGGTATATGCTCAGGACCTGCTGGGTATATGCTGTGGACCTGCTGGGTATATGCTGTGGACCTGCAGGGTATATGCTGTGGACCTGCAGGGTATATGCTCAGGACCTGCTGGGTATAAGCTGTGGACCTGCTGGGTATATGCTGTGGACCTGCAGGGTATATGCTGTGGACCTGCAGGGTATATGCTCAGGACCTGCTGGGTATATGCTGTGGACCTGCTGGGTATATGCTGTGGACCTGCTGGGTATATGCTGTGGACCTGCAGGGTATATGCTGTGGACCTGCAGGGTATATGCTCAGGACCTGCTGGGTATATGCTGTGGACCTGCTGGGTATATGCTGTGGACCTGCTGGGTATATGCTGTGGACCTGATGGGTATATGCTGTGGACCTGCAGGGTATATGCTCAGGACCTGCTGGGTATATGCTGTGGACCTGCTGGGTATATGCTGTGGACCTGCTGGGTATATGCTGTGGACCTGCTGGGTATATGCTGTGGACCTGCTGGGTATATGCTGTGGACCTGCTGGGTATATGCTGTGGACCTGCTGGGTATATGCTGTGGACCTGCTGGGTATAGGCTGTGGACCTGCTGGGTATATGCTGTGGACCTGCTGGGTATATGCTGTGGACCTGCTGGGTATAGGCTGTGGACCTGCCGGGTATATGCTGTGGACCTGCTGGGTATAGGCTGTGGACCTGCTGGGTATAGGCTGTGGACCTGCTGGGTATAGGCTGTGGACCTGCTGGGTATAGGCTGTGGACCTGCCGGGTATATGCTGTGGACCTGCTGGGTATAGGCTGTGGACCTGCTGGGTATAGGCTGTGGACCTGCCGGGTATATGCTGTGGACCTGCTGGGTATAGGCTGTGGACCTGCCGGGTATAAGCTGTGGACCTGCTGGGTATATGCTGTGGACCTGCTGGGTATAGGCTGTGGACCTGCCGGGTATATGCTGTGGACCTGCTGGTTATAGGCTGTGGACCTGCCGGGTATATGCTGTGGACCTGCTGGGTATAGGCTGTGGACCTGCTGGGTATAGGCTGTGGACCTGCTGGGTATAGGCTGTGGACCTGCCGGGTATATGCTGTGGACCTGCTGGGTATAGGCTGTGGACCTGCCGGGTATAAGCTGTGGACCTGCTGGGTATATGCTGTGGACCTGCTGGGTATAGGCTGTGGACCTGCTGGGTATATGCTGTGGACCTGCTGGTTATAGGCTGTGGACCTGCCGGGTATAAGCTGTGGACCTGCTGGGTATAGACTGTGGACCTGCTGGGTATAGGCTGTGGACCTGCTGGGTATAGGCTGTGGACCTGCTGGGTATAGGCTGTGGACGTGCTGGGTATATGCTGTGGACCTGCTGGGTATGGCTGTGGACCTTCTGGGTATAGGCTGTGGACCTGCTGGGTATAGGCTGTGGACCTGCTGGGTATAGCCTGTGGACCTGCTGGGTATAGGCTGTGGACCTGCTGGGTATAGGCTGTGGACCTGCTGGGTATAGGCTGTGGACCTGTTGGATATAGGCTGTGGACCTGCTGGGTATAGTCTGTGGACCTGCTGGGTATAGGCTGTGGACCTGCTGGGTATAGACTGTGAACCTGCTGGGTATAGGCTGTGGACCTGCTGGGTATAGGCTGTGAACCTGCTGGGTATAGGCTGTGAACCTGCTGGGTATAGCCTGTGGACCTGCTGGGTATAGGCTGTGGACCTGCTGGGTATAGGCTGTGGACCTGCTGGGTACAGGCTGTGGACCTGCTGGGTATAGGCTGTGGACCTGCTGGGTATAGGCTGTGGACCTGCCGGGTATAGACTGTGGACCTGCTGGGTATAGGCTGTGGAACTGTTGGGTATATGCTGTGGACCTGCTGGGTATAGACTGTGGACCTGCTGGGTATAGGCTGTGGACAAGCTCGGTATAGGCTATGGACCTGCTGGGTATAGGCTGTGGACCTGCTGGGTATAGGCTGTGGACCTGCTGGGTATAGGCTGTGGACCTGCTGGGTATAGCCTGTGTACCTGCTGGGTATAGGCTGTGGACCTGCTGGGTATAGGCTGTGGACCTGCTGGGTATAGGCTGTGGACCTGCTGGGTATAGGCTGTATACCTGCTGGGTATAGGCTGTGGACCTGCTGGGTATAGACTGTGGACCTGCTGGGTATAGGCTGTGGACCTGCTGGGTATAGGCTGTGGACCTGCTGGGTATAGGCTGTGGACCAGCTGGGTATAGGCTGTGGACCTGCTGGGTATAGGCTGTATACCTGCTGGGTATAGGCTGTGGACCTGCTGGGTATAGACTGTGGACCTGCTGGGTATAGGCTGTGGACCAGCTGGGAATAGCCTGTGGACCTGCTGGGTATAGGCTGTGGACCTGCTGGGTATAGGCTGTGGACCTGCTGGGTATAGACCGTGGACCTGCTGGGTATAGGCTGTGGACCTGCTGGGTATAGCCTGTGGACCTGCTGGGTATAGGCTGTGGACCTGCTGGGTATAGGCTGTGGACCTGCTGGGTATAGACTGTGGACCTGCTGGGTATAGGCTGTGGACCTGCTGGGTATAGGCTGTGGACCTGCTGGGTATAGGCTGTGGACCTGCTGGGTATATGCTGTGGACCTGCTGGGTATAGGCTGTGGACCTGCTGGGTATAGGCTGTGGACCTGCTGGGTATAGGCTGTGGACCTGCTGGGTATAGGCTGTGGACCTGCTGGGTATAGGCCTCGCTGAGTCTGGTCATACTCATTGTTCTCTGCTTCACATAACCTTTATACCATGTTTACCTTGAGGTTATCTTGAGATGATTTCGGGGCTTAGCGTCCCCGCGGCCCGGTCCTCGACCAGACCTCCTTTTTGTTACACACCCCCAGGAAGCAGCCAGTAGCAGCAGTCAAACTATCAATTACTATTAACTGCTAGGTAACAGGGGCATCAGGGTGAAAGAAACTTTTTGCCCATTTGTCTCCGCCTCCACCGGGGATCGAACCCGGAACCTCAGGACTACGAATTCCAAGCGCTCTCCACTCAGCTGTCAGACGCACTAGTGATAATTTTTACATTATATTGTACCTGGTCATATTCTACTGTCTACCTGGTCATAATTTTTGACCTGAATTGTACCTGGACATAACCCTTGGCCAGTACTCTACCTGGACATAACCCTTGGCCAGTACTCTACCTGGACATAACCCTTGGCCAGTACTCTACCTGGACATAACCCTTGGCCAGTACTCTACCTGGACATAACCCTTGGCCAGTACTCTACCTGGACATAACCCTTGGCCAGTACTCTACCTGGACATAACCCTTGGCCAGTACTCTACCTGGACATAACCCTTGGTCAGTACTCTACCTGGACATAACCCTTGGCCAGTACTCTTCCTGGACATAACCCTTGGCCAGTACTCTACCTGGACATAACCCTTGGTCAATACTCTACCTGGACATAACCCTTGGCCAGTACTCTACCTGGACATAACCCTTGGCCAGTACTCTACCTGGACATAACCCTTGGCCCGTACTCTACCTGGACATAACCCTTGGCCAGTACTCTACCTGGACATAACCCTTGGTCAGTACTCTACCTGGACATAACCCTTGGCCAGTACTCTACCTGGACATAACCCTTGGTCAGTACTCTACCTGGACATAACCCTTGGCCCGTACTCTACCTGGACATAACCCTTGGCCAGTACTCTACCTGGACATAACCCTTGGTCAGTACTCTACCTGGACATAACCCTTGGCCCGTACTCTACCTGGACATAACCCTTGGCCCGTACTCTACCTGGACATAACCCTTGGCCCGTACTCTACCTGGACATAACCCTTGGTCAGTACTCTACCTGGACATAACCCTTGGCCAGTACTCTACCTGGACATAACCCTTGGCCAGTACTCTACCTGGACATAACCCTTGGCCAGTACTCTACCTGGACATAACCCTTTTCCAGTACTCTACCTGGACATAACCCTTGGCCAGTACTCTACCTGGACATAACCCTTGGCCAGTACTCCACCTGGACATAACCCTTGGCCAGTACTCTACCTGGACATAACCCTTGGCCAGTACTCTACCTGGACATAACCCTTGGCCAGTACTCTACCTGGACATAACCCTTGGCCAGTACTCTACCTGGACATAACCCTTGGCCCGTACTCTACCTGGACATAACCCTTGGCCAGTACTCTACCTGGACATAACCCTTGGCCAGTACTCTACCTGGACATAACCCTTGGCCAGTACTCTACCTGGACATAACCCTTGGTCAGTACTCTACCTGGACATAACCCTTGGCCCGTACTCTACCTGGACATAACCCTTGACCAGTACTCTACCTGGACATAACCCTTGGCCAGTACTCTACCTGGACATAACCCTTGGCCCGTACTCTACCTGGACATAACCCTTGGCCAGTACTCTACCTGGACATAACCCTTGGCCAGTACTCTACCTGGACATAACCCTTGGCCCGTACTCTACCTGGACATAACCCTTGGCCAGTACTCTACCTGGACATAACCCTTGGCCAGTACTCTACCTGGACATAACCCTTGGCCAGTACTCTACCTGGACATAACCCTTGGTCAGTACTCTACCTGGACATAACCCTTGGCCCGTACTCTACCTGGACATAACCCTTGGCCCGTACTCTACCTGGACATAACCCTTGGCCAGTACTCTACCTGGACATAACCCTTGGCCCGTGTTGCACCAGTTCACATACCTGGGACTCAGAATATTATACACGGCCGACCTGCGCGGCTCGCCATCAATTCTGACAACTCCCAGATTGATCTCTGGTATATTGCTTCTCCCCTGACTGTCTCACCCGGGACACGGCGGGCTGGGTAAAGGTGAGAGAGAGAGAGAGAGAGAGAGAGAGAGAGAGAGAGAGAGAGAGAGAGAGAGAGAGAGAGAGAGAGAGAGAGAGAGAGAGAGAGAGAGAGAGAGAGAGAGATGCTTCACCTTATCACGAACACATAACTTGATACCCTTACGAAGCCCAAGGAATGCGAGGCTTCCTAATAAGTATCACCTTTCAACAACATTCCATTAGTTTCAACATTCCATTCCATTAGTTAGCCAACAACAAACAAAAAAGTTTTCTTAATCAACTAGTGATAACCAAATGATTAAAACATTGATTGATCATGATCGTTGAAATGATCACGTTGATTGCAGAACAGTTGTTAACGCTCAACAAGTATTTGTCTTCAATGACCCTGAGAGAGTAATCTGGGTAACGAAACGGTCTTTAATATACAAAAAAAGGCTTTGATAACTTTTCCCATCAAAGAATTCTTTCACAAGTAACGTGTATTGTCTTAAAGTTTAACGAGAGCGGTAAGTGAGATGGCGGGAAAGTTGTCTATTAGGCTGTAAACTATGGAGAGCCTCTACAGCTGTAAACTATGGAGAGCCTCTACAGCTGTAAACTATGGAGAGCCTCTACAGGAGTGACATCACAACAAGAAAGGATAACTTATGGAGATATACAAATGTTCTATATTAATAATTAATAAATTATTTACTGTGCTGTTCAACATAAAAAATCACTTCACAACTTACGGATCTCACTTTGCAAGCTGACTTGTGCAACTTGCTAAATTACCTAATAAATATTAGAGGAAAATAAAAAAAGGAATTTTTCAGGTTTACAAGTCTATTGCAGCAGACTTATAGCCACTAGGTTTGGGTGAGACGCTGCAATGTGCCTACTGAACCATGCAAGGGGTGAAGATGTCAGTAGGCCTACGCCCAGTCGAGGCAGAAACGTGGCAACAGGCAATAGGCACAGGACCTATTGTTCTAGGGGAGGCCAGAACCCCTCAGTATAGGTAATGGAACAAGCAACGTAAGAACACCGTAAAAGGCCTACTGGCCTTAGTTAGGCCCAGAGGCTGAAGTAGGTCTATTGGTCTGAAGGCTTAATCACCTATTCGAGACAAGTCCTACAGATAAACATTGTTATTTTGGATCTTTAAATCGTATTTTTAAAACTTACTAAGTTCCTTATATTTTGGAATTACCTTAATTTCACAAGTAAACATCAAGTTTAAAAGTTTTAAATTCAAATTAAGAATTTCGAACTATTAAATATTTACCCCAGAAATTAAGGCCAATTGCAAAATGTCATTATTGACTCTTTGATTACTAATATTGGTGGACAGTTCACTTGTGTTTATCGTAAACCCACAGTCACTAAACCTGGCACAGTCACGCTCATGTTCTAAACTGTTTATGTTAATACCTTGTTGTTGTTGTTGTTGTTGTTGCTTTAGATTCAGCTACCCGGGAGTAAAGCCCCCTCACCCTAACATTCAGCACGGGCTATGGTGAACCCGTAGTGGACTTTTTCTTTTAATCCTCTCATTAATACCAAGTTTTCTGGTGTATACATTACTTAAAATTTCATAACATAAAATATTCGTAATGAAATTCAATACAATTTAATAAACCTTTTCCCCCAACATGAAATGTGGTTTGTGTTTAACAATACAATCAGAAGTGGTGATCGCAGCTACTGTATACCCATAGTATACCCAAAATATTCCCAGATTATACCTGGAGTATACCTGTAGCGTGTTCTGGGAGTTCTTATTCTCCCCAAGTAAGGCCTTGGGGGGATATAGGTGTTTCTTTTGGTAATTTGATCTAGAAGGCTGTTGTTGTTTGGAGTGTCTGGCACAACCACCCATTTGTTATACCAAATGTTGTACTGGAAGAGCACATCCACTACAGCCTGGTTGACCTCCTCTAAACTTCCTACAGGAACTTATCTGAAGGTTTTGTGAACAAAGCCGCATTAACTCGGGCAACAGTTTATATATTTGGTGAGAGAATATTGAAGATCCGTGGACCTCTGATACTCATATATCAGAGATATACTATATCTGATACATTGTGTCTATCAGAGATAGACACAGAAATATACAATCTCTGATTGTGTCTATCGCATTTTCACTGGTCATTGGGTCTATCGGCTTTTCCGGTCGTATCTTCCGTTCCAGATTTCGCTCCAGGCCGTATTTAAGTAACATTAAACATTTCCAACATGTTAAGGTCTGGTTAAAAGAGACACTCATCTATTCCAAATGCGAATCTATCTTTACATTTATTGGCTAATCGTTATTTCCAAGCCAGAACAATTTCAAATATTTCCATGGGTTCGAATCCTCTTAGATGTCCTAGCGTTACAGTAATATCTGAACTTAAGGACCGTTTAAGCATTGCTCACAAATGTGCTAAGAGCGACCCTAGCATGTTCAGAGATTTGATAAAAAATAACTGGGTCCAGAAAGCGCCACGAGTGTCGCCGGGTGTTGGTTGGTGACGGTAAACATAGCTTCCATGACCAATATTTACAGACGATCGCTGGTGCAATGATGTTAGTACCATTGCTGCTGGTGGGGACAACTCACACAGCCTGGGTTCGAATCCTGTGAGGGGTCTTTAAATCATAGTGATATCTATGCTTGGGGAACCATTCAGGCTTTATTCATAAATAGAGTAGGGGGGGGGGGGGAGATCCGGCGTTGCCCGGGGGTCTGTCTGTCTCTTATCTGTTCTTCTATCTATCCATCCATCTATCTATCTATCTATCCAACTATTTCTCCATCCATTCACCAATCCATCTGTTTATCCATGTGCATGCCCATCTGTCTGTCCATTTGTATAACTATACAATATCTTTCTATCCATCCATTGATCTTTTTATCCAACTTTCTATCCATCTATTTATTCATCTATCTATTCACCTATCCATCCATCAATCTATCCATCTCTCCATCTATTTATCCACCTGCTCATCTTTCTTTCTATACATCTATCCATCCATATCTCTACCAATCTATTCATCTATCCAGTAGTGTAAAAGGAGACAAATGGGGAATTAATTTTCAGAAACGGTTGGGCACTTCCATGCCGACTCGGGTCCTAGGGGCGGAATCGACCAAAAACTTATTGTAAGCGGTTGGGTTAGGGCACAGCCGAGAATATTGGACTGCATATTGAAAATGCGCCTTAAATTGGCAGTGTATGGAATAGGCGAAATTTGGGGGGAAAATTGGGCATTGGCCTTGCTGTAATACGTAAAATCGGGTAAATTTGGTAGAAAATGTCTTAAATTTGGATAAATTGGGGCAAATTAGGTAGAAATTGTCTTAAATTGTGATACATTTGGTTAAATTTGGTCTTAGCCATGTTAGGGTTGGGTCTGGTTTTAGGTAGGATTGATGAATATAAACGCATCTGTATATTGGAAATGGCTCGTCGGACACTGCACTATCACTATGAAATGGTCTATGGGAATGGAGTATGACATCGACCACTGGGTATTGGATACTGGAAATACACATAAAAGTTATATGGAATGGGTGAAACTTGGACAAACTGGGGCTTTGGCTGTGCTATGATAAGGTGAACTATGGTAAAATTTGGTGGAAATTGGATAAAATTGTGGCAAATTAGGTGGAAATTATCTTAAATTGGGAAAAAAATTTCGTTAAATTTGGCCTTAGCCATATTGGGTTAGGTCTGCTTTTGGTAGATTTGATGATATATAAATACATCTGGAACATGGAAATGGCTGGCTGAACACTGCACTATTACTATGAAATGGTCTTTGGGATTAGGCTATGACATTGGGGGCGACCGGATATTGAAGATGCACATTAAATTTAATTGGGATAGGTGAAACTTGGTCAAATTGGGGCTTTGGTTGTGCAATGAAATGGTAAACTCGGGTAAATTTAGCGGAAATTGGATTAAATTAGAATAAATTGGATCAAATTAGGTGGAAATTGGATTAAATTGGGATAAATTTGGCCTTAGCTGTGTGTTAGGTTAGGTCTGGTTTTGTAGGATTGAAGATATATAAACACATCTGGATATTTGGAAATAGCTGGATGGACACTGCGCTATTACTATGAAATGGTCTTGGGAATAGGGCGTGACATAGGGCACCTGGATATTAGATATCGAAAATGGACATTAAATTTATATGGGATAGGTGAAACTTGGTCAAATTAGGCTTTGGTTGCGCTATGAAACAGACAAACTCGGGTAAATTTAGTGGAAATTGGATTAAATTAGGATAAATTGGGGCAAAATTAGGTGGAAATTGGATTAAATTGGGATAAATTGCCATAAATTAGGTGGAAATTGTCGTAAATTGGGATACATTTGGCCTTGGCTGCATTTGGATAGGACTGGTTTCCTAGGAGTGATGATATATAAGCACATCTGGATATTTGGAAATAGCTGGAAGAACAATGCATTATTACTATGAAATAGTCTTGGGAATAGGGCGTGACATGGGGCAACTGGATATTGGATATTGAAAATGCACATTAAATTTGTATGGGATAGGTGAAACTTGGGTGAAATGGGCTTTGGCTGTGATATGATTTGGCATATTTTTCCCAATATTTAATGGGGAATTGTCATTAATTGGGATGAAATTAGGTAGATGGCCACAGCACTAACACTATGAAATGGTCTTGGGAAGGGGGAATATGTGGTGGCTGGATAATGGGCATTGGAAATGAACGTTATTTTTAGATGAGATAGAGAAAACTCAGGTGAATTGGGCTTTGGCTTGAACAAATCAGGCCTATTCCTGGGGTGGGGTGGGGGTTGGGTGGGGGGGTGGAGGGAAAGTGAAATTTAGCTTTGGTTCTTATATGATTAGTTACATTTAAATTCAGTTTTAGTTTTTTTTTATAATTGGAGATAACTTTTGGTGGACTTGTCTTTAAACTGGAGTATATTTAAATAAATTTAGCTTGGGCTTTTTTTTTTTTTTTAAGCTTTGGGAAATTGGGCTTTTGGTTGTGCCATACACAACAAAATTTAGGTAAAATTGTCTTTAATTTGATGAAATTACCTGGAGGGGTGCAGCACTAACTCTAATGAAATGGTCTTGGGAATGTTGTATAATATGCGTTGGCTGTATATTGGGTATTGGAAATGCATTTTAAATTTAGATGGGATAGGGAAAGTTTAGGGGGTATATTGGGCTTAGGTTGTGCTATGGCATGGCGAACCCCCTGAATATAATGTATATTTTAGCTGAAAATAAAAGGGATCTCCCACATGTAGCGGGGAAAAGGGTTCGAGAGCCGCATAATTGGTTTGGAAACTGAATCCTACATATTGTTTAGCTATGCAAGTGACAATCTCTTGAAAGCTCGTTACGCGATTGTCACTGATACATACACACACACATATATGCACCCTAAGTGATTCAACAAGAGGCTTGCAACGGTCTATGCAAGGCATTTTTACATCTATGGCAAGTCCGCAGTTGCAGGTCTCACTCCACAACCGCCTAACTGGAGAGTCATGTGCATACTTCACCTATAGTAAGCAAATATTTTGGTTACTTTGCTAAGATTCCTGGCAGCGCATCATTATGAATGAAGTACATGCGTATTTCTTGGACTCCATTGATGGTGTTATCTCTGAATTCTGCGAATTTCTTTTTCGTATTCCATTATATAATGATGCAAAGTATGCGAATAGTTAAACTTGCTCAATGAATTTGTGTTAGCTTGCTAATGTAATTGTATGGGGTTTGCATAAGTTTATTGAGAATATAATTGAATGCTAGTTTAGTTCATTTATTATGAATCCCATACCCATCTTGTGGGGCGGGTAGTGGGAAGGGTTACCACGGCGGGAAATGGACTCTGGTAATGAACCCAACAATTCATTTTGGATCAAGCAAGAAAACAAAAAAAAAATGGGTAATCGAAATTGCCAAAATTAATTTGTGCAAGTTTCCAAATGTGATTGTAAAGTTTTTTTTGCATAAGTTTGAAAATATATAATTGAATGTTAGTTTTAATTCATTTATTAATGCAGCCCCTATTCCCATCTTGCGGGCAATAGTGGAAAGGGCTGCAGCGATGCATAATGGGCCTCAGAGTCAGAACCTACACAATTCATTTAGCTAAAGCAAGTTTTCGCAATCTTAATGAGCTAGTTTTGAAAAGTCCAATGGTCATTGTCACACATCAACAATGGAGCACGAGAAAGACCGCAAGTGCAGTTTCTAAATTAATTAAAACCAAGACTGGAATATGTGGCGAGCTAGTGTCATAATTTATCTGTTTTTCCTGCGCACTGCCGCCCATCCAGTGAGGGGCTAAGCTGAGCACTAGTAACATCTAGAAGTCTGCTGCTTTTATTGGTAGATCCATAGATGTGTACGGGCTCCTCTTGCATCATCGCATTAGTAGCAGTTAATAAATTAAACAACTAGCATATGTAAAGAGCTAGTCTAACAATTTATATGTTTTTATATTTTATTTTTATCAGGCCCACTGCCCCTCTATCAAGCGGACTGCAGATGGATGGGTTACAATTGAGCCAAAAACAGTTGGTCAGGGCGAGATACGGCTTCATTTAGAGGCTGATCTAACAATTTATGTTTTTATTTTTATCAGGCCCACTGCCCTTCTATCCAGCAGACTGCGGCTGGATGGGGTTACAATTGAGCCAAAAACAGTTGGTCAGGGCGAGATACGGCCTCATTTAGAGAAATTTACTATAGCCAAAAAGCTTGAACGTCAGGAACTGAACGCGGGCCTGCACGAGAGTCGTTCTTGGCACTCAAATGTTTAGAGATTAAAATCTCTATAATTAGAGGAGGCAACTAAAATACCGCATCATTTAGTGAAATTTGCAATGTCCAATAGTTTGGACGTTGGGGAACTGAGTCAGGACTTGCACGAAGGTTACTCTGCATCCAGTCCAAATGATGAAACATGTGGGGAGAAAGAAAGATTTTCTCTGTGATGGAAAAAAACCCTTTAACAATTGGTACTCTAAGTATTGAAAATTTCAATAACTTTATAGCACATAAAACTCTTAAGACTATATTTTAGGAGTAAATCCTTGTCAATGATAATAATTTTATTATTTATTAAAAAAAGTAAGGGATAACTTTAAAAACAAAGCCTTCCAAACCTGGCTCATTAAAATATTTTTTTATGAAATCTCGTAAGTATTTATGCAATATTCAATATAAAACGATCATTATGCGCAATGGCATTTCATTTTTATAGAGGAAATTTATAAAGTAAATATAATACCAATGCGAAACTATTTTTATCTGACGTATTATTTTACATAAATACAGTTAGGCGAAAACATGTCTAATGCCGCGTGAGTGTCTGGGGTGGGCTCCTGCAAGGCTTTGGGATTTGTTGGAGGGCAGGAATGTGCAGAGTTCTAGGGGGGAGGGGTGAGATGGGAATATTATATTGACTTAAAATTTAATGCTAGTTATTTAGTCAAGAATGGAATGGAACTATCAGGAGAAAGCGCCAAGCCATTACGACCATGTAGCACTGGGAAGGAGTCAGGATAAGGATTTGGGAATAGGATGGGAGGAAGAAATAAATGGTGGCCCAACCACTTGGATGGTCGAGGGATTGAACGCCGACCTACATGAAGTGAGGCCGTCGCTCTACCGTCCAACTCAAGAGGTTGGACTATTTATTCAAGAGTTTTTTTTTATATATATATTGAAGCAGATATTTTTCTCCCTGATTCTATGTATGACTAACGACCCAGTGCAGGTTTGGAAGGTTTTGGCAATTAAAGCACCGTAAGATTGTGAGTGTTCAAGTCTAGGGGGACTAAGCATTTTTTTTGTGTGAATGTGCAAAGCCCGTGTTTTTTGTGAAAGTTAAAAATTTAGTTTTTGTTTGTGTATAAGAGTTTAGCAATATGTTTAAGTAAGTTTGTGCAACTGTTTTAAGTTTAGGGGGGACTAAGTATTTTGAGCGAATGTGAAAGCCCTGGGTTTATTTGTGTAAGTTGGACCAATAAAAAATTGAGTTTGTTTTTGCGAGCGATTTTGTTTAAGCATGTGCTATCATTAAAACTTGCAAAGTAATGACAGCAATGCCAAAATGAATTCATCTTCTCACTTTTTGAAAGGTGGAGGTCTAACATTTTCTAAAAGCCTTTGCGCTTGATATACCACCTCTGACATAAAAAAAGATAACTGATGGATTCGACTTATAAATTTTTAGGCATGATAGCATAAAGTATTGCATAGCAACAGTAGTCGCGTTACATGAGTTATTGGGGCCCCCCACCACAATAGCTGTGAGCTATTACAGTGTTAAAATGCAATTTAATACGGAATATGAACACATCTCTAATTTATATTAAATTACTTAAAACACTAAACTATTTTCCTTCATAGCTTATTAACAAGCGTTAAAAATACATTGTGGGGCGTCAACCCCAACACAATATGGCTGAGGCCCCACTATTTATAAATTTTTTTGTATTCTATAAAATATCGCAGCTAATGTCACTGTTTTTAATGTTTATTACAAAAGATAGACATACATTTGATGCTATTTTTCATATTAAAATCTAATTTGAGGCCCGACAAATATATCTGTAAAATCTATAAACAGGTTAGAACCATACAAATGCAAGCATGCCTTAATCACCAGTACTCAACTGAATTTCACAGAAAATGGAGTCTTTACTTTGGCTACAGAAAACAGAGCAAAGCCGAGGGGGGATGACTGGAATAAACAGTTTCCAACCTGATTCTTCTCGCATATAAACATGTCTTTCTTGACCTGATTTCAAATTATATAGAGTACTGAAAGCTCATTTTCCATAGCAAATATACTAAGGAACTCATTTTACGACTAGAACGCAAACTAGGACCCCCTCATTCAGATTAAAAACACGAGAATTATTGACTGAACATTTACCCACTATCAAGCACACAGGACTCTTTAAGGGGGCATATCAAAAAATATCGTTATAAATTAAAATTGTTCAATTTGCTTATAATTTTTTTTATGAAATGGTTATAGAAAGGGCTGCAACTGGTCCAAGTTTCACCATCACACCCTAAACAGAAAAGGAGAAAAAAAATACACAATGTATTATGCAACAAATGTTCAACATTCTCAAATAATCTCAGGGAACACATGTGTCAACTAAAATGTCTACTATGTGCTGTAGAAGCACAAACTCTTGTAATAATTGTAATATGTATGTTCAATATATTTATATTTAATTTTTTTTTCTTTTTATTTTTTTTTATTTTTTTTTTTTTGGCCAATTTTTTTTCTCGTTTGTTATCAAGGGATTTGCATGAAACTAGCACACCTTTCTCAATGGATGCCTATCTGCAAGGGTGCCAATTATGAACGAAATCTGTCGAAGTCAAGCTCAGCTACAGGTGGCCGAACTTGGATCTTCATTTTACTCTGGAAAGTAATTTACACCTTCAAATTACTTCAGAGCTTTCATTTATTAATCAATTTACATGCACATTACACCTTATATGTAGCGTTTGTGCTTCTACAGACTGTAGTAGACATTTTAGTCCAAAGTCTATTTGTTGATTTTATAAAAATTTATAAATATCATATATTGCATATTTTTTAGTAGGGTAACTTTGAAAAATTATATTATTGCACTAAACACTTTTTTGATAAAACTGATCACTAGAATCCTTTATTATGTGCTTAATTTAATATCTGAGTGTTATAGAAATGATTTTAGTTGACACATGTGTTCCCTGAAACTATTTGAAAATTCGTTGCATAATTCGTTGTTTATTTCTTTTCTCCTTTTCTGTTTAGGGTGTGATGATGAAACTTGGACCAGCTGCAGCCCTTTCTATAACCATTTCATAACAAAATTTATAAGCAAATTGAACCACTTTTAATTTTACATGAAAATGCCCCCTTAAAGCTATCTTAACTTCTTTAAAACCCTAATATGACCCCTCTCACATGCAGATCCTGTTCAATGACTCGCCCTTCATGTCAGTGTACCCCACAGTATCATGCAAATTCAAGATAAGGCTTACTACACCTATATATCCAACTTGGTCTTTGTAAGGAATGTTGACCCCCCCCCCCCTTGTATGCTTGACCCCACTGGGGTAATCATAGGTAGGGGGTCCCTATTGCCGACGTCATGTCACGTGACACCCCTGCGACAAATAGGGAAAATTTCATCTGATTGGCCCATGACCCGGGATGGAAAGAGAATTTTTCTATTCGGCTCCTGATTGGTCAAACAATCGCGCCCTGTTCTCTCCGCTCACCTCTGACCATTACAGAAAATGGAGCTGTGCCAAGGGCTCCCTATACAATTCAGTCATAGCATCATTAAAGTACTCCAAAAACTTCTATATTCGCTTTCAACTGTGTTTTTTTTTGTTTTAATCTATTGAACATTCACCCTCTGATTCATTCATAAGTAGGGGGCCCCCCAAATTGATACCATAGTACTCTGGTAACACCCTGGGCCAAATCGTGAATTTTTGCTCATGCTATTAAATACTCCACAAACGTTTATATTCCTTTCACCAGTGCATTTTTTGTTTTAATCTATTGAACATTCATCCTCTGTAACTTTCATAAGTAGGAATCCCCTTCTTGATGCCTTAGACTCATTATAAACATAAGCGACAAAAAGTGAAAAAACAGGTTAGGATAGGGCACGAGTTGTTGAGGCTCGCCCTGGGTGGTGGGCCCTGGGGACCCCTAGGGGGAACGGACCACCACCCCACCCCGCCCGCCAGCCAGCCAGGTGCGCGCCGACCATGCCCTAACCCAACCGCTTACAATAAGTTTTAGGTCGAATCCGCCCCCAGGACCCGAGTCGGCATGGAAGTGCCCAACTGTTTCTGAAAATTAATTCCCCATTTATCTCCTTTTACACTACTCTATCCCTCCCTCTATTCATCCACCAATCCATTAACCTATCCATCAATCCATCTCTATCCACCTATCTACTTACTCATCCATGTATCAACCTAACATTTACCTACTATCTCTCTCTCTCTCTCTTTCTTATAACCATCATTATAGTGTGATGTGTGGATGGTCGCCTTTGGGAGCAGCTCAGTATAGTGTGAAATACTGAAACACAATAGTTACCCTTATTATTTTTATTTTTTTTAAATTAATTTTTAAATATATTTTTAAGAGGAAGGTACAGTCGATATATTTTTTTTAAGATTGTTTTCGAAAACATTTAGCTATGCAGCTGAAGGATAATGTCAAAAATTATCGTGGGGGTCTGAATGTGGCCCTGGCACGCTGTTCTCTTTTGAATTATGGCGACCCTGACCAGCCTATGGTTTATTCCGAGCCTTAAACCATTCTCTCTGCCAATTTGTATGAGGCTAACCTGGAACATTTGACCTCCAACTTTGAACAGACAGGCAGACTTACAGATATTCTCACTTAAAGTACAGATATATCTAAAATTATGATTTACAAAACAAAAGAAGGAAGTATAAGGATAATATAATGAATGAGTACGACTCCCCAGAGCTCACACTAGCCATGCCAGTCCCTCATGTGTCATGTCAGCGCCGTGTCTCGCCCCTGAACACCACCATCATGCCAGACTTATGGAGACTTGCCTTATACTTTTATGGGGTCACGTTGCATGATGCATGTTGCCACTATCTCATACATAACCCCGAGGAGCTCATATTAAATGTACTGCATACCTGAGGTGGGTCAGGGAGGCCTCCTCCCCTCTACTGCAGTTGAGACCATGATATAATACGTCATTTTGTAATTAATGTAATTACTTCTTTTTTATTTACTTTTGCTTTGTCATGGACTATATAAGGCCAAGGTAATTGTGAACGCGTGTTCATGCCAGAATTCTTACGCTCCATTGTGAATGTTGTACAGTAATAGACCTTTGCGGTTATCAACAATGTTTACACTCGAATTGTTACTCTCGCGAGGCTTAGTATGGTTTGTGTAGGGAGGACAACCTCATAAGGTCTCCAAGAACCTATTTCTTAAACAGTGTCTCACAAGAGTCTCAGATACTGTTTAGGCCTTGTTGGCTGAGAGTTTGTGGGTTCTGTAAAAGTTAATTTGTGTTTGTAACAACAGAGTGCAATAATAATGACAAAGTCTATCCATCCCGCTATAGATTCAATTGCCTATCCATCCATCTAATCATTCATTTATCCATCCATCTACTCATCTTACTATCCATCTACCTATCTGTCTATCTATCCAGCTATGTGCATTGCATCTCTGCGTCTCTGACATTTTGTCATTGGACCTCCTCCTCCCTATATAAATTCCTCATATAAGGTCAAGTAGGTCTTTTCAATCCTACACCCCTCCCCCCTTAAAGTTAAAATTAAAATTTCAACAGTTCTTGCTAGTAAACTGCCGGGTGAGGCTTCTTCAATACAATTCTTCATTCGTAGTTATATACTTCATCACCAGATCTATGTGCGTTGGTAAAAATTAGTAGGACTACACACCAAAAATTAGTAGGCCTAGTCACCAAAAATTACTACGCCTAGTCACCAAAAATTACTAGGCCAACTCACCAAAAATTCCTAGGCCTACACACCAAAAATTAGTAGGCCTACACACCAAAAAATTAATAGGCCTACACACCAAAAATTAGTAGGCCTACACACCAAAAATTAGTAGGCCTACACACCAAAAATTAGTAGGCCTACTCACCAGAAGCTAAAACTCCTAACAAGTCTCACTAGTTAAGTGACGAACGAGTTAGTGTTTTGGCTAGACTGTCAAGACGCATGAAGTAGAGGACTTTGCTTAATAGTGTGCTGCTGTTCAGCTGCTGCTGTTCAACTGCTGCTCTATAGCCTTTGATAAAGCCTATAGAGGAAGGCTAATGAAGACACCTCTATATCCACCAAAACATTACCGTTGAATTGACTTTTCCTTAATAAAGACGATTAAATTCGTAATAATTCCATTATTTTACCATGATATTAAATGTTTTTTTAACACTTTCCTTGGACCAGATGATTAAATTCCTTCATAATTATATTGTTCTCAGGTTTAATTATGAAATAGTGTAGTAAAGTAACACACAAAGGCCCAGGGAAGACAGAACATAATACAAAAATGTATTTACATAATAGATTGTTATATCACGTAACACCAAAGAAATATTTACCTACTGACTGTACACTTAATTCAGATTCAATGTTCGCGATTTTGTATCGAAATATTTAACTGTGTCTAACTTTGTTCATCTTAATGGACGCAATAACTAACACATTATTTGAATACTTAAACTCATTAACATATTAGTCAAGGGAGAAGAGCGGTCTGGCCACCAACACTCAACTTGCAAGCTTTATACAGCTTTAAACACAAAAATGGGAATCCCACCGTGACATATAATTAAATGTTACGGCCACTTTATTCTGGCATAAAATTATATTTTTATTAGCTATTTCCGTGATATGTCTTGGATATATATATATATATATATATATATATATATATATATATATATATATATATATATATATATATATATGTCGTACCTAGTAGCCAGAACGCACTTCTCAGCCTACTATGCAAGGCCCAATTTGCCTAATAAGCCAAGTTTCAATGAATTAATTGTTTTTCGACTACCTAACCTACCTAACCTAACCTAACCTAACTTTTTCGGCTACCTAACCTAACCTAACCTATAAAGATAGGTTAGGTTAGGTTAGGTAGGGTTGGTTAGGTTCGGTCATATATCTACGTTAATTTTAACTCCAATAAAAAAAAATTGACCTCATACATAATGAAACGGGTAGCTTTATCATTTCATAAGAAAAAATTACAGAAAATATATTAATCCAGGAAAACTTGGCTTATTAGGCAAATCGGGCCATGCATAGTAGGCTGAGAAGTGCGTTCTGGCTACTAGGTACGACATATATATATATATATATATATATATATATATATATATATATATATATATATATATGTATATATATATATATGTATATATATATATATATATATATATATATATATATATATATATATATATATATATATATATATATATATATATATATATATATATATATGTCGTACCTAATAGCCAGAACGCACTTCTCAGCCTACTATTCAAGGCCCGATTTGCCTAATAAGCCAAGTTTTCATGAATTAATGTTTTTTCGTCTACCTAACCTACCTAACCTAACCTAACCTAGCTTTTTTTGGCTACCTAACCTAACCTTACCTATAAATATAGGTTAGGTTAGGTTAGGTAGGGTTGGTTAGGTTCGGTCATATATCTACGTTAATTTTAACTCCAATAAAAAAAAATTGACCTCATACATAGAGAAAAGGGTTGCTTTATCATTTCATAAGAAAAAAAATATAGTAAATATATTAATTCAGGAAAACTTGGCTTATTAGGCAAATCGGGCCTTGAATAGTAGGCTGAGAAGTGAGTTCTGGCTACTAGGTACGACATATATATATATATATATATATATATATATATATATATATATATATATATATATATATATATATATATATATATATATATATATATATACTTTAATTCTGGAATGGCGTCGAGTTAAGATAAAATTGCTGTAAAATTGTCTTAGAAATGTATGACCATAGTAGCAAAACTACTGAATAATATTAGCATATATATATATATATATATATATATATATATATATATATATATATATATATATATATATATATATATATATATATATATATATATATATATATATCGTACCTAGTAGCCAGAACGCACTTCTCGGCCTAATATGCAAGGCCCGATTTGCCTAATAAGCCAAGTTTTCCTGAATTAATATATTTTCTCTAATTTTTTTCTGATGAAATGATAAAACTACCCATTTCATTATGTATGAGGTCAATTTTTTTTTATTTGAGTTAAAATTAACGTAGATATATGACCGAACCTAACCAACCCTACCTAACCTAACCTAACCTATCTTTATAGGTTAGGTTAGGTTAGGTAGCCGAAAAAGTTAGGTTAGGTAGTCGAAAAACAATTAATTCATGAAAACCTGGCTTATTAGGCAAATCGGGCCTTGCATAGTAGGCTGAGAAATGCGTTCTGGCTACTAGGTACGACATATATATATATATATATATATATATATATATATATATATATATATATATATATATATATATATATATATCGTACCTAGTAGCCAGAACTCACTTTTTGGCCTACTATGCAAGGCCCGATTTGCCTAATAAACCAAGTTTTCATGAATTAATATATTTTTTCTAATTTTTTTCTTATGAAATGATAAAGCTACCCATTTCATTATGTATGAGGTCAATTTTTTTTATTGGAGTTAAAATTAACGTAGATATATGACCGAACCTAACCAACCCTACCTAACCTAACCTAACCTATCTTTATAGGTTAAGTTTGGTTAGGTAGCCCAAAAAGGTAGGTTAGGTTAGGTTAGGTAGGTTAGGTAGTCGAAAAACAATTAATTCATGAAAACTTGGCTTATTAGGCAAATCGGGACTTGCATAATAGGCTGAGAAGTGAGTTCTGGCTACTAGGTACGACATATATATATATATATATATATATATATATATATATATATATATATATATATATATATATATATATATAAATATATATATATATATATATATATATATATATATATATATATATATATATATATATATATATATATATATATATATATATATGTCGTACCTAGTAGCCAGAACTCACTTCTCAGCCTACTATTCAAGGCCCGATTTGCCTAATAAGCCAAGTCTTCCTGAATTAATATATTTACTATAATTTTTTTCTTATGAAATGATAAAGCTACCCTTTTCACTATGTATGAGGTAAAAAAAATTTTATTGGAGTTAAAATTAACGTAGATATATGACCGAACCTAACCAACCCTACCTAACCTAACCTAACCTATATATATAGGTAAGGTTAGGTTAGGTAGCCAAAAAAAGCTAGGTTAGGTTAGGTTAGGTAGGTTAGGTAGACGAAAAAACATTAATTCATGAAAACTTGGCTTATTAGGCAAATCGGGCCTTGCATAGTAGGCTGAGAAGTGAGTTCTGGCTACTAGGTACGACATATATATATATATATATATATATATATATATATATATATATATATATATATATATATATATATATATATATATTAGTATATTTTGGTAGCAGTCTTTCCTGTAGACATATATTATTAAATATGACCGAAAAAGTAAGATTAATAATTCTAACACGAATTTTCTCAATCTTTCGTACATTTCGTTTCACTGTTGGAGGTAAATCAAAAATCAATTCTCCAAAGTTCATTTTTATTTCTAGTCTGACGCGACACGAGCGCGTTTCGTAAAACTTTCTACATTTTCAAAGACTTTAGTTCACAAATACACAACTGAATAGAACTTACGCATCTCCGATTTTATATCTACATTTGAGTGAGGTGGAAGGGGTGATGTGGCATTAACACACGACAGAACAAGATGTGGTATTCATAGGGTATTAATTTCATCAACACAAGACAGAACAAGAAGTGGTATTAATAGGGTATTAATTTCATCAACACAAGACAGAACACGAAACAATGGATATTGAATAGAAGTGTTTGTAGAAAGCCTATTGGTCCATATTTCTTGATGCTTCTATATTGGAGCGGAGTCTTGAGGTGGGTAGAATATAGTTGTGCAATAATTGGCTGTTGATTGCTGGTGTTGACTTCTTGATGTGTAGTGCCTCGCAAACGTCAAGCCGCCTGCTATCGCTGTATCTATCGATGATTTCTGTGTTGTTTACTAGGATTTCTCTGGCGATGGTTTGGTTGTGGGAAAAGATTATATGTTCCTTAATGGAGCCCCTGTTGCTTATGCATCGTTAAACGCCTAGAAAGAGATGTTGTTGTCTTGCCTATATACTGGGTTTTTTGGAGCTTACAGTCCCCAAGAGGGTATTTGAAAGCATAGACGACGTTAGTCTCTTTTAAAGCGTTCTGTTTTGTGTCTGGAGAGTTTCTCATGAGTAGGCTGGCCGTTTTTCTGGTTTTATAGTAAATCGTCAGTTGTATCCTCTGATTTTTGTCTGTAGGGATAACGTTTCTATTAACAATATCTTTCAGGACCCTTTCCTCCGTTTTATGAGCTGTGGAAAAGAAGTTCCTGTAAAATAGTCTAATAGGGGGTATAGGTGTTGTGTTAGTTGTCTCTTCAGAGGTTGCATGGCTTTAATATTAGTATATTTTGGACGAAATGTACGAAAGATTGAGAAAATTCGTGTTAGAATTATTAATCTTACTTTTTCGGTCATATTTAATAATATATGTCTACAGGAAAGACTGCTACCAAAATATACTAATATTAAAGCGCACGACCCAGCAGCAAGGAATCAAGCCTTCACGATAAAATATCGCCAGGATCTGATTCGTGATCAGATATACAAGGCAGAGAATGAAATCAAAGACAACAAAACGCAACTACTTCATGCTACAAACGAGTGGAGAAATAGCAACATCGACGATAGTATCCGTACCCGCATTGAACAACACCTCGACATCCTCACAGACCAACATCACCTCAGCACTGAAACAAGGATTATCAAGAAACTAACAACATTATATGGAGGACCTATGGCAATTCCACGACCAAGAGATGGCTTCCTGAACCTTGCAGGAATTAACCTCACTGAGGACCAAGTCACTCTCCTAAATCTGGGCATAAACTGTCATGTTATGTCCAGACCGAGTGAGATGGCCCGGAAAGTAGAGTTGAAAATTCTGTTGGACGACATATTCGACCTCGAGACACAAAAGAAGGTCACTACCAAAGATACCTTACAAGCAGAACTTATTGCAGAAGGAGGAAAGAATCGAGGCAACTACAGAAGCACCATACTGTCCCCCGAGCTTAAAGCGGCAGCTAAAAGCCTTCGTGAGAACAAGGAGATAGTTGTCAGGAGAGGTGACAAGTCGCCAATATATGTCATTCTTAAAAAAGACGAATATCTGGCGAAAATGAACATCATACTCTCTGACCAAACTAAGTTCCAAAGGGTAACGAAGGACACTACAGCCGAATTAAAAGCAAAGGTCAACAAACTGATCGAAACTGTGAACGCCAAGAAATCCGGACTTCACCTGCCAAAGATCATTGGGGAATATAAACCTGGATATGCGTATGGAAATGTCAAGACGCACAAGCCTGGAAACCCACTTCGGCCAATCATTAGCCAGATACCCACACCCACGTACAGACTGGCGAAGCGACTCAACGGCCTGCTGACTCCTTATGTTCCTTGCGCCTTCAGCCTGAAGTCTCCAAAGGAATTTGTTGACTTACTGCGGGGCACACAGGCCACAGGGATAAGAGCCTCGTTGGACGTAGAATCGCTGTTTACCAACGTACCTGTGGACGAGAAAATCGGAATGATAGCCGACAGAGTGTATCGTGATCCAGCCTGTACTCCTCTTGACATACCAGAAAATATTCTGAGGAAACTACTCCAAGCTTGAACTAAAGAGGCACCCTTCTTGAGCCCGGATGGGCACATGTATAAGCAAGTAGATGGGGTCGCCATGGGTTCTCCCCTAGGTGTCCTGTTTGCAAACTTCTACATGGGTACCATCGAGCAAAAAGTCTTGATCGACATGAACTTGAAACCGGCCATATACTGCAGGTATGTTGACGACATTTTTACACAGGTACCTGATGTCAGACATCTGCAGGAGCTGAAGGAGGCATTTGAGCAGAGTTCCGTGCTGCGTTTCACTTACGAGATGGAAAAGGATGGGAAGCTGCCCTTTCTAGATGTAACAGTCATGGAAAAGGGCGGAGGTTTCCACACTGCAGTCTACACTAAGGAAACGAACATAGGAATGTGCCTAAATGCCAACAGCGACTGCCCAGACAGGTACAAGAGGAGTGTTGTTAACGCATATGTCGACCGTGCTCTCAGCCACAGCTCAGAATGGAAGCAAGTCGACGAAGAACTCTGTAGGGTAAGGCAGGTCCTAGTCAATAACGGCTTCTCCAATGGTTTCGTCGAAGACATCATAAGAAGGAAAGTGAAAAGCCATGCAACCTCTGAAGAGACAACTAACACAACACCTATACCCCCTATTAGACTATTTTACAGGAACTTCTTTTCCACAGCTCATAAAACGGAGGAAAGGGTCCTGAAAGATATTGTTAATAGAAACGTTATCCCTACAGACAAAAATCAGAGGATACAACTGACGATTTACTATAAAACCAGAAAAACGGCCAGCCTACTCATGAGAAACTCTCCAGACACAAAACAGAACGCTTTAAAAGAGACTAACGTCGTCTATGCCTTCAAATGCCCTCTTGGGGACTGTAAGCTCCAAAAAACCCAGTATATAGGCAAGACAACAACATCTCTTTCTAGGCGTTTAACGATGCATAAGCAACAGGGCTCCATTAAGGAACATATAATCTCTTCCCACAACCAAACCATCGCCAGAGAAATCCTAGTAAACAACACAGAAATCATCGATAGATACAGCGATAGCAGGCGGCTTGACGTTTGCGAGGCACTACACATCAAGAAGTCAACACCAGCAATCAACAGCCAATTATTGCACAACTATATTCTACCCACCTCAAGACTCCGCTCCAATATAGAAGCATCAAGAAATATAGACCAATAGGCTTTCTACAAACACTTCTATTCAATATCCATTGTTTCGTGTTCTGTCTTGTGTTGATGAAATTAATACCCTATTAATACCACTTCTTGTTCTGTCTTGTGTTGATGAAATTAATACCCTATGAATACCACATCTTGTTCTGTCGTGTGTTAATGCCACATCACCCCTTCCACCTCACTCAAATGTAGATATAAAATCGGAGATGCGTAAGTTCTATTCAGTTGTGTATTTGTGAACTAAAGTCTTTGAAAATGTAGAAAGTTTTACGAAACGCGCTCGTGTCGCGTCAGACTAGAAATAAAAATGAATTTTGGAGAATTGATTTTTTATTTACCTCCAACAGTGAAACGAAATGTACGAAAGATTGAGAAAATTCGTGTTAGAATTATTAATCTTACTTTTTCGGTCATATTTAATAATATATATATATATATATATATATATATATATATATATATATATATATATATATATATATATATATATATATATATATATATATATATATATATATATATATATATGCGAACAAACCTGAGTGGTCCATATATATATATATATATATATATATATATATATATATATATATATATATATATATATATATATATATATATATATATATATGCGAACAAGCCTGAGTGGTCCCCAGGACAATATGCAACTGAAAACTCACACCCCAGAAGTGACTCGAACCCATACTCCCAGAAGCAACGCAACTGGTATGTACAAGACGCCTTAATCCACTTGACCATAACGACCGGACAAAATGAGGTGATAGCCGAGGCTATATGAACTACCCCACCGCCGGCACTCGGATAGTAATCTTGGGCATAGCATTTTACCAAATCACCTCATGGGTTCGAGTCACTTCTGGGGTGTGAGTTTTCAGTTGCATATTGTCCTGGGGACCATTCAGGCTTGTTCGCATTTGTGTTCCTCACGTGTGCCCCAAAGAATGAGGTGATTTGGTAAAATGCTATGCCCAAGATTACTATCCGAGTGCCGGCGGTGGGGTGGTTCATATAGCCTCGGCTATCACCTCATTTTGTCCGGTCATGATGGTCAAGTGGATTAAGGCGTCTTGTACATACCAGTTGCGTTGCTTCTGGAAGTATGGGTTCGAGTCACTTCTGGGGTGTGAGTTTTCACTTATATATATATATATATATATATATATATATATATATATATATATATATATATATATATATATATATATATATATATATATGTCGTACCTAGTAGCCAGAACTCACTTATCAGCCTACTATGCAAGGCCCGATTTGCCTAATAAGCCAAGTTTTCCCGAATTAATATATTTTCTCTAATTTTTATCTTATGAAATGATAAAGCTACCCATTTCATTATGTATGAGGTCAATTGTTTTTTATTGGAGATAAAATTAACGTAGATATATGACCGAACCTAACCAACCCTACCTAACCTAACCTAACCTATCTTTATAGGTTAGATTAGGTTAGGTAGCCGAAAAAGTTAGGTTAGGTTAGGTTAGATAGGTTAGGTTGTCGAAAAACAATTAATTCATGAAAACTTGGCTTATTAGGCAAATTGGGCCTTGCATAGTAGGCTGAGAAGTGCGTTCTGGCTACTAGGTACGACATATATATATATATATATATATATATATATATATATATATAACTGAAAACTCACACCCCAGAAGTGACTCGAACCCATACTCCCACAACTGGTATGTACAGGGACGCCTTAATCCGCTTGACCATCACGACCGGACATAAGGAAGTGATAGCCGAGGCTATATGAACCACTTCCCCGCCGGCACTCGGATGGTAATCTTGGGCATAGCATTTTATCAAATCACCTCATTCTTTGGGGCACACGTGAGGAACACAAATGCAAACAAGCCTGAATGGTCCCCAGGACTATATACAACTGAAAACTCACACCCCAGAAGTGACTCGAACCCATACTCCCACAACTGGTATGTACAGGGACGCCTTAATCCGCTTGACCATCACGACCGGACATAAGGAAGTGATAGCCGAGGCTATATGAACCACTTCCCCGCCGGCACTCGGATGGTAATCTTGGGCATAGCATTTTATCAAATCACCTCATTCTTTGGGGCACACGTGAGGAACACAAATGCAAACAAGCCTGAATGGTCCCCAGGACTATATACAACTGAAAACTCACACCCCAGAAGTGACTCGAACCCATACTCCCACAACTGGTATGTACAGGGACGCCTTAATCCGCTTGACCATCACGACCGGACATAAGGAAGTGATAGCCGAGGCTATATGAACCACTTCCCCGCCGGCACTCGGATGGTAATCTTGGGCATAGCATTTTATCAAATCACCTCATTCTTTGGGGCACACGTGAGGAACACAAATGCAAACAAGCCTGAATGGTCCCCAGGACTATATACAACTGAAAACTCACACCCCAGAAGTGACTCGAACCCATACTCCCACAACTGGTATGTACAGGGACGCCTTAATCCGCTTGACCATCACGACCGGACATAAGGAAGTGATAGCCGAGGCTATATGAACCACTTCCCCGCCGGCACTCGGATGGTAATCTTGGGCATAGCATTTTATCAAATCACGTCATTCTTTGGGGCACACGTGAGGAACACAAATGCAAACAAGCCTGAATGGTCCCCAGGACTATATACAACTGAAAACTCACACCCCAGAAGTGACTCGAACCCATACTCCCACAACTGGTATGTACAGGGACGCCTTAATCCGCTTGACCATCACGACCGGACATAAGGAAGTGATAGCCGAGGCTATATGAACCACTTCCCCGCCGGCACTCGGATGGTAATCTTGGGCATAGCATTTTATCAAATCACCTCATTCTTTGGGGCACACGTGAGGAACACAAATGCAAACAAGCCTGAATGGTCCCCAGGACTATATACAACTGAAAACTCACACCCCAGAAGTGACTCGAACCCATACTCCCACAACTGGTATGTACAGGGACGCCTTAATCCGCTTGACCATCACGACCGGACATAAGGAAGTGATAGCCGAGGCTAACGTGTGCCCCAAAGAATGAGGTGATTTGATAAAATGCTATGCCCAAGATTACCATCCGAGTGCCGGCGGGGAAGTGGTTCATATAGCCTCGGCTATCACTTCCTTATGTCCGGTCGTGATGGTCAAGCGGATTAAGGCGTCCCTGTACATACCAGTTGTGGGAGTATGGGTTCGAGTCACTTCTGGGGTGTGAGTTTTCAGTTGTATATAGTCCTGGGGACCATTCAGGCTTGTTTGCATTTGTGTTCCTCACGTGTGCCCCAAAGAATGAGGTGATTTGATAAAATGCTATGCCCAAGATTACCATCCGAGTGCCGGCGGGGAAGTGGTTCATATAGCCTCGGCTATCACTTCCTTATGTCCGGTCGTGATGGTCAAGCGGATTAAGGCGTCCCTGTACATACCAGTTGTGGGAGTATGGGTTCGAGTCACTTCTGGGGTGTGAGTTTTCAGTTGTATATAGTCCTGGGGACCATTCAGGCTTGTTTGCATTTGTGTTCCTCACGTGTGCCCCAAAGAATGAGGTGATTTGATAAAATGCTATGCCCAAGATTACCATCCGAGTGCCGGCGGGGAAGTGGTTCATATAGCCTCGGCTATCACTTCCTTATGTCCGGTCGTGATGGTCAAGCGGATTAAGGCGTCCCTGTACATACCAGTTGTGGGAGTATGGGTTCGAGTCACTTCTGGGGTGTGAGTTTTCAGTTGTATATAGTCCTGGGGACCATTCAGGCTTGTTTGCATTTGTGTTCCTCACGTGTGCCCCAAAGAATGAGGTGATTTGATAAAATGCTATGCCCAAGATTACCATCCGAGTGCCGGCGGGGAAGTGGTTCAAATAGCCTCGGCTATCACTTCCTTATGTCCGGTCGTGATGGTCAAGCGGATTAAGGCGTCCCTGTACATACCAGTTGTGGGAGTATGGGTTCGAGTCACTTCTGGGGTGTGAGTTTTCAGTTGTATATAGTCCTGGGGACCATTCAGGCTTGTTTGCATTTGTGTTCCTCACGTGTGCCCCAAAGAATGAGGTGATTTGATAAAATGCTATGCCCAAGATTACCATCCGAGTGCCGGCGGGGAAGTGGTTCATATAGCCTCGGCTATCACTTCCTTATGTCCGGTCGTGATGGTCAAGCGGATTAAGGCGTCCCTGTACATACCAGTTGTGGGAGTATGGGTTCGAGTCACTTCTGGGGTGTGAGTTTTCAGTTGTATATAGTCCTGGGGACCATTCAGGCTTGTTTGCATTTGTGTTCCTCACGTGTGCCCCAAAGAATGAGGTGATTTGATAAAATGCTATGCCCAAGATTACCATCCGAGTGCCGGCGGGGAAGTGGTTCATATAGCCTCGGCTATCACTTCCTTATGTCCGGTCGTGATGGTCAAGCGGATTAAGGCGTCCCTGTACATACCAGTTGTGGGAGTATGGGTTCGAGTCACTTCTGGGGTGTGAGTTTTCAGTTGTATATAGTCCTGGGGACCATTCAGGCTTGTTTGCATTTGTGTTCCTCACGTGTGCCCCAAAGAATGAGGTGATTTGATAAAATGCTATGCCCAAGATTACCATCCGAGTGCCGGCGGGGAAGTGGTTCATATAGCCTCGGCTATCACTTCCTTATGTCCGGTCGTGATGGTCAAGCGGATTAAGGCGTCCCTGTACATACCAGTTGTGGGAGTATGGGTTCGAGTCACTTCTGGGGTGTGAGTTTTCAGTTGTATATAGTCCTGGGGACCATTCAGGCTTGTTTGCATTTGTGTTCCTCACGTGTGCCCCAAAGAATGAGGTGATTTGATAAAATGCTATGCCCAAGATTACCATCCGAGTGCCGGCGGGGAAGTGGTTCATATAGCCTCGGCTATCACTTCCTTATGTCCGGTCGTGATGGTCAAGCGGATTAAGGCGTCCCTGTACATACCAGTTGTGGGAGTATGGGTTCGAGTCACTTCTGGGGTGTGAGTTTTCAGTTGTATATAGTCCTGGGGACCATTCAGGCTTGTTTGCATTTGTGTTCCTCACGTGTGCCCCAAAGAATGAGGTGATTTGATAAAATGCTATGCCCAAGATTACCATCCGAGTGCCGGCGGGGAAGTGGTTCATATAGCCTCGGCTATCACTTCCTTATGTCCGGTCGTGATGGTCAAGCGGATTAAGGCGTCCCTGTACATACCAGTTGTGGGAGTATGGGTTCGAGTCACTTCTGGGGTGTGAGTTTTCAGTTGTATATAGTCCTGGGGACCATTCAGGCTTGTTTGCATTTGTGTTCCTCACGTGTGCCCCAAAGAATGAGGTGATTTGATAAAATGCTATGCCCAAGATTACCATCCGAGTGCCGGCGGGGAAGTGGTTCATATAGCCTCGGCTATCACTTCCTTATGTCCGGTCGTGATGGTCAAGCGGATTAAGGCGTCCCTGTACATACCAGTTGTGGGAGTATGGGTTCGAGTCACTTCTGGGGTGTGAGTTTTCAGTTGTATATAGTCCTGGGGACCATTCAGGCTTGTTTGCATTTGTGTTCCTCACGTGTGCCCCAAAGAATGAGGTGATTTGATAAAATGCTATGCCCAAGATTACCATCCGAGTGCCGGCGGGGAAGTGGTTCATATAGCCTCGGCTATCACTTCCTTATGTCCGGTCGTGATGGTCAAGCGGATTAAGGCGTCCCTGTACATACCAGTTGTGGGAGTATGGGTTCGAGTCACTTCTGGGGTGTGAGTTTTCAGTTGTATATAGTCCTGGGGACCATTCAGGCTTGTTTGCATATATATATATATATATATATATATATATATATATATATATATATATATATATATATATATATATATATATATATATATATGTCGTACCTAGTAGCCAGAACGCACTTCTCGGTCTACTATGCAAGGCCCGATTTGCCTAATAAGCCAAGTTTTCATGAATTAATTGTTTTTCGACTACCTAACCTAACCTAACCTAACTTTTTCGGCTACCATACCTAACCTAACCTATAAAGATAGGTTAGGTTAAGTTAGGTAGGGTTGGTTAGGTTCGGTCATATATCTACGTTAATTTTAACTCCAATAAAGAAAAATTGACCTCATACATAATGAAATGGTTAGCTTTATCATTTCATAAGAAAAAAATTAGATAAAATATATAATTTCACGAAAACTTGGCTTATTAGGCAAATCGGGCCTTGCATAGTAGGCTGAGAAGTGCGTTCTGGCTACTAGGTACGACATATATATATATATATATATATATATATATATATATATATATATATATATTATATATAATAATAATATATATATATAATAATATATATATATATATTATATATATATATATAATAATATATATATATATATTATATATATATATATATATATATATTATATATATATATATATATATATATATATATTATATATATATATATATATATATATATATATATATATATATATATATATATATATATATATATACATATATATATATATATATATATATATATATATATATATATATATATATATATATATATATATATATATATATTAGTCAGACCACGGAGGAAGAATTGAAACAGGAATTTCCTTAAGTACTTTCGTATATTAATACATCTTCAGATGGAGTGATTTACAGGTCAAGTATTGGACATATATAGGCAGGAGGGAATGGTGGAGTGAGGTGAGGTACAATGACAAATGAATGGGAATCAGATGAACACATATATGAGCCGCATTAGAACTGCAGAAGGCCTATTGGCCCATACGATGCAGCTCCTATTCATACCCACCAACAGGCCCACACATGAATAATAATAGCATAAGATAGTAAATATTTACAATGAATTAGTGAGACAAATGTGCATCAATGATCCTACTCAAATCGCCCTCTAATTGATCTATCAAAAATGGATTTAAGTTATATTAACCACTGCTAAAGTTCAAATTACTTTCTTTTGTGACCTGTATCAAAGTAGATTCAATTATGTTCCTGTTATAAGCGCTTTTACAATTCGTTATTGAAGAAGCCATCTCCCAATCAATTTGGTGAACATCTTCTGACAGATGAACAAACAAAGCATTAGACAATTGGCCATGTCTTACGGAGTATTTATGTTGCTGTAATACTTACAGAGTATTATGCAATATAACGTATTTCCGTACGTCGAAAGATCAGTGTGGTACATATATACTATAATTTATTTTAACAGAAGTAAACATCATGTTTTGGGGAATTATGAGAGTGAAGGTTTAAACAAAACAAAATATTAATATATTTTTATTGGGTGGTCTTGAAGAGGTAAGTGGCTTAACGCCAAGTGTTGACATTTCCATGTAAAGTTGTTTTGATAACTCTCCTTAAAAATGATGCACAAATATCGTTTAGGCGAGACAGGTGCCCTGGAAAATTACTCTTCAGTGGTGCTTCTCAGAGAAGAGTATTTACTGAGGGGAAATAAGTTCATACATATATTTACCACTGGAATGTATATACTTTGGAATACTGCAACAAGAATAACAGTTGCTTCTTATATCTATCTTGAGGTTATCTTGAGATGATTTCGGGGCTTAGCGTCCCAGCGGCCCGGTCCCCGACCAGGCCTCTTTTTTGTTACCCCCACCCCCCTCAGGAAGCAGCCCGTAGCAGCTGTCTAACTCCCAAGTACCTATTTACTGTTAGGTGAACCAGGCCATCAAGGTGAGAGAAACTGCCCATTTGTTTCCTCCCCGCCGGGAATCGAACCCGGAACAATTAGGACTACGAATTAATCCCGAGCGTTGTCCACTGAGCCGTCAGGCCCCCTTACCTAGGTGCTGGTTGTGTCAGCGTGTAACGAGGATTGTCAACACGGGCTTTCCTCTCTGAAGTACCATCTGGTGTCACGGGTACCGAAGTGTACCTCAATACTCTCACTATAACCCACACCCCACCAGGTACCAAGTCCACTCCGGGCTCACCATAGACCGTGCTGCTTGGAACTAATGTTCCATGTAGCTGAATCTAATACAAAAACCACACCAGGTACGTGGTACAGTGGTACGCATTTCCAGTGGTACATGACGGTACCCAACTGTGAAACACTAACACAAGAAGCAGGAACATTCTGCGGTACAGTACGGTACACAAATATGCCCAACAGTTACTCACTATGGTACACAACAGCAACACACACTGCAGTACACGGAGGTACACGACAGTCACAACTTTACTCCAAGTTACAAAATGGTAAACCAGGGTATGCAGTAGCGGTACTCTACGGTACACCTAGGTACACATTAGCGATAAACTGTTGTAGGCGACGGTACACAGCAACAGCACGGTACCATGCATCATATCGTCACACTGTGGTACACATATATACAGAACAGTTATGCTGAATTACACACAGGAATCACAATAGCGTGATGCGTCAACGAACAAATCCACAAGGGCCGTGACGAGGATTCGAACCTACGTCCGAGATGATCCCAGACGCTGGTTTGTGTCTCGGAGAGGCTGCAGGATCCAGTAAGTTCAGTAGAACTTCGGTTTCAACTCTTTTGACCATGTCGTAGCTCAGTCGATTAAAGCAGCTTCTGGGATCATCTCGGACGTAGGTTCGAATCCTCGTCACGGCCCTTGTGGATTTGTTCAGTTATGCTGAATGCCTTAGTGTACCGTTTTGTATAACACACAGGTGCTCTGTGGTACACAGTAATAAAGGAAAGTGCTCTGTAGTAAATAGCAGGACACTGAGGTGCGGTGAGGTACATCAAGGTACACAGTCTGGACACATTGTGCACGCCAGCACCAGCTGTGTGTATCAACAGTTCTGGCATGTTGCACACTAGGCCCTGGCAGTCTTGGCCAAAACAAATCAGAATTATTGTGCAATATTTTCTTCGCTAAACAGAAAACAGTTGGTACAAAATACTCAACTAATCTATCATCACAGAGTTTTTTGTTTTGTTTGAAAACAAAGATTTGACAAAATTAATATATTGAAAATATCACGTCACACGACAATAATGTTTCTTTATTATATAACCAAAATTAATACAACATCGAGTTTACAAGAATTTAACACGAGAAATAATTATATTTCTTAAATTAATATAGTATATATATTTAATAAGCGTTTAAAATAGCGTTTAAAATTACGTTATATACAATAAATTTTGTGGAGTGGTAAATGTTATCATTTTACAAGATAAAATTAATATGATCACAACTTTTCACAGGAAAGTTGATATCGTTTTCTGAGGTTCCCGATGACCTTTTATGTTGACGTCTTGAAGACTGGTTTTACACAGCTGATACTTGAGGTATATTGTAGTGTACACTGAGGTATATTGTAGTGTACCCTGAGGTATATTGTAGTGCACACTGAGGTATATTGTAGTGTACACTGAGGTATATTGTAGTGCACACTGAGGTATATTGTATTGCACCCTGAGCTATATTGTAGTGTACCCTGAGGTATATTGTAGTGTACACTGAGGTATATTGTAGTGCACCCTGAGGTATATTGTAGTGCACCCTGAGGTATATTGTAGTGTACACTGAGGTATATTGTAGTGCACCCTGAGGTATATTGTAGTGCACCCTGAGGTATATTGTAGTGTACACTGAGGTATATTGTAGTGCACACTGAGGTATATTGTAGTGCACACTGAGGTATATTGTAGTGTACCCTGAGGTATATTGTAGTGCACACTGAGGTATATTGTAGTGCACCCTGAGGTATATTGTAGTGCACACTGAGGTATATTGTAGTGTACCCTGAGGTATATTGTAGTGTACCCTGAGGTATATTGTAGTGTACCCTGAGGTATATTGTAGTGTACCCTGAGGTATATTGTAGTGTACACTGAGGTGTATTGTAGTGTACACTGAGGTGTATTGTAGTGTACACTGAGGTATATTGTAGTGCACACTGAGGTATATTGTAGTGCACACTGAGGTATATTGTAGTGCACACTGAGGTATATTGTAGTGTACACTGAGGTGTATTGTAGTGTACACTGAGGTATATTGTAGTGTACACTGAGGTATATTGTAGTGTACACTGAGGTATATTGTAGTGTACACTGAGGTGTATTGTAGTGCACACTGAGCTATATTGTAGTGTACACTGAGGTATATTGTAGTGCACACTGAGCTATATTGTAGTGTACACTGAGGTATATTGTAGTGTACCCTGAGGTATATTGTAGTGTACACTGACGTATATTGTAGTGCACACTGAGGTATATTGTAGTGTACACTGAGGTATATTGTAGTGCACACTGAGCTATATTGTAGTGTACACTGAGGTATATTGTAGTGCACACTGAGCTATATTGTAGTGTACACTGAGGTATATTGTAGTGCACACTGAGGTATATTGTAGTGCACACTGAGGTATATTGTAGTGCACACTGAGGTATATTGTAGTGTACACTGAGGTGTATTGTAGTGTACACTGAGGTATATTGTAGTGTACCCTGAGGTATATTGTAGTGCACACTGAGGTATATTGTAGTGCACCCTGAGGCATATTGTAGTGTACACTGAGGTATATTGTAGTGTACACTGAGGTGTATTGTAGTGCACCCTGAGGTATATTGTAGTGCACACTGAGGTATATTGTAGTGTACACTGAGGTATATTGTAGTGTACACTGAGGTATATTGTAGTGCACACTGAGGTATATTGTAGTGTACACTGAGGTATATTGTAGTGTACCCTGAGGTATATTGTAGTGCACCCTGAGGTATATTGTAGTGCACACTGAGGTATATTGTAGTGTACACTGAGGTATATTGTAGTGCACCCTGAGGTATATTGTAGTGCACCCTGAGGTATATTGTATTGCACCCTGAGGTATATTGTATTGCACCCTGAGGTATATTGTAGTGCACCCTGAGGTATATTGTAGTGCACCCTGAGGTATATTGTAGTGCACCCTGAGGTATATTGTAGTGTACCCTGAGGTATATTGTAGTGCACCCTGAGGTATATTGTAGTGCACACTGAGGTATATTGTAGTGTACACTGAGGTATATTGTAGTGTACCCTGAGGTATATTGTAGTGTACCCTGAGGTATATTGTAGTGTACCCTGAGGTATATTGTAGTGTACACTGAGGTGTATTGTAGTGTACACTGAGGTGTATTGTAGTGTACACTGAGGTATATTGTAGTGCACACTGAGGTATATTGTAGTGCACACTGAGGTATATTGTAGTGCACACTGAGGTATATTGTAGTGTACACTGAGGTGTATTGTAGTGTACACTGAGGTATATTGTAGTGTACACTGAGGTATATTGTAGTGTACACTGAGGTATATTGTAGTGTACACTGAGGTGTATTGTAGTGCACACTGAGCTATATTGTAGTGTACACTGAGGTATATTGTAGTGCACACTGAGCTATATTGTAGTGTACACTGAGGTATATTGTAGTGTACCCTGAGGTATATTGTAGTGTACACTGACGTATATTGTAGTGCACACTGAGGTATATTGTAGTGTACACTGAGGTATATTGTAGTGCACACTGAGCTATATTGTAGTGTACACTGAGGTATATTGTAGTGCACACTGAGCTATATTGTAGTGTACACTGAGGTATATTGTAGTGCACACTGAGGTATATTGTAGTGCACACTGAGGTATATTGTAGTGCACACTGAGGTATATTGTAGTGTACACTGAGGTGTATTGTAGTGTACACTGAGGTATATTGTAGTGTACCCTGAGGTATATTGTAGTGCACACTGAGGTATATTGTAGTGCACCCTGAGGCATATTGTAGTGTACACTGAGGTATATTGTAGTGTACACTGAGGTGTATTGTAGTGCACCCTGAGGTATATTGTAGTGCACACTGAGGTATATTGTAGTGTACACTGAGGTATATTGTAGTGTACACTGAGGTATATTGTAGTGCACACTGAGGTATATTGTAGTGTACACTGAGGTATATTGTAGTGTACCCTGAGGTATATTGTAGTGCACCCTGAGGTATATTGTAGTGCACACTGAGGTATATTGTAGTGTACACTGAGGTATATTGTAGTGCACCCTGAGGTATATTGTAGTGCACCCTGAGGTATATTGTATTGCACCCTGAGGTATATTGTATTGCACCCTGAGGTATATTGTAGTGCACCCTGAGGTATATTGTAGTGCACCCTGAGGTATATTGTAGTGCACCCTGAGGTATATTGTAGTGTACCCTGAGGTATATTGTAGTGCACCCTGAGGTATATTGTAGTGCACACTGAGGTATATTGTAGTGTACACTGAGGTATATTGTAGTGCACCCTGAGGTATATTGTAGTGCACACTGAGGTATATTGTAGTGTACCCTGAGGTATATTGTAGTGCACCCTGAGGTATATTGTAGTGTACACTGAGGTATATTGTAGTGCACACTGAGGTATATTGTAGTGCACCGTGAGGTATATTGTAGTGCACACTGAGGTATATTGTAGTGTACACTGAGGTATATTGTAGTGCACCCTGAGGTATATTGTAGTGCACACTGAGGTATATTGTAGTGTACACTGAGGTATATTGTAGTGCACCCTGAGGTATATTGTAGTGCACCGTGAGGTATATTGTAGTGCACACTGAGGTATATTGTAGTGTACACTGAGGTATATTGTAGTGCACCCTGAGGTATATTGTAGTGCACCGTGAGGTATATTGTAGTGCACACTGAGGTATATTGTAGTGTACACTGAGGTATATTGTAGTGCACCCTGAGGTATATTGTAGTGCACCGTGAGGTATATTGTAGTGCACACTGAGGTATATTGTAGTGCACTCTGAGGTATATTACAGTGTGAGAGCGACGTGGCTGCACGTAGCCTCACGCATGAATCATAGTGTGGTTGATCAGGTACTGGTAGGAGGTGGTGATCAAGTGAGAGGTGGACCAGTTAAGCCTCTTACGTTTAGAGTGAGAGTGTTGACCAGTCCTGGGCCCTCCACGTTTAGAGTGAGAGTGTTGACCAGTCCTGGACCCTCCACGTTTAGAGTGAGAGTGTTGACCAGTCCTGGGCCCTCCACGTTTAGAGTGAGAGTGTTGACCAGTCCTGGACCCTCCACGTTTAGAGTGAGAGTGTTGACCAGTCCTGGGCCCTCCACGTTTAGAGTGAGAGTGTTGACCAGTCCTGGGCCCTCCACGTTTAGAGTGAGAGTGTTGACCAGTCCTGGGCCCTCCACGTTTAATGACCTGTCTCTCACCGTACCTCTTGCACACACAATTGTTAACGAAGATGGTTAGCGGCTCGTTAACTTAGAGTGTTAGTTAGCACAGAGTCGGTTAATGTAATAAAATATCTTTAGTTTGTTATTACTGCCCGTTAGAAGGGATGTGGATGACTGGTTCTGTTAGATTTTAGAACTGCTAACCGCTGGCTTGTTACTGCTGAACCCTCTAGTTAACTGTTCAACCTCTCATCCTAGAATGATATAGACATACAACATGAAAAAAATGAATCAGGACCTCAAGGTCTGCCACAGCAGAGAAAAGTCAACTTTCTTGTAACCTCAGACATTCGAGCCACTCTGATTAAATATATAACAAATCGTGTAACACATGCTCAATGCAGAGATATTAATATTTGTTTTTAAATATGTGAGGTAAACACAGGTAATTAAGAGTTACTACAAAAATCATTTCAAAGTTTTTCTTACAAAAATTACGAATGATTTTAAATGAAATCTCCAGCCACGTCAATCATGCGAGGGTGGAGTCTGGCCTTCGAGGACGACCTTGTGGAGTAGGACCTTCACACTTGGTGCGACTGTTGCTAAAACTTGACCCATCTTCACGCCCTCAATCTAACAACTTGAGGGCTACTGGGGCTAGATAAGTGATGACTAGTGAGGGCTACTGGGGCCAGGTAAGTGATGACTAGTGAGGGCTACTGGGGCCAGGTAAGTGATGACTAGTGAGGGCTACTGGGGCCAGGTAAGTGATGACTAGTGAGGGCTACTGGGGCCAGGTAAGTGATGACCTGATGAGGGCTACTGGTGCTAGGTAAGTGATGACCTGATGAGGGCTACTGGTGCCAGGTAAGTGATGACTTGATGAGGGCTACTGGTGCCAGGTAAGTGATGACTTGATGAGGGCTACTGGAGCCAAGTAAGTGATGACTGATGAGGGCTACTGGGGCCAGGTAAGTGATGACTGATGAGGGCTACTGGTGCTAGGTAAGTGATGACCTGATGAGGGCTACTGGTGCCAGGTAAGTGATTACTAGTGAGGGCTACTGGGGCCAGGTAAGTGATGACTAGTGAGGGCTACTGGGGCTAGGTAAGTGATGACTGATGAGGGCTACTGGGGCCAGGTAAGTGATGACTGATGAGGACTACTGGGACCAGGTAAGTGATGACCTGATGAGGGCTACTGGGGCCAAGTAAGTGATGACTGATGAGGGCTACGGGGGCCAGGTAAGTGATGACCTGATGAGGGCTACTGGTGCCAGGTAAGTGATGACTAGTGAGGGCTACTGGTGCCAGGTAAGTGATGACTAGTGAGGACTACTGGTGCCAGGTAAGTGATGACTAGTGAGGGCTACTGGTGCCAGGTAAGTGATGACTAGTGAGGACTACTGGGGCCAGGTAAGTGATGACTGATGAGGGCTACTGGGGCCAGGTAAGTGATGACTTGTGAGGACTACTGGTGCCAGGTAAGTGATGACTAGTGAGGGCTACTGGTGCCAGGTAAGTGATGACAGATGAGGACTACTGGGGCCAGGTAAGTGATGACTAGTGAGGGCTACTGGTGCTAGGTAAGTGATGACTGATGAGGACTACTGGGGCCAGGTAAGTGATGACTAGTGAGGGCTACTGGTGCCAGGTAAGTGATGACTGATGAGGGCTACTGGTGCCAGGTAAGTGATGACTGATGAGGACTACTGGGGCCAGGTAAGTGATGACTAGTGAGGACTACTGGGGCTAGGTAAGTGATGACTGAGGAAGGCTACTGGGGCCAGGTAAGTGATGACTAGTGAGGACTACTGGTGCCAGGTAAGTGATGACTAGTGAGGGCTACTGGGGCCAGGTAAGTGATGACTAGATGAGGGCTACTGGCGCCAGGTAAGTGATGACTAGATGAGGGCTACTGGGGCCAGGTAAGTGATGACTTGATGAGGGCTACTGGTGCCAGGTAAGTGATGACTAGATGAGGGCTACTGGGGCCAGGTAAGTGATGACTAGATGAGGGCTACTGGGGCCAGGTAAGTGATGACTTGATGAGGGCTACTGGTGCTAGGTAAGTGATGACCTGATGAGGGCTACTGGGGCCAGGTAAGTGATGACTGATGAGGGCTACTGGGGCTAGGTAAGGGATGACTAGTGAGGGCTACTGGGGCCAGGTAAGTGATGACTGGTGAGGACTACATCTCCCTCACAGTCAACAGTCAGCCAACAAACCACAAGCTCAACCTTCACACGGAGGTGATCACGTTTCCATGAAATCTTTGTCAAAAGGTTTCAGAACTGTTGGTAAAATATGACCATAAACACAGAATGTTCGTGACACAGAATTGGGAACATTTAGAATAACAAAAGAAGCTTTGCCAAATGTAAACATTTATGCATTTAAATCAGAGGCCATCTTGGTCCTCCTCCTCAGCACAGAGAAATGGCTTGGTTTGTTTGACAACGTTTCGACCTTCATTTTACGTTTATTGTCCTGACGGCTTTACGAACTCACTAAACAAGGTTCTACTATATTCTTTACTTTATAAATAAAATTCTTTGGCTACCTTCCATTCACAGCATAGAGGAAACTATTACAAAGAGAACACCTTTCTAACACTTCCATCATAGTTGGATGAGACATGGCGTAGTTATTGTGTTCTTGCTCAAGGCGTTTTTGAATGTGTGGCAGCCTCTACGTCTCTTCTTAGAGGTGGTGGTTGTTTTAGATTCAGCTACTCTGAAAACAAGTTGCAAGTAGAACGGGCTATGGTGAGCCCGGTAGTGGACTTGGTACTTGACACAGGAGCGGGGCTGTAACTGTGGTGATACTTGGAGGAGAGTTAAGTGAGACTTTGTTAACTTGGAGGAAAGTTAACTTAAACATTATCAATTTGCACTGAACATAAAGTTTAGTTTTTACCAACATTTAACCTCTTTTTTTTCCTTAAGAATATAGTGATGTGAAGGTTGAGGGAACCAGAACATCCTTTTGACAGGCCAGAGTGGTATCCACTCCAAGAGTGGCTACCTCCCACTCCAAGACTGGCTACCTCCCACTCCAAGACTGGGTACCTCCCACTCCAAGACTGGCTACCTCCCATTCCAACACTGGCTACCTCCCACTCCAAGACTGGCTACCTCCCACTCCAAGGCTGGCTACCTCCCACTCCAAGGCTGGCTACCTCCCACTCCAAGGCTAGCTACCTCCCACTCCAAGGCTGGCTACCTCCCACTCCAAGACTGAAAACCTCCCACTCCAAGACTGAATACCTCCCACTCCAAGACTGAATACCTCCCACTCCAAGACTGAATACCTCCCACTCCAAGACTGGATACCTCACACTCCAAGACTGGATACTTCACACTCCAAGACTGGATACTTCACACTCCAAGACTGGATACTTCACACTCCAAGACTGGATACTTCACACTCCAAGACTGGCTACAAGACAGTTCAGCCAGTGACAAGATGCTACTGGACCCCAAGACGCCTGTTACGAACCCGACTCCATCGTCGGAGTATGGAGTAGCAACATCAACGCCATCTGTGAGTCTGCTCCCTAAACCCACACAAAATGGACGACGCCATCTGGTGGTGGTAGTAGGATACCTGCAAGAGAGACTAGATTCCTGCCTTGGTCAGACCGAAGAGTCGCTGTTGCTGACCTCTGGTGAGGTGGCGCCTAGAAATCAGCGCCATCTGTTGTGATATGAGTTGTATGTCAATGTCAGAGTTCGTAAGTGGTATTTCCTAGTGTCACAAGTACTGGCCAGTTTACTGATGACGTGTCTGTATCCACAGAAGCGACGTAGGGCTGCAGTGGTACGAGGACAGGCAGTCTACCCAGGGCAGCCTATTATCTCTCTACTCCATTCTGCTTGACGTGAGCAGTGAGCCGCCGCCGAAGAGGAACCGAGTAGTATCTGCTGTCTGCCTGTGAAGTGGCAGTGACAGCATTCAACCCGTTCTCGCAAATTCGTAAAGTCAATATTGACTTATTAACTACGTTCATAGGTGATATACTAAACATAATAGATACCCTTAAAAAGATTCATAGAAAACACCGACCTTACCTAACCTTGTTAGTATCTTAAGATAAGCATCTTATTGCTTCGTAATTACAATTATTACTTAACCTATACCTATTATAGGTTAGGTAATAATTGTAATTACGAAGCAATAAGATGCTTATCTTAAGATACTAACAAGGTTAGGTAAGGTCGGTGTTTTCTATGAATCTTTTTAAGGGTATCTATTATGTTAAGTATGTCACCTATGCACATATTTAATAAGTCAATATTGACTTATTAAATTTGCGAGAACGGGTTGCAGCATTCGGCGTATCCCGGGACTGGCTAGAGGAAGAGACGACCGGCAGTAAAGTGCTACGGAGGAGTGTAACTAGCTAGTTGCAAGAAGCTCCTGCCAGGGGTTCGCTACCCTTGTATTTGTTCGTGTAGAGGCCCAGCAGCGCGAGGCTGGTGTTCTCTGCCAGCACCAGGCTGGAGAGTGATTGTGGGCGTTCACAAGGAGCACCTAGTGAGACTGTAGATAGGCTGGCCCGTGGCTAGGGTAGACTCGGTGTTTCTCAGTACTGGTTGAGGACGGTACTGTGTGTTGAGGAAACACGGAAGTTGACCAGGCTGCATTGCACTAGCATCGAGGAGTGCTTAGTGTCCTATGAGAGCGACACATGTGTATATATCGGTGTAGTAATACTTCGTTTATTATTCTATTTAAGGTGATAATATGTGAATATATATTGATAAAGAATGAAATGTCGTATTCCTTTAAACTCCTCCCCCCCCCCCCTTGTGTTTTACTTGCATTACCAAGCCTACTCCTTGAAAGCCACTACCGACTTGGGGTCGGATACTAGTACTTTGATTCCTCTAGCAAAGAACCCGGTTGCGACCCATAGTGGTCGTAACAACGCCATTCCGGACAATTATAATCTCAGCTTTTAATGGAAGCTGCGAAATATGAGCATATTTTTCATCTCAACCTTTCTGAGTGATTATATATATATATATATATATATATATATATATATATATATATATATATATATATATATATAATGTGATGAAAAATGTGACAGTGTCAGACCACAGAGGAAGAATTGAAACAGGAATTTCCTTAAGTACTTTCGTATATTAGTACATCTTCAGAATTAATGATTTACAGGTCAAGTATTGGACATATATAGGCAGGATAGGTGAGGTGAGGTACAATAACAAATGAATGGGAATTAGGTGGATACACATGAGCCACATAAGAACTGCAGAAGGCCTACTGGCCCATACGATGCAGCTCCTATTCTTACCCACCAATAGGCCCACACATGGATAATAATAGCATAACATAGTAAATATTTACAATGAATTAGTGAGACAAATGTGTATCAATGATCCTACTCAAATCGCCTTTTAATTGATCTATCAAAAATGGATCTAAGTTATATAAACCACTGCTAAAGTTCAAATTACTTTGTTTTGTAATCTGTATTAAAGCAGATTCAATTATGTTTCTGTTATAAGTGCTTTTACAATTCGTTATTGAAGACGCCATCTCCCAATCAATTTGGTGAGCATTTCTGTCAGATGAACAAAGCATTAGACAATTGGCCATGTCTTACAGAGTATTTATGTTGCGAAATTCTACATTTCAAATCTTTAGGTGTTTGCCCAACATAGAACTTATTACAGTCTTTACAAGGTATTTTATAAATGACACAATTATCACTATGAGAGCTGCTTCTAATAGCTTACCAACAGTATTTTCGAAGCTAAACAATACATGTATATCAAAGTTTCAAGGCCTTTACCGTATTTCTCTGGGTTTGAGAATATGGTTATCATAATATATTCTTTGGGCGAATTTTTTCACAGCATGTATTACTATAATATGTACAACGTGCTTTGCTACGGCAAAGCTCCGAGTTTTTTGGAAGTTTGCGTCCCATCATCCTAGAAGCGTCCCATCATCCTAGAAGCGTCCCATCATCCTATAAGCGTCCCATCATCCTAGAAGCGGCCCATCATCCTAGAAGCGGCCCCATCATCCTACAAACGTTTCTTTTACCTTATACTGAAATGCACAACATAGATTACTGAATCTGAGGTTGGTTGAATATGGACAAGTTAGTAACAATGTTACTCACCAGAGACACCAAATTACTCACTTTTCCCCATCACCAAACTCACACGTCACTCACCACTTACCACCGAGGCCTTAACAACACAACTACCCTGTGTGTGTGTGTGTGTGTGTGTGTGTGTGTGTGTGTGTGTGTGTGTGTGTGTGTGTTGATGAGCATCATCACGGCGGTGACAATATCTTCTGCTCGGTTACCAAAGTTATGACAGGAACTTCACTGATGTGTGACATAACATCAGTGAATGACTGACCTGACATCATCACATCAGTGAATGACCTGACATCATCACATCAGTGAATGACCTGACATCATCACATCAGTGAATGACTGACCTGACATCATCACATCAGTGAATGACCTGACATCATCACATCAGTGAATGACTGACCTGACATCATCACATCAGTGAATGACCTGACATCATCACATCAGTGAATGACTGACCTGACATCATCACATCAGTGAATGACTGACCTGACATCATCACATCAGTGAATGACTATCATTAATGACCTTTAAATACGTACAATGGCGTCACTCCCACGTGGCTTGTGATGGGAACGGGCAATGAGGAAATTATCAGGGGGAAGCGTCAAGCCGCTACGACTATATAGCACTGGGAAGGGGTCAGGATAAGGATTTGGGATGGGACGGCGGGAAAGGAATGGTGCCCCAACCACTTGGTGGACAGTCGGGTATTGAACAGCTTTTTCATTGAAATATTGCCGTTCCCATCACCTACGTCTATGTTAAAGAAAGAGATTGACAAGTAAAATCTTATAAGGTTAAGTTTAGAAATTTGAGAAGTAGAAACTTGGAGAGAGAGAACTTGAGGAATTGGGAAGTTTAAACTTATGGATGAAAGTTTATATAATCATTATAGATGATGCGCTGGTAGGTCACGAACTGAAATTAATTAAATTAATGATTTCTTCATAAGATACTTAAGAAATTTTAAATAATTATCCAATGGTTACCTAGTCCTCTTCAACTTAATTACATAGCGCTAAAGAGAAAGAATTATCTTCCCTGGGAGCTATTAAAAATACTTCCTTTTTTCATCGAAGTGTTTAATAATTAAAATTTATGAATTACTGATTTTATGAATAAATTCATGAACTTTTTATGAATTAATCATTGCTTTAGTTATTTTCATGATTAATATTTTTTATTGTGTATCTAAAAATTCCTGCTGCCAGCTTCAATTACAATTTTTATTATTTACTAAAAATTCTTATAATTTATTAATATATGCAATTTGTGTCTTAATATAATATTTCTTAATTCGAGATAGTTAGCATCCACGAAAAAAATTCAGTTGGCTCTTGTAATCAAAATAAATAAGCAATTCTAATCACGTTTCACAAACTTAACTTATTCTTTAAAAAATATATATCGTATATGTATCCTTATGAAGCATCAAAGGTGAAAATATATCCTAGACAAAATTCCTACAAACACACACACACAGATAGTGCACCAATGTATTCTCTCTCAGATGATACATCAATGTATTCTCCCCAGATGGTACACCAACGTATTCTCCCCCAGATGGTACATCAATGTATTCTCCCCAGATGGTACACCAACGTATTCTCCCCCAGATGGTACATCAATGTATTCTCCCCCAGATGGTACATCAATGTATTCTCCCCCAGATGGTACATCAATGTATTCTCCCCCAGATGGTACATCAATGTGTTCTCCCCCAGATGGTACATCAATGTATTCTCCCCCAGATGGTACATCAATGTATTCTCCCCCAGATGGTACATCAACGTATTCTCCCCAGATGGTACATCAATGTATTCTCCCCCAGATGGTACATCAATGTATTCTCCCCCAGATGGTACATCAATGTGTTCTCCCCCAGATGGTACATCAACGTATTCTCCCCAGATGGTACATCAATGTATTCTCCCCCAGATGGTACATCAATGTATTCTCCCCCAGATGGTACATCAATGTATTCTCCCCCAGATGGTACATCAATGTATTCTCCCCCAGATGGTACATCAATGTATTCTCCCCCAGATGGTACATCAACGTATTCTCCCCAGATGGTACATCAATGTATTCTCCCCCAGATGGTACATCAACGTATTCTCCCCAGATGGTACATCAATGTATTCTCCCCCAGATGGTACATCAATGTATTCTCCCCCAGATGGTACATCAACGTATTCTCCCCAGATGGTACATCAATGTATTCTCCCCCAGATGGTACATCAACGTATTCTCCCCAGATGGTACATCAATGTATTCTCCCCCAGATGGTACATCAATGTATTCTCCCCCAGATGGTACATCAATGTATTCTCCCCCAGATGGTACATCAATGTGTTCTCCCCCAGATGGTACATCAATGTATTCTCCCCCAGATGGTACATCAATGTATTCTCCCCCAGATGGTACATCAACGTATTCTCCCCAGATGGTACATCAATGTATTCTCCCCAGATGGTACATCAATGTATTCTCCCCAGATGGTACATCAATGTATTCTCCCCCAGATGGTACATCAGTGTATTGTCCCCCAGATGGTACATCAATGTATTCTCCCCCAGATGGTACATCAATGTGTTCTCCCCATTATTAAATCATAACAAATGATTGGTTCAAGTATGTTTATTGAGACTAGAAAATACATCTCAAATGGATAGAGTAGTTTAGGCTATTTCTACCAGTGCGCCCTTTGGGTCTTGGCAATTTTTCAGTTGTCGAAAAGTGTTTCAAGAATCTCCGGGGACCACAAGTGCTTCTAATATAACTCCTAAATATAGTTGTTGTAGTGCCCAAAAACGTCATGCTTGACTAACAATCTAATACAAAAAATAAAATAATACTGCACAACGTAAAAGTTAAATTGTTATGTTACGTAAATTAATACTGTTTACATAATTATTCCGTATTTAACAAAAAAGAGTTCTCTTTTAATGGATAATGAAACCTGCTCACTTGTTCCAAATTACCAAATAATTAATATTCTTTGCGCGATAATTACGACGATTTGTTAGCTGCTTTTCACAATTGGAATCGACGGTCCCGGTCATTGACATGATTGTCAGGTCCATTATGGAGAGTGTGTTGAGGGTAATCCCTGGTGCGTCATTACCTCCACACAACCTCCTAGTTGCAATTAAATTAACTGAGGCGAGGGAGCCTCGACCCTCGCTTCTAGCTCAGTTTATGCTGGAATACATATTTATAAAATGTATTTATATATATATATATATATATATATATATATATATATATATATATATATATATATATATATATATATATATATATATATATATATATATATATCAGTGGTCATAATAACCCTTCCACGGTGACTGGCTTTAACACCAACACCAACACCAAGCAATAATATATATATTTTACAAAAATTTTTATTCATAAATAACCGTATAATTTTTTTATTTTTACCTAAGGTGTTTATTCAAAATATTGATATAGACTCAGAGGCGAGGCAAGTTTCCTCAGCAAACTGGTGTAAGACTGTTACGGACCCGAGTCCAGCGTCGCAGCACGGAGCAGTGACGACAACGCCATCTGTGAGTCCGCTCCCGAAACCCACTCCAAATGGACAACGCCATCTATGGAATGAAGAGGTGGACGTTTGTGTCTAAGCCTGTGAGGTTCCCTAGAGCGTCCCAGTATTAATGACGTGTCTGATTGCAGAGTCGACCTGGGACTGCTGTATTGGACGATGGATCAGTCTACCCAAGGCAGCCAAGGTCTCTTCACGAGTCTGCTTTGAAGAAGCTGTGAGTCACCCCTGGACGAACTCTGTTGAGAGTGTAATAGCCTGCCTGAGGCGTGGCGGTGTCGGGAATCGTCTTATCCGGGGCTGGCTGGTGGAAGAGACTAGCCACTGTGGTGCTTAGTGAGGAGAGTGATCAGTGGGATCACACGAGGCTTCTGCCTAGGGCTCGCAACCCTAGTATCGCTCGTGGAGTGGCCTACACAGCGGAGCTGGTCGGTACCTGCCAGCTACAGGCTGGATTGTGGTTGAAGGCCTCCACGACGAAGCACCCAGTGGGACTGTGATTTGGCTGGCCTGTGGCCAGGGTAGATTCTTCATAGAATCATAGTGGATTCATCGTGGGCCACGGAAGAAGGAACCAGGGCTACCCAAAGTGAGCACCGTCGAGCATCTAGTGTCTTTGGAGGAAGACGAACCTGTACATAATAGTGTAGTTATAATCTCTGCGTGTGACTGGTATTTATTTATGGTGGTGGAGAAATATATATATATATACATACATATATATATATATATATATATATATATATATATATATATATATATATATATATATATATAAATTGGAACATTTGTATCCCTTCCCCTTTAATTTAACTTGCGTTACAGAACACACCCCTTGAAAGCCTCTACTAACTTGGGGCCGGATTCCCAAACTCTACTACCATCAGAGAAGAACCCGGTTGCGTTCCAGAAGGGCCGTTACAAAGACGGATGTGCTAAATGATAGTTTTTTAATTTATATACAAATTACATGGATTAGCCGGCAGTGGTTGGGTCTCTCTTCCTCTCCCCTTTATCTGTCTTCCTTTCCACCCTTGTCCTTCCCGTTCTACACCCTCTATTCCAATTTCTTCCCGTCTCTCAACTCTCCCTGTTCTCATCACTCAATCTCCAATTCTCTGTCTCTCTTTCTCTCTTTCCCCCTTTTCTCTCTTAAAAAAAATAGTATTGCGAATAGCTAAACACTTCTCAAAATAACTTTATGGAATACAAATTTTGAATCTCAGACTCCATGAAAAATTAGGAGCCGATAATTCTTTAACTGGGACCGACCTCGACTAGCTTATGACATTCCCATACCATCACTGTGTCACCATGAAGAGTTGGGCGAGGCTACTAGCTGCTGCAACCGTCTGGCATCCAACCACAGAAAGACAAATAGAGACAGACTTCCACTTTATAGATATTAGAGAAAAAAGAGCAAGAAATATGTATAACGGATTGAAATAACGCTGAAAGCACATTTTATTTCAGTCCTTCTCATGCATTGTAATACCCAGCTGGCCGGGCTAAGAATTACCTCTCCTCCCTCATGCAATTTCAGAAAATGCACAAGAACTCTGTGAATTATTTATTTGCAATTTAAATTTCTCTCCTTACATGATTTCGAATTTTGTTGAATTTTGAAGGATATGTTTTCCTTCTAGTTAATATGCAGTCGAGATGCAAGGCTTAGCGACGAAGTCATATATCACCACATTAGTGGGTCGGAAGAGAAGGCAATTATCAGGAGAGAGCGGCAAGCCATTACGACTATATAGGAAAACGATCATATGGCAAGACGACAATATAGGTTCGGAAGAAACCTGCTTGTTGACGACCAAAGATCACATTCACTCCTGAATAATCTACCACTTCCGGGCTGTTCATGCCCGTGCCACCTCTTGGGTGGCTTAATCTTCATCAATTAGTCTGCTTGTTGAGGCTTGGCTTAAGACAGTGACAGAGATGCGAGTCATGATTTTGAAGTTAATTTGGGAAGTCTTGTGTTAATAGTATTTAAAGAATGTTTCTCTCAATTACTTCCAGTAAAGTCAATAAAAAAGAACTTTTTTTCGATTTCGAATTTCAATAAATTCATAAACATTGATGTATGAATGTTTAACTGGGCACTTAAAATATTTATGGAAAAAATTACTTCTATCTTTGTTTTCAACCATTTGTTTTAATTTGTATAAATTTTAATTGGTTTCAATAGGCTCAAGTAAATTAAATTGTTTTAATTGGTAACTGTAATTGTTTCATATAATTTCATCTACTCAGAGTCACGTCCTTTCTTGCAAGCACTCAAGAACTCTCAATATTTGTACATATAATTCTCCTAATATGGTGACTTCTCCTGTCAGGGGAACTTATTCTTGCTAAGAGTGATTATTTCTGCCAGGGGTAACTATTTCTGCCAGGGATGACTAATTCTGCCAGGGGTAACTATTTCTGCCAGGGATGACTAATTCTGCCAGGGGGTAACTAATTCTGCCAGGGGTGACTAATTCTGCCAGGGGGTGACTAATTCTGCCAGGGATGACTAATTCTGCCAGGGGTAACTATTTCTGCCAGAGATGACTAATTCTGCCAGGGGGTAACTAATTCTGCCAGGGGGTGACTAATTCTGCCAGGGGATGACTAATTCTGCCAGGGGGTGACTAATTCTGCCAGGGGGTGACTAGTTCTGCCAGGGGGTGACTAATTCTGCCAGGGGGTGACTAATTCTGCCAGGGGTGACTAATTCTGCCAGGGGGTGACTAATTCTGCCAGGGATGACTAATTCTGCCAGAGGTAACTATTTCTGCCAGGGATGACTAATTCTGCCAGGGAGTAACTAATTCTGCCAGGGGGTGACTAATTCTGCCAGGGGATGACTAATTCTGCCAGGGGGTGACAAATTCTGCCAGGGGGTGACTAATTCTGCCAGGGGTGACTAATTCTGCCAGGGGGTGACTAATTCTGCCAGGGGGTGACTAATTCTGCCAGGGGTGACTAATTCTGCCAGGGGGTGACTAATTCTGCCAGGGGTGAATAATTCTCCCAGGGGGTGACTAATTCTGCCAGGGGTGACTAATTCTGCCAGGGGGTGACTAATTCTGCCATAGGTCGGTTGCCGGTCGGCCGAGCGGACAGCAAACTGGACTTGTGATCCTGTGGTCCCGGGTTCGATCCCGGGCGCCGGCGAGAAACACTGGGCCGAGTGTCTTTCACCCTATGCCCCTGTTACCTAACAGTAAAATAGGTACCTGGGAGTTAGTCTGCTGCCACGGGCTGCTTCCTGGGGGTTGAGGCCTGGTCGAGGACCGGGCCGCGGGGACACTATAAAGCCCCGAAATCATCTCAAGATGACCTCAAGATAGGTGACTTAACATGTATATAGAATACGTGGGCCTCGCTAACACAACACATGACAATTGGACTCTATAACCTCCCCAATATTGCTGGTATTGATGTCTTGGCCATGAATAACAGGTGTTAGTAACAGGTGTTAGTAACAGGTGTTAGATACAAGATAAAAATATATAAGAAAGTGATATATAAATGCTTCTGTTAATATATCACCTCGGGATGATATTTGTTATATTCTTTTAATTTACGGTCCGAATATGACCGAGGAAAACCAAAGCCAGATGTTTGGGTCGTGTGTGTAGACCAGAGCCAGATGTTTGGGTCATATGTGTAGACCAGAGCCAGATGTCTGGGTCGTGTGTGTAGACCGGAGCCAGATGTCTGGGTCGTGTGTGTAGACCGGAGCCAGATGTTTGGGTCGTGTGTGTAGGCCAGAGCCAGATGTTTGGGTCGTGTGTGTAGACCGGAGCCAGATGTCTGGGTCGTGTGTGTGTAGACCGGAGCCAGATGTTTGGGTCGTGTGTGTAGGCCAGAGCCAGATGTTTGGGTCGTGTGTGTAGACCGGAGCCAGATGTCTGGGTCGTGTGTGTAGACCGGAGCCAGATGTCTGGGTCGTGTGTGTAGACCGGAGCCAGATGTCTGGGTCGTGTGTGTAGACCGGAGCCAGATGTCTGGGTCGTGTGTGTGTAGACCGGAGCCAGATGTTTGGGTCGTGTGTGTAGGCCAGAGCCAGATGTTTGGGTCGTGTGTGTAGACCGGAGCCAGATGTCTGAGTCGTGTGTGTAGACCGGAGCCAGATGTCTGGGTCGTGTGTGTAGACCGGAGCCAGATGTCTGGGTCGTGTGTGTAGACCGGAGCCAGATGTCTGGGTCGTGTGTGTAGACCGGAGCCAGATGTCTGGGTCGTGTGTGTAGACCGGAGCCAGATGTTTGGGTCGTGTGTGTAGACCAACACAAACACCTGACTCAGGATCGTTTTAACCCGTTGATGTGGCTCATCAATTTCAATTATTTAGTGTTGATGACTCGAAAAAAATGATTTTTTTTAAGTTTACTTTTTATAGCAAATGTTTGAGTCAATATATATTAATTATCAATTATTATCAATTATTATCAATTACATATATAATTATTATCAATGATTATTATCAAGTAATTATTTCACAATCACGATGGAAAATTTTACCAATATGTAAATTTATTCCATTTTCTCGTTACTTAATCATGAATATTCAACAGGCCATTATCACTGACAACACAGGTGTAGCACAGCTGTGAAGGTCACCATGACACGTGTAGCACAGCTGTGAAGGCCACCATGACACGTGTAGCACAGCTGTGAAGGCCACCATGACACGTGTAGCACAGCTGTGAAGGTCACCATGACACGTGTAGCACAGCTGTGAAGGTCACCATGACACGTGTAGCACAGCTGTGAAGGTCACCATGACACGTGTAGCACAGCTGTGAAGGCCACCATGACACGTGTAGCACAGCTGTGAAGGCCACCATGACACGTGTAGCACAGCTGTGAAGGCCACCATGACACGTGTAGCACAGCTGTGAAGGCCACCATGACACGTGTAGCACAGCTGTGAAGGTCACCATGACACGTGTAGCACAGCTGTGAAGGTCACCATGACACGTGTAGCACAGCTGTGAAGGCCACCATGACACGTGTAGCACAGCTGTGAAGGCCACCATGACACGTGAAGCACAGCTGTGAAGGCCACCATGACACGTGTAGCACAGCTGTGAAGGCCACCATGACACGTGTAGCACAGCTGTGAAGGCCACCATGACACGTGTAGCACAGCTGTGAAGGCCACCATGACACGTGTAGCACAGCTGTGAAGGCCACCATGACACGTGTAGCACAGCTGTGAAGGCCACCATGACACGTGTAGCACAGCTGTGAAGGTTACCATGACACGTGTAGCACAGCTGTGAAGGTCACCATGACACGTGTAGCACAGCTGTGAAGGCCACCATGACACGTGTAGCACAGCTGTTAAGGCCACCATGACACGTGTAGCACAGCTGTGAAGGCCACCTGACACGTGTAGCACAGCTGTGAAGGCCACCATGACACGTGTAGCACAGCTGTGAAGGCCACCATGACACGTGTAGCACAGCTGTGAAGGTCACCATGACACGTGTAGCACAGCTGTGAAGGCCACCATGACACGTGTAGCACAGCTGTGAAGGCCACCATGACACGTGTAGCACAGCTGTGAAGGCCACCATGACACGTGTAGCACAGCTGTGAAGGCCACCATGACACGTGTAGCACAGCTGTGAAGGGCACCATGACATGTGTAGCACAGCTGTGAAGGCCACCATGACACGTGTAGCACAGCTGTGAAGGTCACCATGACACGTGTAGCACAGCTGTGAAGGCCACCATGACACGTGTAGCACAGCTGTGAAGGTCACCATGACACGTGTAGCACAGCTGTGAAGGCCACCATGACACGTGTAGCACAGCTGTGAAGACCACCATGAAACGTGTAGCACAGCTGTGAAGGCCACCATGACACGTGTAGCACAGCTGTGAAGGCCACCATGACACGTGTAGCACAGCTGTGAAGGCCACCATGACACGTGTAGCACAGCTGTGACGGCCACCATGACACGTGTAGCACAGCTGTGAAGGTCACCATGACACGTGTAGTGTAGCACAGCTGTGAAGGCCACCATGACACGTGTAGCACAGCTGTGAAGGTCACCATGACACGTGTAACACAGCTGTGAAGGTCACCATGACACGTGTAGCACAGCTGTGAAGGCCACCATGACACGTGTAGCACAGCTGTGAAGGTCACCATGACACGTGTAGCACAGCTGTGAAGGCCACCATGACACGTGTAGCACAGCTGTGAAGGTCACCATGACACGTGTAGCACAGCTGTGAAGGCCACCATGACACATGTAGCACAGCTGTGAAGGTCACCATGACACGTGTAGCACAGCTGTGAAGGCCACCATGACACGTGTAGCACAGCTGTGAAGGTCACCATGACACGTGTAGCACAGCTGTGAAGGTCACCATGACACGTGTAGTGTAGCACAGCTGTGAAGGTCACCATGACACGTGTAGTGTAGCACAGCTGTGAAGGTCACCATGACACGTGTAGCACAGCTGTGAAGGCCACCATGGCACGTGTAGCACAGCTGTGAAGGTTACCATGACACGTGTAGCACAGCTGTGAAGGCCACCATGACACGTGTAGCACAGATGTGAAGGCCACCATGACACATGTAGCACAGCTGTGAAGGGCACCATGACACGTGTAGCACAGCTGTGAAGGTCACCATGACACGTGTAGCACAGCTGTGAAGGCCACCATGACACGTGTAGCACAGCTGTGAAGGTCACCATGACACGTGTAGCATAGCTGTGAAGGCCACCATGACACGTGTAGCACAGCTGTGAAGGCCACCATGACACGTGTAGCACAGCTGTGAAGGCCACCATGACACGTGTAGGACAGCTGTGAAGGCCACCATGACACGTGTAGCACAGCTGTGAAGGCCACCATGACACGTGTAGCACAGCTGTGAAGGCCACCATGACACGTGTAGCACAGCTGTGAAGGCCACCATGACACGTGTAGCACAGCTGTGAAGGCCACCATGACACGTGTAGCACAGCTGTGAAGGTTACCATGACACGTGTAGCACAGCTGTGAAGGTCACCATGACACGTGTAGCACAGCTGTGAAGGCCACCATGACACGTGTAGCACAGCTGTGAAGGCCACCATGACACGTGTAGCACAGCTGTGAAGGCCACCATGACACATGTAGCACAGCTGTGAAGGCCACCATGACACGTGTAGCACAGCTGTGTAGGCCACCATGACACGTGTAGCACAGCTGTGAAGGTTACCATGACACGTGTAGCACAGCTGTGAAGGGCACCATGACACGTGTAGCACAGCTGTGAAGGCCACCATGACACGTGTAGCACAGCTGTGAAGGTCACCATGACACGTGTAGCACAGCTGTGAAGGCCACCATGACACGTGTAGCACAGCTGTGAAGGCCACCATGACACGTGTAGCACAGCTGTGAAGGCCACCATGACATGTGTAGCACAGCTGTGAAGGCCACCATGACACGTGTAGCACAGCTGTGAAGGGCACCATGACACGTGTAGCACAGCTGTGAAGGCCACCATGACACGTGTAGCACAGCTGTGAAGGTCACCATGACACGTGTAGCACAGCTGTGAAGGCCACCATGACACGTGTAGCACAGCTGTGAAGGTCACCATGACACGTGTAGCACAGCTGTGAAGGCCACCATGACACGTGTAGCACAGCTGTGAAGGCCACCATGACACGTGTAGCACAGCTGTGAAGGCCGCCATGACACGTGTAGCACAGCTGTGAAGGCCACCATGACACATGTAGCACAGCTGTGAAGGCCACCATGACACGTGTAGCACAGCTGTGAAGGCCACCATGACACGTGTAGCACAGCTGTGAAGGCCACCATGACACGTGTAGCACAGCTGTGAAGGCCACCATGACACGTGTAACACAGCTGTGAAGGTTACCATGACACGTGTAGCACAGCTGTGAAGGTCACCATGACACGTGTAGCACAGCTGTGAAGGCCACCATGACACGTGTAGCACAGCTGTGAAGGCCACCATGACACGTGTAGCACAGCTGTGAAGGCCACCATGACACGTGTAGCACAGCTGTGAAGGCCACCATGACACGTGTAGCACAGCTGTGAAGGCCACCATGACACGTGTAGCACAGCTGTGAAGGTTACCATGACACGTGTAGCACAGCTGTGAAGGGCACCATGACACGTGTAGCACAGCTGTGAAGGCCACCATGACACGTGTAGCACAGCTGTGAAGGTCACCATGACACGTGTAGCACAGCTGTGAAGGCCACCATGACACGTGTAGCACAGCTGTGAAGGCCACCATGACACGTGTAGCACAGCTGTGAAGGCCACCATGACACGTGTAGCACAGCTGTGAAGGCCACCATGACACGTGTAGCACAGCTGTGAAGGGCATCATGACACGTGTAGCACAGCTGTGAAGGCCACCATGACACGTGTAGCACAGCTGTGAAGGTCACCATGACACGTGTAGCACAGCTGTGAAGGCCACCATGACACGTGCAGCACAGCTGTGAAGGTCACCATGACACGTGTAGCACAGCTGTGAAGGCCACCATGACACGTGTAGCACAGCTGTGAAGGCCACCATGACACTGTAGCACAGCTGTGAAGGCCACCATGACACGTGTAGCACAACTGTGAAGGCCACCATGACACGTGTAGCACAGCAGTGAAGGCCACCATGACACGTGTAGCACAGCTGTGAAGGCCACCATGACACGTGTAGCACAGCTGTGAAGGCCACCATGACACATGTAGCATTGGGCCCAATTTTTTGATGGGAACATCAGATTATTTGGGAATACATCGGACGAAGGAGTGGGGGATGGTGGGGAGGACGAGGGAACAGGGGAAGGGGAAATGATGTGGAGGATGAGGGGATGGGGGAATTGGGGATGGTGGGGACGAGGGGATAAGGGAGGGGGGAATGGTAGCGAGGATGGGGGAAGGGGGAGTGGGAGATGGTGGGGAGGACGGGGAGATGATTGGGAGGACGAGGGGATGGTGGAGAGGGGAATGGTTAGGACGAAGGGACGGAGGAGGGGGGAGTGGTGGGGAGGACTGGGAGACAAGGCAAGGTTGCTGTGGCCGGGTACAGCTAGTTATATTATATAATTTACTGATCAGTTACCTTCGTCAGATTAGGTCATTAGGTCATTATTCCCCAGAACATAATTTACATTATATATAATTAACTTGAGTGTTGTAATTAAACTAAGAACAGAAACATTTATATTTTGACTTCAAAATGCAGTATTACAAAAAATTAATCTATATATATTGCAACAATATTGCACAAAAAATTTCACAAAAATTGCACAAAGAGCATCGGAATATACTACATTTTTTAGTTTTATATCATGACAAGTTTAGGCAACAGTTGCAACGTGTCGCAACTTGCAAGACAAATCCCGTAACTTTATCAATGATAATATATCATTGATGATAATATATCATCAGATGATAATATATCATCTGATGATATCGCCCTCAGATGATAATATATCATCTGAGGGCGGCGTTGGAGTGCACGCAAAATAACACAGCTGAAGCCAACATAAAATACGTCTCTTCCTGCATTCATTATGGACAAGCTTCCTGCCTGCTCCATCAGGAACATGTCTGCTGAGACTATACCCGTTGTTGACATGACTGACAGCAGGTAATGGGCGGAGACAACGTGTGATATACCTGAGAGTATACCCGTTGTTGACATGACTGACAGCAGGTAATGGGCGGAGACAACGTGTGATATACCTGAGAGTATACCCGTTGTTGACATGACTGACAGCAGGTAATGGGCGGAGACAACGTGTGATATACCTGATAGTATACCCGTTGTTGACATGACTGACAGCAGGTAATGGGCGGAGACAACGTGTGATATACCTGAGAGTATACCCGTTGTTGACATGACTGACAGCAGGTAATGGGCGGAGACAACGTGTGATATACCTGAGAGTATACCCGTTGTTGACATGACTGACAGCAGGTAATGGGCGGAGACAACGTGTGATATACCTGAGAGTATACCCGTTGTTGACATGACTGACAGCAGGTAATGGGCGGAGACAACGTGTGATATACCTGATAGTATACCCGTTGTTGACATGACTGACAGCAGGTAATGGGCGGAGACAACGTGTGATATACCTGAGAGTATACCCGTTGTTGACATGACTGACAGCAGGTAATGGGCGGAGACAACGTGTGGTATACCTGAGAGTATACCCGTTGTTGACATGACTGACAGCAGGTAATGGGCGGAGACAACGTGTGATATACCTGAGAGTATACCCGTTGTTGACATGACTGACAGCAGGTAATGGGCGGAGACAACGTGTGATATACCTGAGACCTGCAGGTAGACAGCGAGCGTTGGGCTGCAGGAGAATGTCAATATATCCTCCTGTAGGTGATGTTTAAACTGTCAGTACAACATTTTTACAACAACAGTAATAATATCCTGGGTAGTTTAATGTGTCAAGTCATACGCTTGTGTGGGTGTGAGTAAGGGAACATCTTAAGGGACGGGGCAGCGCCCGGGGCCACATAATCACGGCAAGTAACTTGCTTTGATTAAAGTATTTCTGGGTGACTTGTGTGACGCATCACCAGTGTTGGGGGAAGGCTGAGTGTCGCGTGTGGGGCTGGCAGATTACACACCTGGCTCACTTAGAGCCCGCCTCTCTACACTATAAGAGCCCGCCTCTCTACACTATAAGAGCCCGCCTCTCTACACTATAAGAGCCCGCACCATGTTTGGTTAGGGCGAGACTTTGTTGGCTTAAGGCTGGACTCTATGAACTAAAGTCTGAACTCTGTGGACTTAAGGGTGAAGTCTGTAGCCTCATAGTTAGATGCTGTTAAGGGGGAAAATACTTTTGTATTTGCCCTGATGTGAAACAGGCCAATTGAGCTTGCATATGATATTTTGATGCAATATCTACTTTATTATAATTAATATTGATGGGGAGGGTAATTATGATAAGTGTACATGAGCTGTGTGATAAACACAGCCCAACCCTTGACCCCGGCACCAGACACTTGACCCCAGCACCAGACACTTGACCCCAGCACCAGACACTTGACCCCAGCACCAGACACTTGACCCCAGCACCAGACACTCGACCCCAGCACCAGACACTTGACCCCAGCACCAGACACTTGACCCCGAGCACCAGACACTTGACCCCCAGCACCAGACACTTGACCCCAGCACCAGACACTTGACCCCAGCATCAGACACTTGACCCCAGCACCAGACACTTGACCCCCAGCACCAGACACTTGACCCCAGCACCAGACACTTGACCCCCAGCACCAGACACTTGACCCCGAGCACCAGACACTTGACCCCAGCACCAGACACTTGACCCCAGCACCAGACACTTGACCCAGCTTGACCTCAGCCAACATTCCCCTCACAACTTACACAGGTCTGCTGGGTGACAAACATTTTCTGTGGTCACAGTTCGCTGCTCTGGACCTTAATAATCATGTGTGTCTTTATTATAAGCTTACAGTGGCTTGCCTCAGTCAGCTTAAGCTCTCCTCAGTCAGCTTAAGCTCTCCTCAGTCAGCTTAAGCTCTCCTCAGTCAGCTTAAGCTCTCCTCAGTCAGCTTAAGCTCTCCTCAGTCAGCTTAAGCTCTCCTCAGTCAGCTTAAGCTCTCCTCAGTCAGCTTAAGCTCTCCTCAGTCAGCTTAAGCTCTCCTCAGTCAGCTTAAGCTCTCCTCAGTCAGCTTAAGCTCTCCCCAGTCAGCTTAAGCTCTCCCCAGTCATCTTAAGCTCTCCCCAGTCAGCTTAAGCTCTCCTCAGTCAGCTTAAGCTCTTCTCAGTCAGCTTAAGCTCTCCTCAGTCAGCTTAAGCTCTCCTCAGTCAGCTTAAGCTCTCCTCAGTCAGCTTAAGCTCTCCTCAGTCAGCTTAAGCTTTCAACTGCGTCTGCGTCTAGTAAAACTGTCTTTTGGTTAATATTTTCGGGTTTTCAAATGGTAAAGAAATGGTAAAGTGGTTAATTGTGGCTATTAACAGTGACAATTACCAAGACTATACATCATTGTGGACTACAATATGTCTTCAGTGATGTTGGCTCGTGTTATATTCCTGGTTTGTCACGTGTTTAACACCAACAGTAGTCGGCTAACATGTTAATGTCTCATAGTCCTGGAAATAAGGGTCACGGTAGTAAAGGCGGGCTCGGTCTCGACGCACAATCGAGAATTCCGGATTCGAGTCCCAGGTGGGACAGAAATAGTTGGGCACATTTCCTTTCCCCTAATACAGCTGTTCACCTAGCAGCAAGTAGGTACTTAGAAGTTAGCCAGCTTGTGGGATTGCATCCTGGGCGGGTTCAGTAATTTGACCCTGGGGGAGGGGGGGATATAAGCCTAACGTGTATGAACACACTCTGGCTGCCTGTCCCCCGACACAATGAATTATTATTATTATTATGAATTATTATATCATTCTTGCTCCTCCTCACTGTAGTCTCCACAGTTCTCAGGGAAAAATAAAGATGTCTTAGAAAATACAATATACTGACACAGTTTGCTGCCAGAGTGCCAAGACTCTTCATCATGTCTTCCAGCCATGGCCACGTGTTGTGACCTTGGTGGGGAAGTTATTCACTACTGATCTGAAGGCTTCTCCCCCCCCCGTACATTGCTCTCTGCCTCCCTCATTACTCCTTCACACTGGTCATCCATCATCACGCTTCAAACACCAGCACAAATACCTGCACCGTAATTTGCCATCACTTTTATATATAAGAAGTTTCTGTGTAATGAAACTAAATGCTGAACTTTCTCCATGAATGGCCTTCACCTCTACTTATTTTATACATTTTAAAATATGAGCTTACCTTGTGGTTATGTTACGTTTAAAATAACTGTCTGTCACGTGCCCTCTCCCCTCTCCCTTCCCCCCCCCTCCCCCCCCCCCCCTTCCCATCGTCGGAACGCCTAAAGGTACAGATTTCATCTTGAATTTACTCCAACGTCTTCAATATTCAACAAAGCTTTCACAGCACGAATGGGGAGCAAAACGTGTAGCTTGATCTCTCAAGCTGATTCCGCTCAAAAATAATTTCTTTTATAAATATGCAAAAAAAGAGGAGATAAGGTATGGAACATGAGCTTATGGTAGGAAACTGTTTCCTGATTGGAGTTGAGCACACTGGAGATATGTGGAATCACTCTGAGAAAACCTTGACAGCAAAAATGCCGCAGGTCTGAGTTATCTTCACTTTCCTGTCAGTAATGACCTATTTTTTCAGGAATTAAGGAGAAGTGAAGTGTTGTTGTATGAGCTCTGTCTTGCAGGCGGGACTCTTGCATTGTTGTATATACTTACTGCATTATACGTTAACTGTATTGACCTAAGAAATATTGATAAAATCTTGCCTTAAAGTTGTGGATGGAGGTCACTTTAAACACTTCTTTGGTGATTGCAGTCCATATATTGACCATCCGTACTTATATTGACCATCCATAGCTGAGTGGACAGCGCGCGGGACTCGTAATCCTGTGGCCCGGGTTCGATTCCCGGTGCCGGTAGAGACAAATGGGTAGAGTTTCTTTCACCCTGATGCCCCTGTTACCTAGTAGTAAATAGGTACCTGAGAGTTAGACAGCTGTTACGGGCTGCTTCCTTGAGTGTGTGCGTGAGAGAAAAAATTGTTAGTAGTTAGTAACAGTTGAGAGTTGAGAGGCGGGCCGAAAGAGCAGAGCTCAACCACCGTAAGCGCAACTAGATGAATACAACTAGATGAGTACACACACACCCACACACACACCCACACACACACACCCACACACACTCACATCCACACACACACACACCCACCCACTCACTCACCCACACACACACACCCACACACACACACCCACACCCACCCACACACACACACCCATACACACATCCACACACACACACACCCACCCACTCACTCACACACACCCACACACACACACACCCACACACACTCACTCACACACACTCACACACATTCACACACACCCACTCACACACACCCACACCCACACACACACACTCACACACACACACACACACACACACACACACACACACACACACACACACACACACACACACACACACACACTCACTCACACACACTCACACACATTCACACACACCCACTCACACACACCCACACCCACACACACACACACACACACACACACACACACACACACACACACACACACACACTCAGTGTGATTCAGTAATTTAGCTGGTCTTCCCGAGTGAGAGTGAAGAGTGACACAAAGTGATCCATTAGCTTGTGTGTGAGTGTGAGGTTTGTGTGTCACAATGAACAACAACAACAACAACATATCTTGTTGTTGTAGTGGTGGATGTAGTAACTACGAGTCAAGAGTTACAAGTTTGGCCTCTTTATAACTATGAGTGAGAAATAGCGGCCACCGGGGAGGCAATCACCATAACATCTCTCTCAGATGTCGTCACATAGCCATGAACAAGGCTGAAATATTAGCAGTCTTCGTGCGTGGCTCCAGGCACACATTCATATTCAAATGTAAGGCAAGTCCCTGTCACGCATCACCCCCCCCACCCCCCCACCAACTAACAATTTGTTTGGCCCTTGTACTCGTGCTGAGATCTGTGGGTCTTTGTCGATAACTATCCCTGTCCTAACTACACTTCTCTATAGCCAGTCTTACCCAGACGGTAGACCCGATACAATACTTAAATCAGCTTTATAGGTGATGGTTTAGATTCATGTTGGGGTTCATGCGAATCATATAATATGTTGATATCAGCAATATTGTTCACTATAATGACAGTTGTGTGTCTAAGTTCCATCATTAATTTACTCTGTTCAACACCAGCATCACAAATGCTTAATGCATTACTAATTATTATATACATACCGTCACTAATACTCATACATTACCGTCTTATGTATGCAGACGATGAGACAATAACATGGCTGAAGAAATCATCCCAATACTTAATAATTTATATATATATATATATATATATATATATATATATATATATATATATATATATATATATATATATATATATATATATATATATATACATACAAGAGTTGTTACATTCTTGTACAGCCACCAGCACGCGTAGCGTTTAGGGCAAGTCCTTAATCTGAATTTTCCCTGGAATACGACCCGCCCAATCGTTTAACAACGAGATACCCATTCGCTGCTGTGGGTAAAAGGGCGTTGAGTTAAGGATTGGCGCCCGGTCAATCCTCCCCGGCCAGGATACGAACCCAGGCGAAAGCGCTCGCCAAGCGCCGGGCTAGTGCTTTACCACTACGCCACGGGGGTTATAATGGTCAATGACGGACCGAAACGTCGTCGCTTCTCCATCTTCTGATTTGTGGTTTGGTCGCAATATCTCATGAATTATATAATTAATTCGTATAGTTCCTCAAACAGCGTAGATCAACACACTCACAAGAAGTCCACTTTGAGAGCATGTCTGTCCTCCTGATGTCTTCTTGAGAGATCAGGCAGCATCCCATGTAAGTATCTTGTAATGGTAGATCCTGCTGCTAAGGTCTTCTTCCACTTCCTGGTCACTCCAGTACAGGGAGGAGGAGGAGGAGGAGGGGGGTGCTAATTCCTCTTGACCCAGTGACAGGTATCGAGACCCTGGCCTCTTATGCCATCTTGGCAGCCCTCTAGTCACAGGGGCCACTCTGCCTCAGCCAAGGGCCTAGAGCACCTAGAGGGAGCTGATGTTTATCTCTCTCAAGAACTCGACAAATATTTCTTCCTTCAAACGGGACTTTTGTGTCCACTTCTTCCCCACCGTGTTGAGCCCTCGTGAGTCTGGACCATATAGTGACGGCCAGTGGAGGTCACTCTAGTGACCTCCACTGGCGTTTTCACCTTTTTATGTTTTCACCTTTTTATGTTTTATGACAATGTGTTTTCACCTTTTTATATGATTTCAAATAAAATATTTATTTTATTATGACAGTGTCAAACCACGGAGGAAGAATTGAAGCAAATTTCCTTAAGTACTTTTGTAATATTTTTATATCTATATTTTATTATATCTATAAGAGAGAAACGTCGTCGTCGTCTCCTCACCTTCTGGTGTGTGGTTGAGTCTTCATATATAGAAGAGAAAGTCGCTGTTTCTATGAGTAACCCAGATGCTCGGGGCTAGTCTCATTAGACTTTGCAGGATTGAAGTTGGCTTTACGGGGAGAGCCGCAGCGGGCGTCAGGATGGGCTCCCAAGCCTCCCATGAAAGGGGGCGCATCAACCCCTATAACACCCCCCCCCCCCCTCCCTCTCACCAGATGGCCGGATATCAAATGTGTCACCAGACGTCATGTAAATATTACTGAGTTCAGATGATGGCTTACAAAATGTGGGCACAGTTTACAGATTTGCATTCCGGGCGCGACCTTTAGGTTACAGTGATGAAAATAGGTTGGTTGAATTTTTTTTACAGGGAGAAACAGGGAGTGTACGTGGGACAGGGGAAGGAGAGGGATGGCGTGGGTGGAAAGAAGACAGGGGAGGGGTGTAATGGGGGGGAGGGGGAGCGTACGTGGAAGAGACTGGTAGGGTGAGAGGAGGAGAGGAGATTATCAGAGATATCCTAATAAACAACACCAAAATAATCGACAGATACGGCGGCAATAGAAGACTGGACATGGGCGAGGCATTAAAGATCCAACAGACCCAGCCAACTATCAACAGCCAAGCAACACCAGGTTACACACTGTCACCGTCCAGAACACGACCAAACACCCAACACACCGCCCAGGACATTATGGTAACGTTGGTATTGGTAAGGTGCTTCACCTTCACCTCGTCCTCGGCTGTATATCCGCCTGCTCAAAAACTTGTGTTTTATGGTTGTGTATTAGAGCAGGGTCAGCAAGACGGCGTCAGTGTAGAGGCAGAAAATATTATTTTAGAAGACAAATCAATAGGTTGATTAGAGTCCCCTACCATGTCAGAAGAGAACATTGTTTGTGTCTGAAGACTTAACACTTCTTTAGTGTTCCTTAAGTCTGTCAATAAGTGTACGGCCAGTTTCACCACAGTATTGGAGAGGACAAGACCAACAGGAAATAGAGTAGACACCAGCAGCATTAGCAGCAGGAGAAGGAGCAGTGTGAACCACATTACTAAGAATGTTAATTTGTCAAAAGGTGAGCTTTATGTCGAGAGGACGAAGGATGTTAGTGAGAGTTTTGAGTTCGTATATGAAGGGAAGGCAGAGCACAGTGGTACTGGTGTTGGAAACAGGTTTGAGATGAAAAAACAAACAAATCATTCAACTTGATAATAAACACAATTAATAAAATGTAAAGGGCAATAAGGCGAGAGAAAGACTTCTAAATAAAAGAACTTTCAGGATCAAGAAACTGAGGGTGACTGATGCGTAGAGCGCATAGGACGAGACAGACGAGCGCGGAGGACGAGAACACTTCTCTTAACAGAAGGAGGATGGAAGGAAAAGAAGTGAATGTACATATCTCTGTGCATGGGTTTGTGGTAGACAGAGAGAGAGAACCCGGACACAGAGCTGTGAACGTCAAGAAAAGGAAAGAGGGAATTAGGTTCCCATTCAACTTTGAAATGTATGGAAGGAGTCAGATTGTTAAGAGAGGAGAGGAAAGGCTGGAGAAGACTAAGGTCATGAGGCCATAAAGCAAGAATATGGTCAACATAGTGAAGCCAGAGAGAGGGACGAGTATCAACAGTGGCAAGACTGATCCACCAATAAGAACATACAGAAGAGTCTTTATAGAATCAGTGATTTCACCATTCCACTCCTCCACCCCATTCTCCTTCTTACTCTCCAATCCCTCTTCCCTATTTTCTCCATTCTCCCCTCCTCAACACATCTCACTAACCTTCCCTCTCTTCCACTTGTCCCCTTTGTCCCTCCCAGACTGGTCCCCCCTCTCATTGTCCCCCACACGACCCCCCCCTCATCCCCCTCCCATTGTCCCCCACACGCCCCTCCCCCTCATCCCCCTCCCATTGTCCCCCACACGCCCCTCCCCCTCATCCCCCTCCCATTGTCCCCCACACGCCCCCCCCCTCATCCCCCTCCCATTGTCCCCCACACGCTCCCCCCCTCATCCCCCTCCCATTGTCCCCCACACGCTCCCCCCCCCCTCATCCCCCTCCCATTGTCCCCCACACGCCCCTCCCCCTCATCCCCCTCCCATTGTCCCCCACACGCCCCCCCCCTCATCCCCCTCCCATTGTCCCCACACGCCCCTCCCCCTCATCCCCCTCCCATTGTCCCCCACACGCCCCTCCCCCTCATCCCCCTCCCATTGTCCCCCACACGACCCCCCCCCCCTCATCCCCCTCCCATTGTCCCCCACACGCCCCTCCCCCTCATCCCCCTCCCATTGTCCCCCACACGCCCCCCCCCTCATCCCCCTCCCATTGTCCCCCACACGCCCCTCCCCCTCATCCCCCTCCCATTGTCCCCCACACGCCCCCCCCTCATCCCCCTCCCATTGTCCCCCACACGCCCCCCCCTCATCCCCCTCCCATTGTCCACCACACGCTCCCCCCTCATCCCCCTCCCATTGTCCCCCACACGCTCCCCCCCTCATCCCCCTCCCATTGTCCCCCACACGCCCCCCCCTCATCCCCCTCCCATTGTCCCCCACACGCCCCTCCCCCTCATCCCCCTCCCATTGTCCCCCACACGCCCCCCCCTCATCCCCCTCCCATTGTCCCCCACACGCCCCCCCCTCATCCCCCTCCCATTGTCCACCACACGCTCCCCCCTCATCCCCCTCCCATTGTCCCCCACACGCCCCCCCCCTCATCCCCCTCCCATTGTCCCCCACACGCCCCCCCCCTCATCCCCCCTCATCTCTTCTCTCCAAAAATTTATTGATAAGAGGCACTGAGAAACTCTATGATCTTTCAGATGTAATTTTTCCTTTTCTTTTTCACTTGGTATTTTATTTTATTATCCCACTTATCTCCTCTTCTCTTTTATATAACATAACTTTAGGGAGCAATGACACACTTGACAACCACACAAGGGGGGCCTGGTAGCTGAGTGGACAGCGCTCGGTATTCGTAATCCGGGGATCGATCCCCGGCGATAGCGGAAACAAATGGGCAGTTTCTTTTCATCCTGTTGCACCTGTTCACCTAGCAGTTAATATATACATGGGAATTAGATAGCTGTCACAGGCTGCTTCCTGGGTGTATGTGTGTGTGTGTGTGTGTGTGTGTGTGTGTGTGTGTGTGTGTGAGGGATCTAGATCCCTCAGCTAGTTTTCCTAAGTTCTAGAGCAGGCTAGACACTCTAGAAATTGAAGCTTTCAAAATAACATATGCTTGTTGGGTGTTGAATGAAAGCTTATGTCAAGAACTATCACTTGAGAGTAGTTAGAAGTCTGTGATTGCTCTGTAGAGAGAATTACAGAGATTTTCCTGTTTCTGTGAAATAGGATGTGAGTTGAGAGTGAGTGTGAGAGGATACTTGACTAAAACCGTTACAGGTGGGGGGGAGAGTGGGGTGAGCGCTGCCTCTTCCCCCCCCACATGGGAGACATCACGCCACTCCTTAGGCCTCCTCCTCCTTGTGACGTCACAAGACGCCGAGGGTGACGGAGAGAGGTGATTGGTTTGGGGCACGTGTGGTCCAAGCCTAGTTTTGGCGCGAAGAATTCTGATTGGGGGCGGCACGAGGGGCTGTGCCGGCTCCAAGCTGATTGGTCTAGGGATTGTAGGGAGTAGGTATGGGTATCTGTTGTACCCTGAGCCCGCGAAATCGGGGAGTTTGAATTGGGCGGCCAGGGAAGGAAGAGGTGCTTGGGTGGGGGCAGCAGGCTTGCCGCCTCCACCCCCTGTTAATCGCTTCTGTCGTCCAAATTACTCGATTGGTGGCACTCCTGCCATCAGGGGTTGTGTCAAGGCTCAATTAAGTGAATTGGGGCCAGGGATTTACGGTAGAAACAGTAAAAAGCTAAGAGACAGTGACTGTGTGAACGCATGAGGCAGGCTGGCAGAAGCCTCGTGGAGTATCAGATTGATCCCTCATCCCTCGGGTCTGAGCATCATGTCTAGTGACAATGGACAATTGATGTTGGCCAGTGTACGCGTATGTGTGATTGCAGGCCCATGTTGGACTCTGCATTCCGCCAGGCTGCGTCAGTATGGGGACGCCGCCTGGGGACGCCACCAACCATTGTCACCCCAGTGTAGAACAAAGGCATGGTTCTACAGTGATGGGGTGGAGATTCCTCAGCCGCGTGGGTACTCCTGTGGGCGGCAGCCTGCCAGCCCGCGGCCCCCCGCGCGCCGGCCACCCCAGGCCACCCAACCTCCCCCTCTCTCAGCTCGGGAGGGGCGCTGTGGCCACCTGCCTTGGCCACATGCCTTGGCTACTTTCCCGGGACAGCCTAGGGCCACATCTTGTCGACGCATGAGGAGCAAGCCAGCTAAGTGTGTCAGCTAAAAGCTAAGTGTGGTAGAACTTTGGTAATGAGGAAAAATAAGGCAGTAGAAATGAGTACTATTGCAGTGTGATGAGTACCGGTGGATGTTCCCGGTAAGAGTTATCTCAGAGCCTCGCCAGGCTAGAAAAAAAACAGCTGGGGGGCAGCTGTCAGTGGAACCCAGATGTCGGGTAGGGCGGTACCTGGAGATAGAGATTATACACGGGACCATGCTGTATGGTAGTATGTTGGTAGACTGAGTAGAGGATGTGACCAGTCAGTGTAGAGATTTACCATATAAGTGATCTAGCCTGTCGATTCTATATATAATCGTTCAGGCTGGATTAATGCCATAGAGTACAGTAAAATTATAATCATTAGAGGTAGTCAGGGATGTCAGTGGGGACCCCTGAAGTCGGTGTAATTAGTACATATTACTTGGTGATATAATTTTCAGAGAGTATGTGAAGGCCATTTCTATGTGTTCATTTGCATGTCTATGTACTGTGTTGTGTGGTGGTCAGTAGAGGTGATTGCTGACCGAGTGCCTAATGATGTCATTAGCATGTGGGGTATGCTGACGGCATCATTATGTTGCAGGTTTGTGCAGTGTTGTTATCAGTATACAATATTATTGCCCCAGGAACTGTGTTGAGGGTAAGGGACCTCTAGGATTATTCAGGGGAATTTTCAGTACTTAATGAGAGCAGGCAATTGATGGGTTAATTGCCTGGCTGAAGTATGTGTGTGTTCACAGTATTCCTTTGCAAGCGGGTGCAAGAAGTAAAAGAGGGAGGGGCAGTAATATTAGTATACTTGTGTGTGTTGCACAACCGTGTGTTTTATTGTGTGGGCACAGTAATTAGCGAGTTGCAGTGCTGCAACTATATGTGGGCAGTGCTGTTATGTTGTTGCATGCCATTATAGTGTGACCTATGTAACGCTGGGGTTACTTTGGTTCTTTAAGTTATGTTGAGGACTTAAGGATTCAGTGAGTTAATTAAGGGGTAATTAACTGGATAAGGGGTGCACACTTAGTATTGTGGAGTGAGTGAGGGCTGTTATAAGAGTGAACAGTGTTGAGCGAGAATGAGATACGTCTCGGGAGCAATTAATTGTCCATGTGACAGTTAATTGACCACTCTAGCTAATTAGGTAATTAGCCTTCTCATCATGAATTCACGGAGTGGGAGAGGTTCTGTCAGAGTCTGTCAGTATTTGTGTTAACGTAATATGCTCGAGACTAATTACCTTTCAGGGGTATAGCATTAGTGGCTCATGTTAATTAGTGGAGTAATTAGCATTGGAGAGCTCCGGTGACTCGGTAAAGCGAGGTCATGGAGCTAGCATAGATCGTTGTATTAATCAGATCCTGTCTGAGGACAGTGGATTATTGGCACATCTTGTTAATTAGGGTAATTAACTCCTTTCCCGTGAATTCACAGTGTTTGATGAGACCTGCTTAGGCAGTGCGGAGTGAGACGTATTTATGGATGGTTAATTATCGGTCCTGGTGACAGGTAATTAATGGCTCAGCAGTAATTAGTGCCCTAATTAGGGTAATTAACACTCACTAGTAAATTTTTGACACAGACTGTGGAGAAGGTACCAAGTTAGGGTAGGCTTAGTTAACGTAACTCAATGGGGATGTAATTAGTGGTCCGTTTGACCTTAATTGAGAATTACTCACTGAATACTTGCAAGGAGTCAAGTGTGATGTAATATGTTGAGTTATTGTTAACAAGAGAGAGACAAGTGTTAAAGATTAACGTAGAGTATCATCATGTTGTTGCCCACATGGGAGACAATTGTTTGTGATTACCGTGGTACTTTGTTGCTGACTGCTGCGATCAGTCAATTAACGTAATTAATCACTTCAGGCAATTTCTTTTGGTTGTCGTCTGGTGACGATAGTAGAGTCATACTAGGGATCTGTGGAGCTGTGTCCCAGAATTCCCGCCTTGCCTGTCGGTGTATCGGGTTACAACAGGGCAACTTCTTAGTGGGAGTTGCAAAGAGTGTTCACACTGGGTTGTGATAGGGGGGAGTCACTGTTAGACTTCCACCTAGTTACGTGGGTCTCTCCTGGGGGGCGGGAGGACCCCTGAGCTTGTGATTATAGTAGCTGTCAGGGGAAACCGTGACACTATTGATTGCCTGCTTGTGTCTTTGTTTCAGTGGATCCTTCATTTGTTCAGTTAGTTCATGTTGTCAGCCCGAAGTGTCAGCAAGATGGAGCCTGCTGTCACTTCTCGAGGGGCTGTTGAATAGCTGTGTTGCAAATGCCACTTGATGTACAATAACGTAACCATTCGCTGTGGTGTAACTTAGTCTGTGATATTTTTTTGTTGATTTGCAATATTGCGTCATCAGTGGGCACACCTGTGTACAGGTTAGTTCAGTATGCAGCCTCACAGCAATGGGTTGCTATTTAGCTGTTTGTTATCGTGCCACTGGATGGACATTAACGTAACGTAAACTCGGTAATGTAGTAGTTAGTCTCTTGTTATTAATAAATTGTTATGTTATAGAAAACGGTCTTTGATGTCAACCCTTCAACTATATTATTCCACCATATTTCTGCATATTATTAAATGTTGATGTGATCTTGATATGACGGCTGTTCTTGGGAATTCGAACTCCAATTCATAGCGCCACATCAAATATAAATATTTGATTGTGAGAACCCGTCGGTTACCCTTTATTAGTTTAACGTCCTGTTTAACTAGGAGGAGCCAGCGGCCTATTGTGGACAGGTTTTCACCCCTGGTGGTGGAGGCCTGGCGGTTTGCTCCCGCTTTTCCTTTTTCTATTGGACTCATGCTTAACTGCCGTGAGCAGACTTTAAACTTGTAGTCCACCTCTTAAGGGAGGTAGGCGTAGAGAAAAATCTCACAGTGTGTGTGTGACAAAATACTTTATTGATTGATTGACAGTTGAGAGGCGGGCCGACAGAGCCAGAGCTCAACCCTGCAAGCACAACTTGGTGAAGACAGAGAAAAATGAAAGGATAACACTTTAACCGCTGAACTGGAATGGAACGTGAGGAACAGGACAGGTTACCTTACGTTGATTCCGGGGGTCATGGTACCCGCGGCCCGGTCTCTGACCAGGCCTCCAGACGGAAGGCTAAACCTAACACTTTATGGTAATAACTATTGCTGTTAAGGTTAAATTAGGTTATGTACTTCTCCATCTAGCTTTTGTTTTTAGGTTTAAATTATGTCAAATTAGCTATTATCAGTGTGTTGTCATCCCGTTTCAGTATAGTGTGCCTTGCCAGATTGCCCGTTTTCTACTTAGTGGATATTATTTATTTATTTATTTATATACAAGAAGGTACATTGGGTTTATTAGAAAACAGAGAATTGAAGTTTTACATTCTTGTAAAACCAGTAGCACGCACTGGGTTTCGGGCAGGTCCTTAATCTAACATATAATTTTAAAAAGGTAATTACTAACAAAATTAAAAAAAATTTATAGGTACATTGTAAGAAAGTACATAAATATTTTGTAAGTACAAAAATACACTGTAGAGAAGTATAACAAAAAAAAAACATTGTATAATAAATTTGACAAAAAAAAGTACATTAAAATAAATTTCAGGATTATCCACAGGTACATTTTAGCATAATTTGAGGATGTTCGTTTTCCTTTTCGGTCAGAAAACGGGATCATCTCTCAACATGGCTAACAATGCTTGCCTATAATTCCCTGGCTCTCAGATTTAATATCATTAGTATGATTTCCAAGAGTTTCTCCTCTGAGTGCATTATCTCTTCTCCTTTTCTTGATTCCATTTAGAATGTCTATATATACATAAATGTGTTGTCTCTTCTCTCGGGCTTGTTGCTCACGTGCATTTATCTACGTCTGGCGGCAGATGTTGTGACACTGGCGGCTTCTTCAACTTCTTCAGTGTTATAATACTTGTTGATTCTTAATTTGCTCTTTGGTGCTGTCCTTTCTGAATGAATAGGTTGTTCTGGTGCTGCAGGAGTTGGGAGTCTCTGGGCGACTTCCTTACCGCTAACCCCAAAGGAACTAGTTTCTCTAAGGTTTTGAGAGCAGTGGTGCCTCGACACTTGACTTTCACTATTCTCAAGATGCCCTGGTTGTCTGGATGTACAGAGACTATCCGACCTATAGGCCACTCTGAGCTTGGTCCGTCACTGTCCACCACAACAATGGCACCAGGGTTTAGGTTGGTTGTGTTATAGGGGTTGTTTGCCCATAGTGATGCTCTCTCAGAGCAGTTAGGTAGTATTGAGTCCAAATAATATTTCATCGACTTATTACGAGAGGTAGGTCGGTGGTCTGTTATTGACTCGAGATTCAATTTCAGTGACAACGGCTTTTAGCTCCTGTAAGTCAATCTTTTGACGGTGGAGGGCTTTCCTTAAACCGCATTTCACTATGCCCACCATGCATTCGTAGAAGCCTCCGTGCCACGGTGCTCTGGCGGGTATAAACTTCTAGTGGCATTGCCGCTGACTCAGGGCAGTGTACCACTGGGTGATTCTAGATTTGCCTTAGACATGCTTCCCCTGCCACCAAGTTGGACCCATTGTCTGAGATCATCAACTTGTGGCAGGATCCATGGGCAGCACACACATGCGGAAAGCCTGTATGACTGTCTCAGCACTCATGTCGGGAGTCACTTCTAGATGTACTCCCCTTGTTGTGCTGTTAAGTTTCGGGAATAATTAAATTTTATTTGACTCGGGGGACTGAATGGGTTCAGTCATTAAAATCAAGGATGACTGAAACTGCAGTGGGTTCAGTGACATTGGTCGTTGTGACTTGTAGCTGTTTAGGCTGCTGTTCACAGGTTTGCCACTGAAGACTTATGAGCTCACCTTCAACTTTAAATTATGATATCAAGATCAGCTTCTGTTGATATAGTCAGCTGTATTTTCTTTGGTGAATACATATCTCAGTTTGTACCCTGCTGACACTAGCTAATTTCCCTAATCCCTACCTACGTTAGGAGTTTTACTGTTATTATTGACTGGCACCTTTGTGTGTCAGTTTGTACAGGACTGATGCCCCTTACTGGAGTTGCAGGTGTTGGAAGTCTATATGATTTCACCTACCTGCTAACTCCTGTGATGCGAGGCTTTCTAGCTTTATTGTTTTTAATTTTGCTCAGCGGACTGAATGTGATCAATTACTATAGTCACGTATGGTTCTGGGACTACAGTGAGATCAGTGGCATTGATCGCTGTGACTTGTAGTTGTTTAGGCTACTGGTCACTGACTATCCACTGAGGCCCATAGAAACCATCTCGGCTAATAATAATTGTACCAATTCAGTCTTCGATTTATATAGTCAGCTGTATTCTCTACTGTGCTTATTTGCTTGAGATTTATATTGAGCTGACAAATTTGAATATCTAGTAGTAATGATTGTCGGCAGGCAAAGGCTTCTTCAGGTTTAGGACTGTACCTGTGAGTAAACTGTCTCCTGCTGGCTTTAACAGGTTCATCACTCCCTGTTGTTTAGTTTGTCCAGTAACGAACTGGTAATAATAGTCTGCACCTACAAGCATTTCTACAATGTTGAGGTGATCAGACGTTATTTTGTTATCAGCCAACTTGATTCCCTTTTCTTGTAGGGATCAGGCGGCTTTTCCTAGTCCATTAACATATAGGTGAAATTGGATTTAATCAACCACAATGGCTTGTACACGTCGGGCATTATACCGCCTAGGTGTACTAGTGCTTGGACTACTGTGTAGTCTTGGGGGTCCTCTGTTTACCATGAACCCTGAAATATTTAATTTTACCTGTGTTACAGGCTGTAGTTTACGCTTATCTGCCACTTTCTGCATGCAAATGTTTTCAAGGACCCTTGATCAAATAACCCATGTGTGGTGACCTTGATCCCTTTGTTCTTGATTAGAAGTTGGGCAGTGGGTAAAGTTGCATTAACTTTAGAGGTTGTCGTTAGGGCAATATAATTTTCTCGCACCTTACAGCACTGTACTGTGGTGGGATTCCTATCTCTCATCTTGAGGTTTGAATTCTTTAATTTCGTATACTTGCACAGTGCGGCATGATGCCGACCCCTTTTACACCCATTGCACGTTTATCGTTGGGTCTCACAGTCGTTGACGTTGTGTGATGAGACACCTAATGCATTTGTGCAATTGCTTGAGTCGTTTAACTCGGGTGTCTCTATCAGGATAATTTGTGCAGCAGTATATCGAATGTTCTTCTTGACAGAACCTTATCCCCAGCCTACAGTTCGTTTAGGAGTTACCTTTTTGGGTGAAACAGTAACTGTAGGCTTCGAGAGATTAGCTGAGTGCATGCCCCTACTGCCTTGTTTCTTCCACTTTAGTGTGGAAGTGGTTGGTTGGTATTTAGTACCTGTGATCCCTACTGACTTTGTCGTTGTAGACTTGTCAGTTGAATAACTTGATGTTGGTACTGTTTCTGAAGGTTTAGGGTAAGCTGTTAAAGCCTTGTTTGCTCGTCGTTTATCTATGACAGAAAGTAAACCTTCAGAGATCTCCTGCGTGGTCAGGACGGTGTTATGTTGCTGTAAGTATAACTCATCTAGTATATCACTGGACAGTTTTTGTTGTATGACGACTTTGGTCATCTACTCAGTCTTAAGGATGACAGACCCACTGCTGAGTGTTCTTTAGTAGTGACTCAAGTTCCAAGCTGAAGACTTGTAATGAGTCAGCGGTTTGATCAGGTTGAGTTAAGTCCAGAAACTGTTGTACTAGATGTATGATATCCACTTTGTCGGCATTATCCCTAGTGAGCTGGATTAGGTGATTAGTGATATCATTATTTTGATTTAAAGTTTCTGCTTCTGCTTCAACGTTTAATTTAGCTTCAGATTATCTTTTTTTAGGTTGACCTTGGAGGCATGATAATTCAGTAGCCTTAGGCATTGAGTTTTAAGAATCCACACAGAATGTGGATAAATTGTCTGAGAACTGTTCAGTTTCTGATTGTGGAGTGTTGGGTGAAGCTGTGGCGAATGACGCTTTAACTTCAGTAACTGATTCAACGAAAGGATCTAACCTGGATAGAGGATCATCCTCATACTGAACCAGATCATCCATATCATCTATCTCATTTAATGTACTGGATGCTGGCTTTGGTGTAAGCATCCAGGAAAAGTAATCCATCTAGGCTTGGGTTTCATCTTCATAGTTCGCTAGGTCAGACATATTTTGCTTCCTCTCCACAGTTTCAGTGTCACTGGCAAGGAGGACATTTCTGAAAACCTTGATCATTCTATTTACTTGATCGAATTTGTTATTAGCCACCTTTAGGGATATTTCCAACTGGTTACAGTCAATTGGAGATTCATGTGACAAATTCTCAAAATTATCGACTAATCTTGTTAGGTGAGTTTGGAGTGCTGTTAAGACACGTTTTTTTTCTTTGGAGTAGCTGTACTGGCTGTTTGGTTAAACTTGGTAGAGCTTGTACTATTATTGATAATATTGCTTGGGTACTTGTTCAAGAATGCTGAGCAACTACTGGTGGTAGTATCCTAGGGTAAATTTTCAGTCACTAGACTACGATATACTACTCCTTTAGAAGTTGGCACTTATATAGGAAATATACACAAATGATTTGAATGTAATCAGTGTTACTATAGGTATTACCTAAAGAGGTAATACCTCTAAAGAGGTAATACCTCTAAAGAGGTACCTCTTCATTATCGCTGTCAGTTGGATAGCAACACTTCATAACACTAAAATGTGAAATAATTACAAGACGTATAATGCATAGAAATAATACAATAAAATTAAATATATGTATGCAACACAACTTGTGTTAGTTATCCCACCCAGTTAGTTAGTATGCACAGAACTACTAAATTCAACTAATGAGGTGGTAGAGGTACTTGGAATGAAGGTAGAGAAACTAAACTTAATTATTATTCTAATATATAAACCGCCAGATACAACGATTGAGGAATTCACAGAGCAGATGCACAAAATAGAGAACATACTTGACAACCTAGCAAACCCAGCTCCAGATATTATCTTTCTTGGAGATTTCAATTTACCGAGTCTAAGATGGAGAACGGCAAACACAAATATCATAGCAGGGAATGACCCGGGAAATAACCAACCACAGGTTAGAGAACTTTTGAGATTCTGTGACAAATTCTCGCTCAATCAACAGATTACAGAACCAACTAGGAACGAAAACACACTAGACTTGTTATTCACAAACAATGATGAACTAATCAGGGATATCACAATCTCAGATACTTCATACTCAGACCATAAGCTCATTGAAGTGCGAACTAGCATAAATAACGGTAGTAGGTCTAAGAGACCAAACAAGCGAGAAGGAATATTCAATCAATTCAATTTCAACAATAAGAGGATTGACTGGGAAAAAATAAATGTAGACCTTGCAACCATTCAATGGGAGACGGTCTTAAGTGACAAAACTCCCACACAGGGAATAGCTCAACTGACAGCTGAAGCTTACAAGGTCTGCTTGAAGCACGTGCCTGTGAGGAGGGGCAGAAAGAGGACCACTCTAGAAAGAGAACGGAGACGACTGTACAGGAGAAGGAAAAAAATAACGGAAATGCTTCGGCAGACACAACTATCACAAGCAAGGAAAACAAGCCTAAGCAGGGAGATTGAGGAAATAGAACAAACGTTGAAGCGATCCTATGAGTCTGAGGAAATGGAATTGGAACAGAAAGCTATACAAGAGATAAGGAAAAATCCGAAATATTTTTTCACATACGCAAAATCAAAATCCAAAACCTCGACCAGTATTGGACCGTTAATTACAAATGAAGGTACGTACACAGAGGACAACAAAGAGATTAGTGAAATTCTAAGAAGCCAGTATGAGGCTATGTTTAGCACACCAATAAACAACATGAAAGTTGATGACCCAGACAGCTTCTTTATGAATGACATTCAAGCTGCAGATAATATAACGGATATTACCACAAACTCGGAAGACTTTGAAAGAGAAATTGATAATATGCCTATGCACTCAGCTCCTGGGCCTGACTCATGGAATTCAATATTCATAAAGAAACTTAAAGTACCAGTAGCGAGAGCACTCAGCGTAATATGGAGAAAGAGCCTGGATACAGGGGAGATACCAGCAGCACTTAAATCTGCAGATATAGCTCCGTTGCACAAGGGGGGGAGTAAAGCCTTGGCAAAAAATTATAGGCCAGTTGCACTAACATCACACATAATAAAAGTGTTTGAAAGAGTGATTAGGAATCAAATTTCTAGTTTTATGGAAAACAATGAATTGCACAATCCAGGACAACATGGATTTAGAGCGGGAAGATCCTGTCTGTCACAGTTACTCAACCACTATGACAAAATCACAGAAGCCCTAGAAGAAAAGCAAAATGCAGATGTTGTATACACAGACTTTGCAAAGGCGTTCGACAAATGTGACCATGGGGTGATAGCTCACAAAATGAGGTCAATGGGAATAACTGGAAAAGTAGGACGCTGGATACTCAATTTCCTGTCGAACAGAACACAAAGAGTAACAGTCAATCAGATAAAATCGAGTCCAAGCGATGTTAAAAGCTCTGTACCTCAAGGTACAGTCCTTGCACCGCTACTGTTCCTTATTCTCATATCTGATATAGACAAAAATACACGCCACAGCTTCGTGTCGTCCTTTGCAGATGACACAAAAATCAGCATGAAAATTACTTCTGCTGAAGACATTGAAAAACTACAAGCAGATGTCAACAAAGTTTTTGATTGGGCAGCAGAAAATAACATGATGTTTAACAGTGATAAATTTCAGGTACTCAGGTACGGCAAAAATGAGGATCTGAAACATAATACAGGGTACAAAACACAATCGAATCTTCCCATAGTAGAAAAACAGCATGTCAAGGATTTGGGAATAATGATGTCCGACGATCTAACGTTTAGGGAGCATAACCAAGCAAATATCGCGTCAGCCAGAAAAATGATCGGATGGATTACGAGAACTTTCAAATCCAGGGATCCCATCACAATGGTTGTACTCTTCAAGTCACTTGTGCTGTCCCGTCTCGAGTACTGCTCAGTACTCACTTCCCCCTTCAGAGCAGGAGAGATTGCTGAAATAGAGGGAATACAGAGAACATATACGGCACGCATAGACGAGATAAAACACCTAAATTATTGGGATCGTCTCAAAGCTCTCCAAATGTACTCTCTAGAAAGGAGACGAGAGAGATACCAAATAATATACACATGGAAAATACTGGAGGGTCAGGTCCCAAATCTACACAGTAAAATAACAATGTACTGGAGTGAACGATATGGAAGAAAATGCAAGATTGAACCAGTGAAGAGCAGAGGTGCCATAGGCACAATCAGAGAGCACTGTATAAACATCAGGGGTCCGCGGTTGTTCAACGTCCTCCCAGCGAGCATAAGAAATATTGCCGGAACAACCGTGGACATCTTCAAGAGAAAACTGGACGGTTTTCTAAGAGAAGTTCCGGATCAGCCGGGCTGTGGTGGGTACGTGGGCCTGCGGGCCGCTCCAAGCAACAGCCTGGTGGACCAAACTCTCACAAGTCGAGCCTGGCCTCGGGCCGGGCTTGGGGAGTAGAAGAGCTCCCAGAACCCCATCAACCAGGTATCAACCAGGTATCAACCTATTGAGTCTGCACAATGATTAAATACTGTCTAGGCTGTACAATATTCAGTTTAACATTAGACAAGTGTGATATCCTTCCCCCTACACCAGTTAACACAATTAATTAGATTAGGCTAGGTTGATCATTATTCAGTTCAGCACTAGCCTATTATTGTCCCCCACCCCGAAATAAGGATCGGCAAATTAAATAAGTGGTACAATATTGTGCAGTAAATTAAATGGTACAATATGTTACTTAGGGTTTAAATTATTTTATATGTTAATGTTTCTAGCTGTGCTTAAGATATACATTTACATATACATTTATAGGTGGTAGTTTCTCAGCAACCTCTTATGATATTTAATGGTATTATTAAATTTATTCGTTATGTATGCCTGTGATTCTCGTGAGAGGTGAACTCTGGACAAATGTTCTCACGGAACGGACATGCAGTACAGTGAAAATAGGTGGCTCCTAGCCGTACCTTTTTCCCGAGATGATAATAAATATTATTGGCTATATGTGTATAAAACTCTGAACTAACACCCCAATGATTACTTTCTCGTGGTTGGAGTTCTGTCAGAGTAAACACGACAGTTGAAGTGTTTGCCTCGAAGGAGTTGCTTATGCTCCTAAGGTTGTTGATAATCTCAGCTGGGTTATGTGATTGGTGTACATCATTGCCACCTAGGTATATTATGGTTAAATGATGGGAACACTAGTGCTACTGTTGTTGAATTGTTATAAAAGTTATGAGTTGTAGCTCCTGGTGATCTATATATTCTCACTTCTATCTTAAGTATAGAGGCAAGTTCCCTGGGCACTTAGCTATGTCCCACTATTGCTACCTTGAACATCAGGCCTAATAGTATTTAATGGCAGCTGTGGTCTCAGTCACTACTAATACTTCTGGCTATACCGCTGATTGTGGTTGGGTGAGTTAGGCTACAAATGGTTATATAGCAGTTTATGTTTTACGATATATTGATAATTTATATTAATTGTACTGGTTCATTTATGAACTGCTATGATCCGAGTTTGAAGAACCATAAACATAGGTTCTGAGCACCAGTGTATGCTTAGTGTGATGAACCACGTGCTAATTATAGTTCATGTGGTTCATAGTAGACCATAAACATGTGGGGAATTTTCCCAGCAGGAATTTACTTGAGTATTGTTAAATTATTAAAAGTAATACAATATATTAAAAATGGACTATATATTATGAGTGGACTGTATATTCGTAAAGTGGGCTGTATATTATTAAGTTATCCGACTGGGTGTTAACCGATTCACAAGTTTGGGGGGGGGGGGGGTATGCGTACGTAGCCTATCACACCAGGTATGGATATTTGCAATAAACTACTAAATGGGTTAGTAAATCCGGTTATTTCTTAGCTCCTGAGTCGATATGTCCTGATAACAAGCCCTGGGTATCCTTCAATCACGTCCAGGGAATCTTGTTGGCTGAAGCTCTAATGGCAACTTAAGAAAACTTCGTGGTAGTACTTCAGGTCGTCTCGGTGATCTCTCCTCTCTTGAATTGAACCCGTTCCGGGTGGTGAACAAGCGTCATACCCGGGCAATACATTATTTATAATTAATGGCAAATAATATAAATGATTACAATTGTCCGGATATAACACTTCCCTGGTTCATAGAGTTCGTCGGTTTGAAGAAAAAATCTACGATTCCTATGTCGCGAGGCTCAAGGATTTGTTATGAGAGCTGGTATATGTGAGTGTCTTAGATGTCATGCTCACAATGGCGTTGCTCGGCGTCTCCTTCCCTAGCATCCATCAGCAAGGTTCCAAATTCGTTATTATCGACTTAGGTAATCAGACTTTAGATATACTGATTATTTAATTAAAGGAAATTTTGAAGAAGAACCTCCAGACTATAGGTTTTAGGTATTCACAAGCGAAATATTGTAAATAAATAGTGGATTTGCTTATGTGGCAACATCCCATTTTATCTGCAAAGCTACTAAATCCATTTTCTGTGATAAAGGTTGTAATTTAGTAATGTTAATATATTCCTGACATTGCTGTCTTTACTTGGTATGCCAGGTGTTAGTAAATTACGTGTCGAAATATCAGACAAGCAGCTCCCCATGCAGGTTACTATATTTTAGGAACCCCAAAGTCGGTAACCGGCACACTTCTCACACCGCAGGATCTCTGCCTCGCTGCCCCAATCCACACCGAATATTGGTGTATTTGTGGCGAGGCAGTGGTCAACAGGTACGGCCAGCATGACCTGCTCTGCCAAGACACAAGAGAATGGCATGCAAGTAAGTAATTATCAAAAGAAGGCACCAAACCGGGAAGGCTATGTAGCACCATCAAATGCGCAAAATAATCAGAGGGCGCAAAATATCACCAAGGATGCCAATACGAGAACAAAAACGCATAAGGCGAACGATATCAAAAGTATCCGAGTCACCAAGAATTCTATTGAGGGTCAGGTGACCGCGAGGGACGGTCGGAAAGCAAGACACACGCTTGTCCTGGAAGTCAGGACATTCAAGAAGGACATGCACGACCGTAAGAGGGACACTGCAACTAGGACAATAAGGAGCAGGGCGGCGCTCCATCAAGTGACCATGGGTTAAGCGAGTATTGCTAATACGCAACCTCGCCAGAGCTGTTTCCCACCGCCGGTTACGGTGGAAGGAGGACGGCCACGAGGAAACACAACTTTTAAGAGTACCTAGCTTGTTACCAGTAACAGACAACCAGGAAGCCTGCCAACGGGTAAGGACTGAGGAATGGATAACCGGGTAAAAGTCGGAATACGGAATGCCTTTACGAGAGATGGGACAAGAGCGGACAGCTTCCTTGGCGGCAGCATCCGCACGCTCATTTAAAGACACACCAATATGGCTGGAAACTCAACAAAACTCAACCGAATTAAATTTACTGTGAACAAGAAACAGCCAATGCTGGATCTCGACAACTACTGGATGAACCGGATTAAAGGACCCGAGAGCCATGAGGGCACTACGAGAGTCAACAAAAACTACAAAGGAAGACTGACAACGAGAAAGCAGGAGACGAAGAGCATAGAGAATAGCATAAAGTTCCGCTGTAAAGATGCTAGTCTCCGGAGGTAAGCGACACATATAGGTGCGATCAGGAAAAACAACAGAGTAGCCAACACCGTCCGCCGACTTAGACCCATCGGTGAAGACAGAAAAGGAGCGAGAGTGAGAAGAAAAGTGCTCAAGGAAAAGGCGTTTTAGAACTGTACGAGGGGTAAAAGCTTTAGTGATACAGGTCAAGGAAGTACAAAACCGCGGAAGAGGGACTCTCCACGGGGATAAAGAAGGAACAACACGAGGAGAAACATTAGAAATACGAACGGAAAGAGAATCCTGGAGGCGAGATAACCGGACAGAAAGAGGGAGGTGGTGAAGAGGAACAGGAACCGCAGGAGGGGTAAAAGTTAAAGCACGACAGAGGCGAGAGGAAGGATGTTGTAAGGACCGCGCAAGATAGCGAAGACAGTAGGTATCACGGCGGTCCTGGAGAGACAGGAAGCCAGTGTCAACATACAAGCTAAGGACGGGAGTCGAACGAAAAGCACCAGAACTGAGGCGCAACCCAGTATGGTGCAAAGCATCAAGACGGCGAAGAGTAGAAGGAGAAGCAGACGAGTAAGCAGGGCAACCATAATCGAGCTTAGACAGGACAAGAGAGGAATGCAAAGCAAGGAGAGTGCGCCTATCTGCCCCCCAAGAAGTATGGGACAAGACCCAAAGGAGGGTAAGGGCCTTAGAGCACTCAACACGGAGGTAAGAGATATGGGGAGACCAAGACAAACGAGTGTCAAGGAATAACCCCAAAAGCTTCACGGAATCTTTGTATTCAAGGGGATGACTATAAAGTGACAAAGAGGGACGAAGAATAACCCGTTTCCGCGTAAAAGTCATGGCACAAGTCTTAGAAGTAGAGAACTTGAAGCCATGATCGGTGGCCCAAGACGACACGGCATCAATTGCAAGTTGAAGCCGCGCTGAAGGAGAGGCGAATCATCACCCTGACAGCAAAGGGTAAGATCATCGACATAGAGAGCGCAGAAGACACCAGAAGGAAGAGAGGAAAGAAGACCATTGAGGGCAACCAGAAAAAGAGTAGTGCTCAGAACACTACCCTGGGGCACACCTTCGTATTGCTGAAAAGAGGCAGAGAGCGCGGTACCAAGACGCACCCGAAAGGAACGACGGGAGAGGAAGCTGCGGAAAAAGAGAGGGAGATGACCACGAAGGCCAAAAGAATTAAGTTGAGATAGAATATGATATCGCCAAGTGGTGTCGTAAGCCTTTTCCAGGTCAAAAAGGACGGCAACAACGGAGGTCTTCGCAGCAAAAGCAGTACGAATATAGACCTCCAATTTCACCAGGACATCTGTCGTGCTGCGGCACTTGCGGAAACCAAATTGAGAAGGGGAGAGGAGGTGATGGTGTTCCAGGAACCACATCAGACGAACGTTAACCATACGTTCAAAGAGTTTGCAGACACAACTTGTGAGAGCAATAGGGCGAAAGTCCTTAGGGGGAAGTATCCAGAGACCCCAGTTTGCGAACAGGGAGGACAACGGCATCGAGCCAGTCCTCAGGGACTGACGACGACTCCCAGATCCGATTATACAGATTCAGTAAATACTGAGACGTGCACGGAGGGAGATGGCGAAGCATCTCATAATGAATACCATCGGAGCCCGCCGCCGTAGAACCGCAGAGGGCCAGGGCAGAACGAAGTTCAGAGAGAGAGAAGGGATCATTTTAGGGAAGTTGAAGACGAGTGCAGAAATCTAAAGGACGAGACTCAAGGACAGGTTTACGAAGAAGAAAAGATTGGGGAAGATGAAGATTAGAGCTAACAGAAGAAAAGTGGGAACCCAGTACGGAAGCGACCTGCAACGGGTTTCCGCCACAAGAGTATCATGGAGGTGAAGGACCGGTGAAACATCGGGAACGAATTTACCCGCTATCTTGCGGATACGCTTCCAGATCTGGGCCAGAGGAGTTTCGGACGTAATTGTTGAGACATAAGATGCCCAACATTCACGTTTAGCCGTATGGATGGCCCTACGGGCCACCGCACTCGCTTTCCGAAAGAAAAGAAAAGAATCGGTCGTCTGCCTACGGCGGTGCCTCTTCCATGCTGTACGCTTACAGCGGACAGCCCGAGCACAGTCCGCATTCCACCAGGGAACGCACTTCCGTGGACCCCGAGAGGAAGAGCGAGGGATAGAGCGGAGGGCAGCGTTGAAGACAGTGTTATGAAAAAGGAGGAGAGTGCGAGAGAGAGGCAGAAGGGAGAGGTCAGAGAGAGTAGCACTGAGGGTAAATAGGGTCCAGTCCGCCTTAGCAAACTGCCACCTAGGGAAAGAGAGGGAAGGGGGAAAAGAGAAAAAGGAAACAAGGATGGGGAAATGATCACTTCCATGGAGGTCATCAAGAACCTGCCACGTGAAATCTAAGTAAAGAGAAGAAGAGCAGAGAGAAAGATCAAGACAAGAAAGGGTGCGAGTCCGAGAGTCCAAATGAGTGGGCTCACCAGAATTCAGAAGAGACAGGGAAGAAGAGAGGAGAAACGGCTCAAGGAGGCGACCCCGGGTATTCGTCAGAACGTCACCCCAAAGAGAATGACGACAATTGAAGTCACCCAGCAGGAGCACAGGCTCCGGCAAGGAGTCTAGGAGGTGTTTCAAATCAGGAAGAGAAAGCGGGACACTCGGGGGGAGATAAATGGAACAAACTGTGTACCATTTCCCCACAAAGATACGAGCAGCAGAACAATTGAGAGGCGAAGGAAAAAGTAAAGGAACAAAGGGAACATCAGCACGAATCAAAAGAGCAGAAGAATTAGAAGCCCCAGCAACGGCTGGGGGGGGGGGGAGAGAATGGAATAGCCACGAAAACGACCAGGACGAGCACCAAGCATCGGCTCCTGGAGACAGACACAAAGGGGCGAAAACCGCAAAATCAGAAGTTGGAGTTCGAGGAAATTGGCGTAATAACCTCGAACATTCCATTGAAGAATGGACAACGACGAGAAGAGAAAGGACAAAAACAGAGAACAAGGAAGAAACAAAGGCGAAAGAGCAACAGAGCACGTTAAAGAATATCAGGGTTGGGATCAGGGTCAGCAAAGTCAGGGTTAGGGGGCATGGGTAAACTGAGCAAAGACGGAGGGAAGGAAACGGGAGAACAGATCAGAGGTGGGCGGGCGGGGTCCGGAGGAGGAGGAGGAAGAGGAGGAGACAACAGAGAGGAGCAGTCAAGGACAGCAGCAGGAAGAGGAGGGGTAGAAAGAGGGGAGCGTACCTCAGCAAGGGCAGCAACCGAGAGGGAAGCGGGGGCTAAAGAAACCTCCATAGCAGGAACAGGGGGCGCAACCACTGAAATGGGAGGGGAAGGAGCGAGAGAGGCAGAAGTAGGGGCCGAGGAAGAAAGCGAAACCTTCTTACCCGCCGGGGAGGAGGAAGGAGAGGAGCCAGGTTTACGCTTCTGACTTAAAGAGACAGGTGTCCCAGCAACCACGTACTGGGCAACGGATTCTAGCGTCTCAACAGAAGCTGAACGAGAGCACACATGATGGCCGTTTGGAGAGCGATGGACATCAGCCCGCATCGACAGGCGGCGGGGAGAGTCAAGAGACGGAGGGGAAGGATGGGAAGGAGGAACGGAGGGAGACGAGGAAGAAGACACAGGAGACACGACAGACCGGGTAGAAAGAAGGGGAACCCCAGACAGAGGACCAGGAGGTGGATCCTTCCGGAGAGAACCCAAAGGAACAGAGGAGGGGGCAGTGGGCGTATCAGGGTCCAAGGCCCGGAAACGGTTGTGAGTCTGAGGAAGGCGGGAAGGACGAGGAGAGGAAGAGCGCAACACGCGAGCATAAGAGATATTAGCATAAGGCGGGAGCCGGCGAACCTGGCGTCTCGCCTCAGGAAAAGATAAACGCTCCCGGTGCTTCAAGTTGAGGACGGCTGTCTCAAGCTTGTAATGGACACACGCACGGGAGAAGGTAGGATGGGCCTTACCGCAGTTGAGGCAACGAGCCTGGGGAGAAGTGCACTCCGACTTAGAGTGACCTTCGCCACCACACAAAGGACAGAGAGAGACAGTCCCGGAGCAGCGGAGGGCACCATGCCCAAACCTCCTACACTTGTTGCAGAGCCGAGGAGAAAGAATGTACTCCTGGACAGAGCACCTGGCACCAGCAAGAATGACAGAGGGTGGATGGGTCCTACCATCAAAGGTAATCTTCACAACCCGGAGGGGTTGACGGCGACTACCACGAGGGGGACGAGTAAACGTGTCCACCTGGAGAATAGAATGGCCCTGGGCAGCAAGGATATGTCGAATATCGTCGTGGCAGTCGCGCAGGTCCCGAACACCGGTCGCAACATGGGGCGGGAGCAGAATAGTGCCAACACTGGCATTCAACTGAGCGTTCTTCGAGACCCGAACAGGGGTCTCGCCAAGGCAGGATAAGGCAGCCAAGCGGGAAGCAGCATCCTGAGAAGGAGCAGCAACGACACGTATACCGAGACGAGTGGGGTTGAAAGTAATGGAGGCATCCACGGAATCAACGAGATGTCGATGGAGGGAGAAATCATCAGGAGGCGCAGAATCAAGAGGGAGGAGATCAAAATATTTGGCCCACGAAGCGGGACCAAACAAGGCTTGATAGGTAGGAGAACTGGAAGGAATCGAGCGAGGGCGGCCGTGACGAGGACGGCGGTAAGAACCCCCAGAGAGAGAGGGGTTAAAAGGCGCAGTAGTTACAACTAGAGAAGGAGCCGCGCCAGGGGACGAGGTAGTCACCACTGGGGGCTTGGGGCTCGACCCAACCACAGAGGAGGGAGGGGAGCCAGGGGAAGGAGTCAGAGAGGCCAAAGGAGGAGCAAGGTCGGGGCCCAATGCAGCGGAGGCTACAGAGCCCGGTCTTCCAACACGGACTGACTCGGGGGCTTAGTCGCCCACCCCACGAGCCTGAGAAGGTAAACCAGAAACAGCCGAAACAGGGGTCATCATCATTATGAAAAGAAAAATTCATTCACGAATGTGCCCCCACACCCACCATGGAGCCACAATTAGAGGCAGGACACCCAACAAGAAGCTATCGCCGATCTTGCCGGGGCCTCCTAGGGGTGCGTCGTGAGTATACGCCCCACAAACGCCACCTTAAGAAGCTGACAGTCCGTCGAGATCGGGTTCAGTGACGAAAGGGGGATTGACAATAAAAGGTTCCCCTCGCTCTCGACGTCGGGTACTACAGTTCTACGGGTGCAAGAGTATGCCTCCTCAAGCACCCGGGCGTCAAAATAGAAGAAGTCCAAGGGAAGAACCAGAACAAGCAAAAGGTCGGCAGGAAACGGCAAGCAGATAGGAGAAGAGGGGGGAGAAAAACGAAACAGAAGGAAAAGGAAAAGGTGCCCAGCAGAATTGGAGAGGACGGCAGCAGGAGCACAAGGCTAGAAAAGGAAAGAGGACTGTCCCAAGGTGCATCACACTCCAGCAGCCGCCCACACGGCAACAACGAGCTGAGCGGTGAGGGGGAAATGGCATGCAAGACACAGCTAGATAAATGACATTATTGAAAGGAGTCTTACCACAGTCAGTTGTCCAGCAGAGAGAGAACCTCGTTACCTAGTGCCCAGCAACTCTGATGAGCCTGTCGGTCGCCCAGAAAGAATCGTTGGGAACTTCTGGAAGAATGGTAGACAGTTGTTGTGGGAATACACTTCAGTTTTAACTTTGGCCAACATCTATGTTGACTTCAGCGTTGCACAGCCAGGCGGTGCTGTCACTCACCGGGAAGCATCCAAGTATTGTAAATACAGAGATCTTGATCACCACTACAATTTTGTCCCCATTGCCTATGAGACACTTGGTGCCTTGGGTAAAAGGGGTGCTAGTTTTTTTGAAAGAACTGGGTTCTAAGCTAATTGAAACAACTAGAGACCCTAGAGCCGACAGTTTCCACTTTCAGTGCCCGAGTGTGGCGATACAGAGAGGAAATGCACACTGCGTCCATGGTTCCTGCCCGCCAACTGAGGAGCTGGAGGAACTCAACAACCTGTGACAAGTAGACTTGTACCCTGCATGTAAACAATGTTGTAACCCTTTTTGTGCAATGAAGTCTGGGGAGCCAGCTAGAGTACCATCGTCCAAAAACCAAATGTTTAGCTTACTGGACAGGTTATCAGTGACTTTCTTGATGACTAGGCAGAACAAGAAAGAACAAGGGGGGTCACCCTGTTGGACACCTTCTTGTGATTTAATTTCATGTTCCTCGAATTACAAAGTTAGATTGTTGCTGTAATATGAGTTTACAAACGGTATATATATTATATTATATATATATATATATATATATATATATATATATATATATATATATATATATATATATATATATATGTCGTACCTAGTAGCCAGAATGCACTTCTCAGCCTACTATGCAAGGCCCGATTTGCCTAATAAGCCAAGTTTTCCCAAATTAATATATTATCTCTAATTTTTTTCTTATGAAATGATAAAGCTACCCATTTCATTATGTATGACGTCAATTTTTTTTTATTGCAGGTAAAATTAACGTAGATATATGACCGAACCTAACCAACACTACCTAACCTAACCTAACCTATCTTTATAGGTTAGGTTAGGTAGCCGAAAAAGTTAGGTTAGGTTAGGTAGGTTAGGTAGTCGAAAAACAATTATTTCATGAAAACTTGGCTTATTAGGCAAATTGGGCCTTGCATAGTAGGCTGGGAAGTGCGTTCTGGCTACTAGGTACGACATATATATATATATATATATATATATATATATATATATATATATATATATATATATATATATATATATATATATTAGTATATTTTGGTAGCAGTCTTTCCTGTAGACATATATTATTAAATATGACCGAAAAAGTAAGATTAATAATTCTAACACGAATTTTCTCAATCTTTCGTACATTACGCTTCACTGTTGGAGGTAAATCAAAAATCACTTCTCCAAAATTCATTTTTATTTCTAGTCTGACGCGACACGGGCGCGTTTCGTAAAACTTATTACATTTTCAAAGACTTCACAAATACACAACTGATTAGAACTTGCGTTTCCCTGATTTTATATCTACATTTGAGTGAGGTGGGAAGGGTGATGTGGCATTACATTTGAGTGAGGTGGGAAGGGTGATGTGGCATTAACACAAGACAGAACACTAGGGGATATTAATAGGGTATTAAAAGTATCAACACAAGACAGAACAGAAACAATGGGTATTGAATAGAAGTGTTTGTAGAAAGCCTATTGGTCCATATTTCTTGATGTTTCTATATTGGAGCGGAGTCTTGAGGTGGGTAGAATATAGTTGTGCAATAATTGGCTGTTGATTGCTGGTGTTGACTTCTTGATGTGTAGTGCCTCGCAAACGTCAAGCCGCCTGCTATCGCTGTATCTATCGATGATTTCTGTGTTGTTTACTAGGATTTCTCTGGCGATGGTTTGGTTATGGGAAGAGATTATATGTTCCTTAATGGAGCCCTGTTGTTTATGCATCGTTAAACGCCTAGAAAGAGATGTTGTTGTCTTGCCTATATACTGGGTTTTTTGGAGCTTACAGTCCCCAAGTGGGCATTTGAAGGCATAGACGACATTAGTCTCTTTTAAAGCGTTCTGTTTTGTGTCTGGAGAGTTTCTCATGAGTAGGCTGGCCGTTTTTCTGGTTTTATAGTAAATCGTCAGTTGTATCCTCTGATTTTTGTCTGTAGGGATAACGTTTCTATTACAATATCTTTCAGGACCCTTTCCTCTGTTTTATGAGCTGTGGAAAAGAAGTTCCTGTAAAAAGCCACATCACCCTTCCCACCTCACTCAAATGTAATGCCACATCACCCTTCCCACCTCACTCAAATGTAGATATAAAATCAGGGAAACGCAAGTTCTAATCAGTTGTGTATTTGTGAAGTCTTTGAAAATGTAATAAGTTTTACGAAACGCGCCCGTGTCGCGTCAGACTAGAAATAAAAATGAATTTTGGAGAAGTGATTTTTGATTTACCTCCAACAGTGAAGCGTAATGTACGAAAGATTGAGAAAATTCGTGTTAGAATTATTAATCTTACTTTTTCGGTCATATTTAATAATATATATATATATATATATATATATATATATATATATATATATATATATATATATATATATATATATTTATAAATATTATATATATATATATATATATATATATATATATATATATATATATATATATATATATATATATATATATATATATGACAGTGTCAGACCACGGAGGAAGAATTGAAACAGGAATTTCCTTAAGTACTTTAGTATATTAACACATCTTCAGAAGGAATTTATATACGATTATACAAAAGTACTTAAGGAAATTCCTGTTACAATTCTTCCTCCGTGGTCTGACACTGTCACATTTTTCATCACGAGTTAATTTTCGTGATTTACACACACACACAATATTATTATTATTATTATTACATATATATATATATATATATATATATATATATATATATATATATATATATATATATATATATATATATATATATTATATATTGTGAAGGTAAAGCATTGGTGTTCGGCTGTTTCAAAAGCTAGGGGCAGGGCCTCGTCACATAAAGAAAAAAAAAAGAGAAAAGCTATAACTTTCGTCTGTGGTAAGGTAATGGGAAGACACACAAAACACAAGTGAATTTAACAATGAAATTTTAATTACGTTAGAAAAACAAGACATGAATAAAATTGAGCATAAAATATAACAGACAAGTCAACAAACAAAATAATAAGAATAATCACTGGCAAATGAAAAGTTACGTTAAGACAAGTGAGTAATAGCAAAGTAAATAAGAATGATGATGCCGGAATATTGGCTTCGAGCTGCCAACTCCCTTAGTACACGTAAGTCAAGGCTTAGTCTACCAATGAGAGGTGTCACCTGCAAGGAGCACTGGAATATTCTGCCTTCTCTGGGTCGCTGCAGCCCAGACATCAACTTGTGGCGGAGGGTGGTGGGGCAGGTGCGACTGGGAACCAGCCAATCAGCGACAGGCAGGCGATGGACAAGCAGTTTGCCGGTTAACGGTGGCGGAGGCGAGCAGGTGCGCCGGTGGGCTGGATACGTTTTGCTCTCTGGGCAAAACGTTTTGGAGATACTTGCTGGATATATCTTCTATATTATCTGTTGATGTGACGTACTTTGGAGGGAAGAGCAGGCTCAATCTCTCTTGAAAGAGATTATCGTCACAATATATATATATATACATATATATATATATATATATATATATATATATATATATATATATATATATATATATATATATATATATATATTGGTGTATACTGGCAGCAGGTTTTCTTTCAAACATGTTTCATTGAATATGACCGCATATTCTGTATTTATTATTTTCTGGTTTAGGGCTTCTATCCCTCTAACTATTTTCTTAGCATCAGGGCTTAATTGAAATAGGAGTTCTCCAAAACTCATTTTCGTACTTTTAAGGTGAAGAAAAGAAGTGATTTACTATAGGGTGTATTACACTTATTTGTATAATTTGCACGACGTTTCGAACCTCCATGGTTCATTCTCAAGTGAACAGATCTTACAATACTAGTTGATTTTATACCCGCATTAGGTCAGGTGATAATACAATGAAGGTGAAAACATGGGGGGATACATAAGGGATAAACATAGGGGCTGCAGAAGGCTTATTGGCCCATACGAGGCATCTCCTATCCAAACACAAAGATTAATCCAGTGTAATTGGCCTGTTATGTTGGACATTGTCTTCTGTGTTGGCATCGATATGTTCTTGTCTTGTCCTTACTCTCATGGTGGGTAGAGTAAATAGTTCCGTGATTTGGGTGTTCATGGTAGGTCGCTCTATTCTTATGTGAATTGCCTCAAGAATTTGTAATCTTCTTGAATCTTGGGTTTTGTCTATTATGCAAGTATTCTTGTTCAACATTTCTCTTGTTAGAGTAATGTCATGGGCTTGTCTCATGTGATTCCTAGGGGCACCAGATTGAAGATGGCATGTCAAACGCCTCGTCAGCTTGGTCGACGTCATACCTATGTACTTACATTAAAGGTTACATCCTTCGTGGGGGCAAGTATACATGTATACAACGCTTGACTGCTGTAGAGGGTTCTCCGTCGGCTTCGGGCTGTTTTTGATAAGGAGTTCGGAAGTCTTCTTGGTTTTGTAGAATATTATCAGGTTTATGTTTTGGTTAGTAGTGCTTTTTACTCCTTTACGGATTATTTCTTTCATTATTCTTTCCTCTTTTATATGTTCACTGTGCATGGTTGATTTGTAATATAATTTTATTGGGGGTGTTGTGGTTTCTGTTCTAGGTTCTGAATTATACCAACGGTCCAAGTGTCTTCTTATAGCAGCGTTTATTTCCGCGTTGCTAAATCCGTTGTTCACCAATACCTGAGTTACTCTTTCAAACTCTCTACTCACGTTGCTCCATTCAGAGCAGTGGGTAAGCGCTCGACGAATATAAGCATTGAGAACACAGGCTTTGTATCTTTGGGGGCACTCACTTCTACCGTTCAGGCATAATCCTATGTTGGTGGGCTTGGTATATACGTTGGTGCTTAAAGAGGTTCCTGTTTTTGTTATTAGTACATCCAAGAATGGCAGACTGTTATTTTCACTATTTTCATGTGTAAATCAGAGTACTGACTCTCTCTCTAGGTGTCTTATTAGGTCAATTAGTTCATCTGAGTCTTTTACTATTACGAATATGTCATCTACATAACGGCAGTATACAGTTGGTTTTTGTCTGCTACTGAAGACCCTATCTTCGATGGTTCCCATATAAAAATTAGCAAATAAAACTCCTAAGGGAGTTTATATATATATATATATATATATATATATATATATATATATATATATATATATATATATATATATATATATATGTATATATATATATATATATATATATATATATATATATATATATATATATATATATATATATATATACATATATATGTATATATATATACATATATATGTATATATATGTATATATATATATATGTATATATATGTATATATAATTAAGCGGATCTTCATTCATATGCTTATTACATGATTAAATTAAATGAGGAAACGGATGATATATATATATATATATATATATATATATATATATATATATATATATATATATATATATATATATGTATATATATATATATATATATATATATATATATATATGTATGTATATATATATATATATATATATATATATATATATATATATATATATATATATATATATATATATATATATATATATATCATCCGTTTCCTCATTTAATTTAATCATGTAATAAGCATATGAATGAAGATCTGCTTAATTATTTGGGCTTTGTAAACAAACGAAGTGCACAGTTGTGGAATCCCTTCATCCCCAGCACAGCGGCTTGTACTCTAAAATTCAAATACATTTGCGAACGCAATTGGTTATTCAGGGAGGGAGCTTAACCCCCAGCTCTCGTAAGAGCTCCGCGCCCGACTACCTCGTTAATGCCACTCAGGTGGTTAATCTTCTCAACGCTTTAATATCAGCTTACGACTTCCCTACTACATTCTCTGTCGTTAGTGATCCACTCTTTACCTCCACCTGGAAATATATAGCGAGATGTTGCACTCATGAATTGTAAATAAATAAATAAATAAATGTTTTTTTTCAGGTAAGGTACATGCATACAAGAGGTTTTACAAAATTTTAAAGATTTATAGATAGAGCTAGTACATACAAGGCCTAAAGCCACTATTACGCAAAGCGTTTCGGGCAGGAAAAACATTAAAGACTAAAACTTGAGATTAAAGTATAAAATGTGTTGAGAACAATTAAAAATAAAAAAGGGGGGGAACATGGCAGAAAAAGCAGCACAAATGCAATTAGGTCGACAAACAGCATTGTTTAAAAAAAAAAAACATGGGTTGGCAATTTAGGGGTAAGGTAGGTTACAGGGAATTTATTAGGTAGTGCTTAGTTTTTATCTTAAACTGGTTAAGAGAGGTACAGTCTTTAACATGATTGGGAAGGTCGTGTGGGTTTTGGCCACTTTGGCATAGTACATAGTTACATGTTGTAGCATAGTACATGGTACAGCGCAACCCGTTCTCGCACTTTTGTATAGTCAATATTGACTTATTAAATACGTGCATATGTGACATACTAAACATACTAGTTTACCTTGAAAAGCTTCATAGAAAAAACCGACCATACCTAACTTTCTTAGTATGTTAAGATAAGCATCTTATTGCTTCGTAATTACAATTATTACTTAACCTATACCTATAGTAGGTTAAGTAATAACATATTATAACTTAACCTATACCTATAATAGGTTAAGTAATAATTGTAATTACGAAGCAATTAAATGCTTATCTTAACATACTAAGAAGCTTAGGTTAAGTCGGTGTTTTCTATGAAGGTTTTCAAGGTAAACTAGTATGTCACATAATGCACGTATTTAATAAGTCAATATTGACTGTAAGAAAGTGCGAGAACGGGTTGTACAGCGACCAATACAACCTCTCACAACCATAAGAGCAACAACCACAACCACCACCACAATCTCCCACAACCATGACAGCGACCACAACCACCACCTCCCACAACCATGACTACTATTATTCTCTATTTTATGTACTTTTCATATAATTTTTAAACCAATTTTTCTTCATATAATATTTTCCATTCCAACTTTTCCTGAATATTATGATTTATTCAAGTTGGTAATTTTCAATATATATAATTAAATGATTTATTTAATACTTTTAACCGGTATTCATAATGGTAGGGTTATATAAAATATGTTTATTATATAAAATATGACGATTAAATAATCTGATCAATATATAATTTGATTAATATATAAATTAATTAATATATAAACATGCATGTATTATATAGATTATGTTATATTGAATATAATATGATTATAAAAGATTATATAAGATTATATATAATAAGACGAACTGTTTACAATAAGTGGACTCATAATTCATTCACTATGTATTACACGTGTTCACTTACCGTGAAACAGTTCATGTCACATTTCATATGACAGTTTAATACAGTGTGTAGTGCCTGTGGCGGGAAGGTGATTAAGTCAGATTAACCCACATAAGAGTTATTATAACAAAGGATGTTTGTAGACACACACATATTCCACACATCCCATTAAGACACTCAGGTCAGGGAGACATAATTCCCTTCGAGAGTCTCCAGAGTAGTATCTATTCTCGCACCGGTCTGCGGTCTGACTTGTGTGTATTATTAACCTTTATTCTAATAATAGATGAAGAGTGGCCCTGGTGTGTGTGGACCCTCGTGATGGCTCCTCTGGTGTTGACTACAGAGGCAATTGATCACTCTCTGGTGCAGATTAATCGGGGCTTTAAACGATTTTACTTGTCAGGTTTGTGTATTTATCTCTGTGTAGTGCCAGGGTGTGGTGCCAGGGTGTGGTGCCAGGGTGTGGTGCCAGGGTGTGGTGCCAGGGTGTGGTGCCAGGGTGCAGTGCCAGGGTGTGGTCTTAGGGTGTAGTGCCAGGGTGTGGTGCTGGGGTGTAGTGCTAGGATGTGAGGCAAAGGGTGTAGTGCCAGGATCTAGTCCCAGGGTGTGGTGCCAGGGTGTAGTGCCAGGGTGTAGTCCCAGGGTGTAGTGCCAGAGTAGTGCCAAGGTGTGGTCCCAGGGTGAAGTGCCAGGATAAAGTGCCAAGGTGTGGTGCCAGGGTGTAGTGCCAGAGTGTAATGCCAGTGTAGTGCCAGAGTAGTGCCAAGGTGTGGTCCCAGGGTGAAGTGCCAGGATAAAGTGCCAAGGTGTGGTCCCAGGGTGTAATGCCAGTGTAGTGCCAGGGTGTAGTGCCAGTGTAGTGACAGCTGGGTGTAGTGATAGGGTGTAGTGCCAGGGTGTAGTGGCAGTGTAGTGCCAGGGTGTAGTGCCAGGGTGTAGTGCCAGAGTGTAGTGCCAGTGTAGTGCCAGGGTGTAGTGCCAGTGTAGTGCCAGGGTGTAATGCCAGTGTAGTGCCAGAGTGTAGTGCCAGGGTGAAGAGCCAGGGTGTAGTGCCAGTGTAGTGCCAGAGTGTAGTGCCAGGGTGTAGTGCCAGGGTGTAGTGCCCGAGTAGTGCCAGAGTGAAGTGCCAGGGTGTAGTGCCAGGGTGTAGTGCCAGGGTGTAGTGCCAGAGTGTAGTGCCAGGGAGTAGTGCCAGAGTGTAGTGCCAGAGCGTAGTGCCAGAGTGTAGTGCCAGAGCGTAGTGCCAGAGCGTAGTGCCAGAGCGTAGTGCCAGAGTGTAGTGCCAGAGTGTAGTGCCAGAGTAGTGTCAGAGCGTAGTGCCAGGGTGTAGTGCCAGAGTGTAGTGCCAGGGTGTAGTGCCTAAGTGTAGTGCCAGGGTGTAGTGCCAGAGTGTAGTGCCAGGGTGTAGTGCCAGGGTGTAGTGCCAGGGTGTAATGCCAGAGTAGTGCCAGGGTGTAGTGCCAGAGTGTAGTGCCAGGGTGTAGTGCCTGAGTGTAGTGCCAGGGTGTAATGCCAGAGTAGTGCCAGGGTGTAGAGCCAGGGTGTAGTGCCAGAGTGTAGTGCCACCGTGTAGTGCCAGGATGTAGTGCCTGAGTGTAGCGCCAGGGTGTAATGCTAGGGTGTAGTGCCAGCGCGTAGTGCCAGAGTTTAGTGCCAGAGTGTAGTGCCAGGGTGTAGTGCCAGGGTGTAGTGCCATAGTGTAGTGCCAGGGTGTAGTGCCAGGGTGTAGTGCCAGAGTAGTGCCAGAGTGTAGTGCCAGGGTGTAGCGCCAGAGTGTAGTGCCAGGGTGTAGTGCCAGAGTGTAGTGCCAGAGTGTAGTGCCAGAGTGTAGTGCCAGGGTGTAGTGCCAGAGTGTAGTGCCAGTGTAGTGCCAGGGTGTAGTGCCAGTGTAGTGCCAGGGTGTAATGCCAGTGTAGTGCCAGAGTGTAGTGCCAGGGTGAAGAGCCAGGGTGTAGTGCCAGTGTAGTGCCAGAGTGTAGTGCCAGGGTGTAGTGCCAGGGTGTAGTGCCAGGGTGTAGTGCCCGAGTAGTGCCAGAGTGAAGTGCCAGGGTGTAGTGCCAGGGTGTAGTGCCAGGGTGTAGTGCCAGAGTGTAGTGCCAGGGAGTAGTGCCAGAGTGTAGTGCCAGAGCGTAGTGCCAGAGCGTAGTGCCAGAGCGTAGTGCCAGAGTGTAGTGCCAGAGTGTAGTGCCAGAGTAGTGTCAGAGCGTAGTGCCAGGGTGTAGTGCCAGAGTGTAGTGCCAGGGTGTAGTGCCTGAGTGTAGTGCCAGGGTGTAGTGCCAGAGTGTAGTGCCAGGGTGTAGTGCCAGGGTGTAGTGCCAGGGTGTAATGCCATAGTGCCAGGGTGTAATGCCAAAGTAGTGCCATGGTGTAGTGCCAGAGTATAGTGCCAGGGTGTAGTGCCTGAGTGTAGTGCCAGGGTGTAATGCCAGAGTAGTGCCAGGGTGTAGAACCAGGGTGTAGTGCCAGAGTGTAGTGCCAGCGTGTAGTGCCAGGGTGTAGTGCCTGAGTGTAGTGCCAGGGTGTAATGCTAGGGTGTAGTGCCAGCGCGTAGTGCCAGAGTTTAGTGCCAGATTGTAGTGCCAGGGTGTAGTGCCAGGGTGTAGTGCCATAGTGTAGTGCCAGGGTGTAGTGCCAGGGTGTAGTGCCAGAGTAGTGCCAGAGTGTAGTGCCAGGGTGTAGCGCCAGAGTGTAGTGCCAGGGTGTAGTGCCAGAGTGTAGTGCCAGAGTGTAGTGCCAGAGTGTAGTGCCAGGGTGTAGTGCCAGAGTGTAGTGCCAGGGTGTAGTGCCAGAGTGTAGTGCCAGGGTGTAGTGCCAGGGTGTAGTGCCAGGGTGTAGTGCCAGGGTGTAGTGCCAGGATGCAGTGCCAGGGTGTAGTGCCAGAGTGTAGTGCCTGAGTGTAGTGCCAGTGTAGTGCCAGGGTGTAGTGCCAGGGTGTAGTGCCAGGGTGTAGTGCCAGGGTGTAGTGCCAGGGTGTAGTGCCAGAGTGTAGTGCCAGGGTGTAGTGCCAGAGTGTAGTGTCAGAGCATAGTGCCAGAGTTTAGTGCCAGAGTGTAGTGCCAGGGTGTAGTGCCAGTGTAGTGCCAGAGTGTAGTGCCAGGGTGTAGTGCCAGTGTAGTGCCAGGGTGTAGTGCCAGGGTGTAGTGCCAGAGTAGTGCCAGAGTGTAGTGCCAGGGTGTAGTGCCAGAGTGTAGTGCCAGGGTGTAGTGCCAGGGTGTAGTGCCAGAGTAGTGCCAGAGTGTAGTGCCAGGGTGTAGTGCCAAGGTGTAGTGCCAGGGTGTAGTGCCAGTGTAATGCCAGGGTGTAGTGCCAGTGTAGTGCCAGAGTGTAGTGCTAGAGTGTAGTGCCAGAGTGTAGTACCAGGGTGTAGTGCCAGTGTAGTGCCAGAGTGTAGTGCCAGGGTGTAGTGCCAGTGTAGTGCCAGGGTGTAGTGCCAGGGTGTAGTGCCAGAGTAGTGCCAGAGTGTAGTGCCAGAGTGTAGTGCTAGGGTGTAGTGTCAGAGTGTAGTGCCAGGGTGTAGTGGCAGAGTGTAGTGCCAGAGTGTAGTGCCAGAGTGTAGTGCCAGGGTGTAGTGCCAGAGTGTAGTGCCAGAGTGTAGTGCCAGAGTGTAGTGCCAGAGTGTAGTGCCAGGGTGTAGTGCCAGAGTGTAGTGCCAGAGTGTAGTGCCAGAGTGTAGTGCCAGAGTGTAGTGCCAGGGTGTAGTGCCAGAGTGTAGTGCCAGGGTGTAGTGCCTGGGTGTTGTGCCAAGGTGTAGTGCCAGGGTAGTGCTAGAGTGTAGTGCCAGGGTAGTGCCAGAGTGTAGTGCCAGAGTAGTGCCAGAGTGTAGTGCCAGAGTGTAGTGCCAGGGTGTAGTGCCAGAGTGTAGTGCCAGGGTAGTGCCAGAGTGTAGTGCCAGAGTGTAGTACCAGGGTAGTGCCAGAGTGTAGTGCCAGAGTAGTGCCAGGGTGTAGTGCCAGGGTGTAGTGCCAGTGTAGTGCCAGAGTGTAGTGCCAGAGTGTAGTGCCAGAGTGTAGTGCCAGTGTAGTGCCAGAGTGTAGTGCCAGAGTGTAGTGCCAGAGTGTAGTGCCAGAGTGTAGTGCCAGGGTGTAGTGCCAGAGTGTAGTGCCAGGGTGTAGTGCCAGAGTGTAGTGCCAGAGTGTAGTGCCAGAGTGTAGTGCCAGAGTGTAGTGCCAGGGTGTAGTGCCAGAGTGTAGTGCCAGGGTGTAGTGCCAGAGTGTAGTGCCAGAGTGTAGTGCCAGAGTGTAGTGCCAGAGTGAAGTGCCAGGGTGTAGTGCCAGAATGTAGTGCCAGAGTGTAGTGCCAGAGTGTAGTGCCAGAGTGTAGTGCCAGAGTGTAGTGCCAGGGTGTAGTGCCAGAGTGTAGTGCCAGGGTGTAGTGCCAGAATGTAGTGACAGGGTGTAGTGCCAGAGTGTAGTGCCAGGGTGTAGTGCCAGAGTGTAGTGCCAGGGTGTAGTGCCAGGGTGTAGTGCCAGGGTGTAGAGCCAGTGTAGTGCCAGAATGTAGTGCCATTGTAGTGCCAGAATGTAGTGCCAGAGTGTAGTGCCAGTGTAGTGCCAGGGTGTGGTGCCAGTGTAGTGCCAGAGTTTAGTGCCAGAGTGTAGTGCCAGGGTGTAGTGCCAGAGTGTAGTGCCAGAGTGTAGTGCCAGGGTGTAGTGCCAGAGTGTAGTGCCAGGGTGTAGTGCCAGAGTGTAGTGCCAGAGTGTAGTGCCAGAGTGTAGTGCCAGAGTGTAGTGCCAGGGTGTAGTGCCAGAGTGTAGTGCCAGAGTGTAGTGCCAGAATGTAGTGCCAGAGTGTAGTGCCAGGGTGTAGTGCCAGAGTGTAGTGCCAGGGTGTAGTGCCAGAGTGTAGTGCCAGGGTGTAGTGCCAGAGTGTAGTGCCAGGGTGTAGTGCCAGGGTGTAGTGCCAGGGTGTAGAGCCAGTGTAGTGCCAGAGTGTAGTGCCATTGTAGTGCCAGGGTTTAGTGCCAGAATGTAGTGCCAGAGTGTAGTGCCAGTGTAGTGCCAGGGTGTGGTGCCAGGGTGTAGTGCCAGAGTGTAGTGCCTGAGTGTAGTGCCAGGGTGTAGTGCCAGAGTGTAGTGCCAGGGTGTAGTGCCAGGGTGTAGTGCCTGAGTGTAGTGCCAGAGTGTAATGCCAGAGTAATGCCAGGGTGTAGAGCCAGGGTGTAATGCCAGAGTAATGCCAGGGTGTAGTGCCAGGGTGTAGTGCCAGGGTGTAGTGCCAGAGTGTAGTGCCAGAGTGTAGTGCCAGAGTGTAGTGCCTGAGTGTTGTGCCAGAGTGTAGTGCCAGAGTGTAGTGCCAGGGTGTAGTGCCAGGGTGTGGTACCAGAGTGTAGTGCCAGGGTGTAGTGCCAGTGTAGTGCCAGGGTGTAGTGCCAGAGTGTAGTGCCAGGAATTAGTGCCAGAGTGTAGTGCCAGGGTGTAGAGCCAGTGTAGTGCCAGGGTGTAGTGCCAGAGTGTAGTGCCAGACTGTAGTGCCAGAGTGTAGTGCCAGGGTGTAGTGCCAGTGTAGTGCCAGGGTGTAGAGCCAGTGTAGTGCCAGGGTGTAGTGCCAGTGTAGTGCCAGGGTGTAGTGCCAGAGTGTAGTACCAGGGTGTAGAGCCAGTGTAGTGCCAGGGTGTGGTGCCAGGGTGTAGTGCCAGAGTGTAGTGCCAGAGTGTAGTGCCAGGGGTGAAGTGCCGGGGTGTAGTGCCAGAGTGTAGTGCCAGGGTGTAGAGCCAGGGTGTAGTGCCAGAGTGTAGTGTCAGGGTGTAGTGCCTGAGTGTTGTGCCAGACTGTAGTGCCAGAGTGTAGTGCCAGGGTGTAGTGCCAGGGTGTGGTACCAGAGTGTAGTGCCAGGGTGTAGTGCCAGAGTGTAGTGCCAGGGTGTAGTGCCAGGGTAGTGCCAGAGTGTATTGCCAGTGTAGTGCCAGGGTGTAATGCCAGTGTAGTGCCAGAGTGTAGTGCCAGAGTGTGGTGCCAGGGTGTGGTGCCAGAGTGTGGTGCCAGAGTGTAGTGCCAGGGTGTAGAGCCAGGGTGTAGTGCCAGAGTGTAGTGCCAGTGTAGTGCCAGAGTGTAGTGCCAGAGTGTAGTACCAGGGTGTAGAGCCAGGGTGTAGTGCCAGGGTGTAGTGCCAGGGTGTACTGCCAGTGTAGTTCCAGGGTGTAGTGCCAGGGTGTAGTGCCAGAGTTTAGTGCCAGTGTAGTGCCAGAGTGTAGTGCCAGAGTGTAGTGCCAGGGTGTAGTGCCAGAGTGTAGTGCCAGGGTGTAGTGCCAGTGTAGTGCCAGAGTGTGGTGCCAGAGTCTAGTGCCAGAGTGTAGAGCTAGGGTGTAGCGCCAGGGTGTAGTGCCAGGGTGTAGTGCCAGAGTGTGTTGCAAGGGTGTAGTGCCAGGGTGTAGAGCCAGGGTGTAGTGCCAGAGTGTAGTGCCAGTGTAGTGCCAGAGTATAGTGCCAGAGTGTAGTACCAGGGTGTAGAGCCAGGGTGTAGTGCCAGGGTGTAGTGCCAGGGTGTAGTGCCAGTGTAGTTCCAGGGTGTAGTGCCAGGGTGTAGTGCCAGAGTGTAGTGCCAGTGTAGTGCCAGAGTGTAGTGCCAGAGTGTAGTGCCAGGGTGTAGTGCCAGTGTAGTGCCAGAGTGTAGTGCCAGGGTGTAGTGCCAGTGTAGTGCCAGAGTGTGGTGCCAGAGTCTAGTGCCAGAGTGTAGTGCTAGGGTGAAGCGCCAGGGTGTAGTGCCAGGGTGTAGTGCCAGAGTGTGTTGCAAGGGTGTAGTGCCAGGGTGTAGAGCCAGTGTAGTGCCAGAGTGTAGTGCCAGAATGTAGTGCCAGAGTGTGGTGCCAGGGTGTAGAGCCCGGGTGTAGTGCCAGGGTATAGTGCCAGGGTGTATTTCCAGAGTGTAGTGCCAGAGTGTAGTGCTAGGGTGTAGTGCCAGGGTGTAGTGCCAGGGTGTAGTCCCAGGGTGTAGTGCCAGAGTGTAGTGCCAGAGTGTGTTGCAAGGGTGTAGTGCCAGGGTGTAGTCCCAGGGTGTAGTCCCAGGGTGTAGTGCCATGCAGGGTGTAGTTCCAGAGTGTAGTGCCAGTGTAGTGCCAGTGTGTTGTGCCAGGGGTGTAGAGCCAGGGTGTAGTGCCAAGGTGTAGTGCCAGAGTAGTGCCAGGGTGTAGTGCCAGGGTGTAGAGCCTGGGTGTAGAGCCAGGGTGTAGTGCCAGGGTGTGGTGCCAGTGTGGTTCCAGGGTGTAGTTCCAGGGTGTAGTGCCAGGGTGTAGTCCCAGGGTGTAGTCCCAGGGTGAGGTCCCAGGGTGTGGTCAGTAGTAGGGTATAAGACTCACAGACGATTTTTTTTTCTGGGAGAAAATTCGTTTGTGAGTCGTGGGGGTTTCAGGTGAATTTTGAAATTCCCCTGTGAGTCGTACGACTCACAGACGAATTTTTGTTTTCGGGGAAATTCGTGTCTGGGAGTGAGGGTTTTCAGGTAAATTTTGTCAGTCACAGATTTTAGAAGTAAGGATTTCTTATGATGAAAATAATTTCCGAGACTTAGAAGTTTGTTAAGGTCTTATGGGAGAAATTCAAATATCGTATGTAGCGCTTTAGGGTTTTCAGGAGAACTCTACGGACATATTTTACATGTTTTCAACTTACAAAATCCGCGTGTGTGTGAGCCATAGTTTTCATGTAAATTTAAAAAATCCTGTGTGTTAGCCAGGGTTTTCAGGTCTCGTACCTCACACCCCCTCCCTCCCCCTTACCTCACAATCTCTCGCATCACCTTTATTTACCTTACGCCCGGCCAGCCAGACGCTTCGTGTAGGTCGCCTCTTATCTTATCTTCTCCATAATATCTGGACCGTCCCTCCACCCTCTCTCTCTCTCCTTTCATTCAGTTCAGCTATTTTCCAACATCGTATGTTCGCTCCTTTTCATTAAGCAAGTCAGTTTTACACAAATAAATCGTGTTAGTAAGCATGTTCTAGCTCACGTTCCCCCGCCTTAGTCCCCTGTCGTATAATGAATACTATCATTCCAATCTCTCTAAAATTTTAAAATAATCACATTTCAAACGTATTTCAATACAGTAATTTAGTTACCGAGCTCCAGCGCTTGTCCTCCGCCTTAGCTCTCTCTCGTATCTTCGTTAATACCTATTCAAATTCCCCGAAATTTCAACCCGCTGTATTTCAGACATAGTTTAGTAAACGCAAACAATTATCAAACTCTGGCTCTTGTCCCCAGCTTAGTTCATTTATACAAGATCGTTAGTAACAGTCCAAATTCCCTGAGATTTTTACCCTCTGTATTTCAGACACCGTAAATAAGACCAAAACAGTTATCGAGCTCCAGCTCTCGTCCCCCACCTTAGTTCATTTATACAAGATCTTTAGTAACAGTCCAAATTCCCTGAGATTTTTACCCTCTGTATTTCAGACACCGTAAATAAGATCAAAATAGTTATCGAGCTCCAGCTCTCGTCCTCCACCTTAGTTCATTTGTACAAGATCGTTAGTAACAGATCATTTTTCCCCGAAAATTAAAGCAGACATACTTCAAAGTTAGTAAATAAGATCAAGTCAGTTACTGAGCTCCAGCTCTCGTCCCCACCTTAGTTCTCTTTCGTATCTTTGTAAATAACCCATCAATTTCCCTGAAATTTTTACCCTCTGTATTTCAGACATAGTAAATATGAAGTAAACAATTATAAAACTCTAGCTCTTGTCCTCTGTCCAAGCTCACTTTTGTAAATTCATTACTCTCAGTCCAAATCCCCCTGAGATTTAAACACCCAACTACATTTTCAGACATAGTAAATAAAAACCAGTTCAGTTATCAAGTTTCAACTCTTGTCCCCCCAGCTTAGTTCATTTTGTACAAGTTCTTTATTTTCCAACTAAATCACCCTAAGATTTAAGATCACCTTATTTTCTAACGTAGTAAAATTAATTTGGACATTAGCCAAGCTCCATTTCCTCAGCCTTAGATCATCAGACATAAATATATTCGATCAAGCCCGTCTCCAGCTTAACTCTTATCCGAGTACTCACATAACCCCAACCTGTGTAATTATCTTTCACCCCCTACCACCTTCCTCCATCTCATCTCACCTTACCCTTTCCCTCCCTTACCTTCTCATCCCCAACTTATCCAAACCTTCAATAATCGTACTGTATTTGCATATTTTCTCTATATTCACTGTATTCTTCGTATTCTCATCCATGTTCACTCCATGTTCTTCAAATGTTCACAGTCCCATTCAGTTCATATTTTCACAAGTATCTCCATTTTTTCTGTAATCTTTCTCTTAGTCTCATTATGTTCTCTACAAATTCTAGTCATATTTTCTATGTTTTCATGTTCATCACATGTTCTCTTTACAACTTTTATACTCAATATTCATGCTAACTTCCATATTTTTGTGTTCTTTGTCAATATTCATGTTCCTCTACAAGTTCATGTTCCTCACAAGATCACTTCGTTTTTCACCTTCACTTACATGTTTTCTATATTCTTTGTCATATTCTCCATGTTCTTCACAAGTCCATTGTTCATTCATTGTATTCCCTATTCTCCTTATCATGTTTTCATGTTCTCTGTAAGTTCATATTCCCAGCATGTTCACTGTATTTATCAACTTTTCTTACATGTGTTCTTTGCCATGTTCCCAATATGTTCTCTGGGTTTTTCCCCTTACATGTTATTTAACGTTCCTTAACTAAAAAATCTTTCGCCGATCAACTAAAAACATAGTCACTTCTCAACTAAACTTATTATCTAGTCAACTAAAAATAGTCAGAAATAGCCTCGTTCAACACTGTTCTTAACTAAAACAACCTTTCTCTTAGCTAAAAATTGTCAAAGGAAACTTCTTTCAGCACTTTCTTAACAGCCGCTATGTTTCATCAAGTAAGAAAAAAAATTGTCAAAGGAAACTTTCCAAAACTGTTCATAACTAGCTTTTATCCATCGTCAATCAACTAAAAATAATAACTTTCATCATTTCTTAACTAAACTTATTCCCCAGTCATCAGAAAATAACCGTGTTCTTCATGTTTCATTGTCATTTCATAACTAAAATTATCCGCCAATCATCAGAAAAGTCATGTTCATCATGTTTTGTCTTTTGCTTAACTAAAAGTACTCATCAGTCAACTAAAAAATTAGTTACTTCATCATGTTTCCTTGTCATTTCTTAACTGAAATATCACTTCTCTCATCTGCAAATAGTCATGTGTAGCCTCTTTCCAACACTGTTCCTAACTAAAGTAACCTTTCACTTCGCTAAAATAGTCATATTCATCATTGTTCCTAACTAAAATTATATGTCGTTAAGTAAGAAATATAGTCAAAGACACTCTTCGAGACATCAAGGACTTACTCAAAGATAACAAAGTTAATCTTCGAGATAACAAAAGACACTCTCAAACACTCAAAAATTTACTCGCATCCTCAAAGTTATTCTCATAGTCATCAAAAGTCATTCTCAGAGCTATCAAAATTATTCTCGATGTCATCAAAAAGTATTTTCTCGTTCATCAAAGTTAATCTCAGAGTTAACACAGGTAATCTCTAACTCACTCTCGTACATCAAAGTTGTTTCAAAGACATCAAAGCTAATCTCAGAGTTATCCAAAGATATTCTCATGTCCACAAAAGTTATTCTAAGAGTTATCAAACTTGTTCTCAAAGTCATCAAAGTTAATCACAGAGTCATCAAAGTTATTTTGTAACTCACTTTTGTTCATTAAAGTTAATTTCTATGTTATAAAGTTATTCTCAGAGACATCTAAAGTTAATCTTGCTCTTCAAAGTTATTCTCTAAGACGTAAAAGTTATTCGCGGAGTCATCAAAAGGTATTCTCTAACTCACTTTTGGTCATTAAAGTTAATTTCTATGTTATAAAAGTTTGTCTCAGAGACATCTAAAGTTAATCTTAGAGTTATCAAATGTAATCTCCAACTCACTTTTGTTCATCAAAGTTAATCTCAGAGTTAACAAAGGTGTTTCTATGTTATAAAAGTTTGTCTCAGAGACATCTAAAGTTAATCTTAGAGTTATCAAATGTAATCTCCAACTCACTTTTGTTCATCAAAGTTAATCTCAGAGTTAACAAAGGTAATCTCTAACTCACTCTCGTACATCAAAGTTGTTTCAAAGACATCAAAGCTAATCTCAGAGTTATCCAAAGATATTCTCATGTCCACAAAAGTTATTCCAAGAGATGTCAAAGTTAATCTCAGACATCTTCGTTCATAAAAGTTATTCTCTAAGACAGCAAAGTTATTCTCAGAGTCATCAAAGTTATTCTCTATGTCATCAAAAAGTTATTCTCTGAGCTAACAAAATACTACTCATGTTCTCAGAAGTCATTCTCAAACTCATCAAAGTTATTCTCAGAGTCATCAAAAGTTGTTCTCTAAGACATCAATGTTGTTATCTACGACATCAATGTTGTTATCTACGACATCAAAGATGTTCTGTAAATCATAAAAGTTAATCTTAACTCACCTTCGTTCATTAGAGAAACTTTCCAATCCATATTCGTTGACCAGAGTTATTCTCAGAGTCATCAAAGCGATCTCTAATTCATCTTCGTTCTCCAAAAAGTTGTTCTCTAAGACACCTTCATTCATCAAAGAAACTCTCCTTCTTCCATCATGTTATTCTTTAAGACATCTTCAGTCATAAAATTTTCTCTCCAAAATGTAACTAGTTCAGCTTTTCATACCAAACCTGCACTTGTTAAAATATATTTCCTTACTCGCTTTACCCTAAAACTGTTCTCTGAACTACACTGTTCAAACCTACGTAACCTATCCTCTCCACCCAATGTTACTTAGTTAACTTAACCTTCATAACCTAACTTTACCTATCCTAACATAACTTACATTACCTATCCTAACATAACTTACATTACCTTACCTATCTTACCTAACTTTACCTAACTTAACCTGCTTAACCTAACTTTACCTATCCTAACATAACTTACCTTACCTTACCTATCTTACCTAACTTTACCTATCTTACCTAATTTAACCTGCATAACCTAACCTGCTTAACTTAACTTACCTTACCTTACCTATCTTACCTAACTTACCTGACTTAACCTAACTTATCCTGCTTAACCTAACTTACCTACATTACCTAACTTAACTTGCATAACCTAACCTGCTTAACTTAACTTACCTAACTTATCCTGCTTAACCTAACTTACCTACATTACATAACTTAACCTGCATAACCTAACCTGCTTAACTTACCTAACTTATCCTGCTTAACCTAACTTACCTAACTTATCCTGCTTAACCTAACTTACCTACATTACCTAACTTAACTTGCATAACCTAACCTGCTTAACTTAACTTACCTAACCTATCCTGCTTAACCTAACTTACCTACATTACATAACTTAACCTGCATAACCTAACCTGCTTAACTTAACTTACCTAACTTATCCTGCTTAACCTAACTTACCTACATTACCTAACTTAACCTGCATAACCTAACCTGCTTAACTTACCTAACTTATCCTGCTTAACCTAACTTACCTAACTTATCCTGCTTAACCTAACTTACCTACATTACCTAACTTAACCTGCTTAACCTAACCTAACCTAACCTAACTTACCTAACTTAACCTAACTTACCTACATTACCTAACTTAACCTGTTTAACCTAACTTTACCTATCCTAACTTAAGTTACCTAACTTAACCTGCTTAACCTAACTTACCTACATTACCTAACTTAACCTGCTTAACCTAACTTTACCTATCCTAACTTAACTTAACCTAACTTACCTAACTTAACCTAACTTACCTACATTACCTAACTTAACCTGTTTAACCTAACTTTACCTATCCTAACTTATGTTACCTAATTTATCTAACTTAACCTAACTTACCTACATTACCTAACCTAACCTGCTTAACCTAACTTACCTTACCTTATTTAACTTTACCTATCTTACCTAACTTAACCTAACTTACTTAACTTAACCTATCTTACCTTACCTTACCTAACTTAACCTGCTTAACCTAACTTACCTTACCTTACCTAACTTATATAACTTATCTTACCTATCCTATCCTAACCTAACTTGCGTTACCTAACTTAATCTTACATTCCCAAACTGTTGTATCCTAACTTATCTAGTCCAACCAGACATGATCTAACTTACACAAGTATTCCTGCTTGTCTTTTGTGTTTCGTCAATCATTGTCTCATATTCATTTACTCATTTCATTAGTTAATTTCTCAAATGGTCACTTAAGCATTTCAAGTGCTATTTGTTAGAGATTGGATATTTAAGCATTTCAAACTTTTTTTGTTATATATGGGCATTTACTCATTTCAAGGGATAATTTCTCAAATGGACGTTTTTGCATTTCAAGTGTTATTTGTTTAAGATTGAGTGTTTAACCATTTCAAAGGATTTTTGTTATATATGGGAATTTACTCATTTCAAGGGTTATTTTCTCAAATGGTCATTTTTGCAGATCAAGGGTTATTTGTTAAAGTTCATCAAGTTGCTCATAAGTTGTATTTAGTAGGTTCTATCATATGTTCTTATTCCCCAACCCCTTAACCTAACCTCTTGTAATCTTAGTGTATTTAGTAGGTTCTATCATATGTTCTTATTCCCCAACCCTTTAACCTAACCTTTCAGATGTAGTTTATTGTGTTTTTGACATATTTGTTGAATATATTATCCTTTTCCTAACCTTTCAGATGTAGTTTTGTTTCTCCTTTTTGTATATTTTTACCCAAACCCACCATCCCACTTAACCTTCTTTCCTTCTTTTACTTTGATTCTCCTACTCCTTCTAGCCCTCCTTTTCTATCTCTCTCCCTTATTCTCTCTCTTCCTCCCCCTCTCTCTTCCTCATTTGCTCAAATGCTCTCTTGTTTCTCAAATTCAAGTCTTAATGCTCCCATTCTGACACCCTCACTCTCATTCACTTAGTTTTTCTTTTTCTCAAATTCAAGTCTTAGTGCTCCCATGCCCACACTCTCTCTCATTCTCTCTTCTTTGGTCCCATTTTCTTCCGCCCACTCTCTCTTACTCCTTGCTCTTCTTTCATGCTCTCACTCCCTTGAGCTCTTGTTTCTCAATTTCAAGTCTTAGTAGATCTGATTCTTTACTATTGTAATTTTATTATTACTATGATAAAGAATGAACTTATATGTGAAAACAAAGTAAAAGAAGGAAAGAAGGTTTGGGTAAAAATATACAAAAAGGAGAAACAAAACTACATCTGAAAGGTTAGGAAAAGGATAATATATTCAACAAATATGTCAAAAACACAATAAACTACATCTGAAAGGTTAGGTTAAAGGGTTGGGGAATAAGAACATATGATAGAACCTACTAAATACACTAAGATTACAAGAGGTTAGGTTAAGGGGTTGGGGAATAAGAACATATGATAGAACCTACTAAATACAACTTATGAGCAACTTGATGAACTTTAACAAATAACCCTTGATCTGCAAAAATGACCATTTGAGAAAATAACCCTTGAAATGAGTAAATTCCCATATATAACAAAAATCCTTTGAAATGGTTAAACACTCAATCTTAAACAAATAACACTTGAAATGCAAAAACGTCCATTTGAGAAATTATCCCTTGAAATGAGTAAATGCCCATATATAACAAAAAAAGTTTGAAATGCTTAAATATCCAATCTCTAACAAATAGCACTTGAAATGCTTAAGTGACCATTTGAGAAATTAACTAATGAAATGAGTAAATGAATATGAGACAATGATTGACGAAACACAAAAGACAAGCAGGAATACTTGTGTAAGTTAGATCATGTCTGGTTGGACTAGATAAGTTAGGATACAACAGTTTGGGAATGTAAGATTAAGTTAGGTAACGCAAGTTAGGTTAGGATAGGATAGGTAAGATAAGTTACATAAGTTAAGTAAGGTAAGGTAAGTTAGGTTAAGCAGGTTAAGTTAGGTAAGGTAAGATAGGTTAAGTTAAGTAAGTTAGGTTAAGTTAGGTAAGATAGGTAAAGTTAGGTAAGGTAAGGTAAGTTAGGTTAAGCAGGTTAGGTTAGGTAATGTAGGTAAGTTAGGTTAAGTTAGGTAAATTAGGTAACATAAGTTAGGATAGGTAAAGTTAGGTTAAACAGGTTAAGTTAGGTGATGTAGGTAAGTTAGGTTAAGTTAGGTAAGTTAGGTTGTTAAGTTAGGATAGGTAAAGTTAGGTTAAGCAGGTTAAGTTAGGTAATGTAGGTAAGTTAGGTTAAGCAGGTTAAGTTAGGTAACTTAGGTTAGGATAGGTAAAGTTAGGTTAAACAGGTTAAGTTAGGTAATGTAGGTAAGTTAGGTTAAGTTAGGTAAGTTAGGTTAGGTTAGGTTAGGTTAAGCAGGTTAAGTTAGGTAATGTAGGTAAGTTAGGTTAAGCAGGATAAGTTAGGTAAGTTAAGCAGGTTAGGTTATGCAGGTTAAGTTAGGTAATGAAGGTAAGTTAGGTTAAGCAGGATAAGTTAGGTTAAGTCAGGTAAGTTAGGTAAGATAGGTAAGGTAAGGTAAGTTAAGTTAAGCAGGTTAGGTTATGCAGGTTAAGTTAGGTAAGATAGGTAAAGTTAGGTAAGATAGGTAAGGTAAGGTAAGTTATGTTAGGATAGGTAAAGTTAGGTTAAGCAGGTTAAGTTAGGTAAAGTTAGGTAAGATAGGTAAGGTAATGTAAGTTATGTTAGGATAGTTAAAGTTAGGTTATGAAGGTTAAGTTAACTAAGTAACATTGGGTGGAGAGGATAGGTTACGTAGGTTTGAACAGTGTAGTTCAGAGAACAGTTTTAGGGTAAAGCGAGTAAGGAAATATATTTTAACAAGTGCAGGTTTGGTATGAAAAGCTGAACTAGTTACATTTTGGAGAGAAAATTTTATGACTGAAGATGTCTTAAAGAATAACATGATGGAAGAAGGAGAGTTTTTTGATGAATGAAGGTGTCTTAGAGAACAACTTTTTGGAGAACGAAGATGAATTAGAGATCGCTTTGATGACTCTGAGAATAACTCTGGTCAACGAATATGGATTGGAAAGTTTCTCTAATGAACGAAGGTGAGTTAAGATTAACTTTTATGATTTACAGAACATCTTTGATGTCGTAGATAACAACATTGATGTCTTAGAGAACAACTTTTGATGACTCTGAGAATAACTTTGATGAGTTTGAGAATGACTTCTGAGAACATGAGTAGTATTTTGTTAGCTCAGAGAATAACTTTTTGATGACATAGAGAATAACTTTGATGACTCTGAGAATAACTTTGCTGTCTTAGAGAATAACTTTTATGAATGAAGATGTCTGAGATTAACTTTGACATCTCTTGGAATAACTTTTGTGGACATGAGAATATCTTTGGATAACTCTGAGATTAGCTTTGATGTCTTTGAAACAACTTTGATGTACGAGAGTGAGTTAGAGATTACCTTTGTTAACTCTGAGATTAACTTTGATGAACAAAAGTGAGTTAGAGATTACATTTGATAACTCTAAGATTAACTTTAGATGTCTCTGAGACAAACTTTTATAACATAGAAATTAACTTTAATGACCAAAAGTGAGTTAGAGAATACCTTTTGATGACTCCGAGAATAACTTTTACGTCTTAGAGAATAACTTTGAAGAGCAAGATTAACTTTAGATGTCTCTGAGAATAACTTTATAACATAGAAATTAACTTTAATGAACAAAAGTGAGTTACAAAATAACTTTGATGACTCTGTGATTAACTTTGATGACTTTGAGAACAAGTTTGATAGCTCTTAGAATAACTTTTGTGGACATGAGAATATCTTTGGATAACTCTGAGATTAGCTTTGATGTCTTTGAAACAACTTTGATGTACGAGAGTGAGTTAGAGATTACCTTTGTTAACTCTGAGATTAACTTTGATGAACGAGAAAATACTTTTTGATGACATCGAGAATAATTTTGATAGCTCTGAGAATGACTTTTGATGACTCTGAGAATAACTTTGAGGATGCGAGTAAATTTTTGAGTGTTTGAGAGTGTCTTTTGTTATCTCGAAGATTAACTTTGATATCTTTGAGTAAGTCCTTGATGTCTCGAAGAGTGTCTTTGACTATATTTCATGCTTAACGACATGTAATTTTAGTTAGGAACAATGATGAATATGACTATTTTAGCGAAGTGAAAGGTTACTTGAGTTAGGAACAGTGTTGGAAAGAGGCTACACATGACTATTTGCACATGAGAGAAGTGATATTTCAGTTAAGAAATGACAAGGAAACATGATGAAGTAACTATTTTTTAGTTGACTGATGAGTACTTTTAGTTAAGCAAAAGACAAAACATGATGAACATGACTTTTCTGATGATTGGCGGATAATTTTAGTTATGAAATGACAATGAAACATGAAGAACACGGTTATTTTCTGATGACTGGGGAATAAGTTTAGTTAAGAAATGATGAAAGTTATTATTTTTAGTTGATTGACGATGGATAAAAGCTAGTTATGAACAGTTTTGGAAAGTTTCCTTTGACAATTTTTTTTTCTTACTTGATGAAACATAGCGGCTGTTAAGAAAGTGCTGAAAGAAGTTTCCTTTGACAATTTTTAGCTAAGAGGAAGGTTGTTTTAGTTAAGAACAGTGTTGAACGAGGCTATTTCTGACTATTTTTAGTTGACTAGATAATAAGTTTAGTTGAGAAGTGACTATGTTTTTAGTTGATCGGCGAAAGATTTTTAGGTTAAGGAACGTTAAATAACATGTAAGGGGAAAAACCCAGAGAACATATGGGGAACATGGCAAAGAACACATGTAAGAAAAGTTGATAAATACAGTGAACATGCTGGGAATATGAACTTACAGAGAACATGAAAACATGATAAGGAGAATAGGGAATACAAAGAATGAACAATGGACTTGTGAAGAACATGGAGAATATGACAAAGAATGTAGAAAACATGTAAGTGAAGGTGAAAAACGAAGTGATCTTGTGAGGAACATGAACTTGTAGAGGAACATGAATATTGACAAAGAACACAAAAATATGGAAGTTAGCATGAATATTGAGTATAAAAGTTGTAAAGAGAACATGTGATGAACATGAAAACATAGAAAATATGACTAGAATTTGTAGAGAACATAATGAGACTAAGAGAAAGATTACAGAAAAAATGGAGATACTTGTGAAAATATGAACTGAATGGGACTGTGAACATTTGAAGAACATGGAGTGAACATGGATGAGAATACAAAGAATACAGTGAATATAGAGAAAATATGCAAATACAGTACGATTATTGAAGGTTTGGATAAGTTGGGGATGAGAAGGTAAGGGAGGGAAAGGGTAAGGTGAGATGAGATGGAGGAAGGTGGGAGGGGGTGAAAGATAATTACACAGGTTGGGGTTATGTGAGTACTCGGATAAGAGTTAAGCTGGAGACGGGCTTGATCGAATATATTTATGTCTGATGATCTAAGGCTGAGGAAATGGAGCTTGGCTAATGTCCAGATTAATTTTACTACGTTAGAAAATAAGGTGATCTTAAATCTTAGGGTGATTTAGTTGGAAAATAAAGAACTTGTACAAAATGAACTAAGCTGGGGGGACAAGAGTTGAAACTTGATAACTGAACTGGTTTTTATTTACTATGTCTGAAAATGTAGTTGGGTGTTTAAATCTCAGGGGGATTTGGACTGAGAGTAATAAATTTACAAAAGTGAGCTTGGACAGAGGACAAGAGCTAGAGTTTTATAATTGTTTACTTCATATTTACTATGTCTGAAATACAGAGGGTAAAAATTTCAGGGAAATTGATGGGTTATTTACAAAGATACGAAAGAGAACTAAGGTGGGGACGAGAGCTGGAGCTCAGTAACTGACTTGATCTTATTTACTAACTTTGACGTATGTCAGCTTTTAAATTTCAGGGAAAATTGATCTGTTACTAACGATCTTGTACAAATGAACTAAGGTGGAGGACGAGAGCTGGAGCTCGATAACTGTTTTGATTTTATTTACGGTGCCTGAAATACAGAGGGTAAAAATTTCAGGGAAATTGATGGGTTATTTAAAAAGATACGAGAGAGAGCTAAAGCGTAGGACAAGAGCTAGAGTTTGGTAAATGTTTTGATCTTATTTACGGTGTCTGAAATACAGAGGGTAAAAATTTAGGGGAAATTGATGGGTTATTTTACAAAGATACGAAAGAGAACTAAGGCGGGGACGAGAGCTAGAGTTCGGTAACTGTTTTGATCTTATTTACGGTGCCTGAAATACAGAGGGTAATAATTTCAGGGAAATTGATGGGTTATTTAAAAAGATACGAGAGAGAGCTAAAGCGGAGGACAAGAGCTAGAGTTTGGTAAATGTTTTGATCTTATTTACGGTGTCTGAAATACAGAGGGTAAAAATTTAGGGGAAATTGATGGGTTATTTTACAAAGATACGAAAGAGAACTAAGGTGGGGACGAGAGCTGGAGCTCGATAACTGCTTTGATCTTATTTACGGTGTCTGAAATACAGAAGGTAAAAATTTCAGGGGAATTGATAGGATATTAACAAACACTTGAGGGTGGAGTAGGGTGGGGGACAAGAGCTGGAGCTCAGTAACTGACATGATCTTATTTATACTTCTAAGTCTCGGAAATTATTTTTCTCATAAGAACTCCTTACTTCCAAATCTGTGACTCCCCAAATTCGCCTGAAAAACCCTGGCCCTCACAGGGGATTTTCTAAATTCACCTGAAAACCCTGGCCCGCACAGGTGATTTTTCAGAAGTTGAAAACCGGGAAAATATGTCCGTAGAGTTCACCTGGAAATGCTGTGACACAAACACTATTTTTTCTAAAACTTTTCTTTAAGATTTTCCTACTTATTTTCATCATAAGAATGCTTAACAAACTTCTAAGATCTCGGAAATTATATTCCTCATAAGAATTCCTTACTTCCAAATCTGTGACTCCCCAAATTTGCCTGAAAACCCCCACGACTCACAGAGGATATTGGACCTCAAACAAAAAATCCCCTGTGAGTCGTACGACTCACAGGGGATCTCTGGCCTGAAAAAAAAATCCCCTGTGAGTCTTACACCCTACTACTGTGGTCCTAGGGTGTAGTGCCAGGGTGTGGTCCCAGGGTGTAGTGCCAGGGTGTGGTCCTAGGGTGTAGTGCTAGGGTGTGGTCCTAGGGTGTAGTGCCAGGGTGTGATCCTAGGGTGTAGTGCCAGGGTGTGGTCCTAGGGTGTAGTCCCAGGGTGTGGTACCAGGGTGTAGTGCCAGGGTGTGGTCGAGGGTGTAGTGCCAGGGTGTGGTCCTAGTTTGAAAAGCCAGGGTGTAGTGCTAGGGTGTGGTCCTAGGGTGTAGTGCCAGGGTGTGGTCCTAGGGTGTAGAGCCAGGGTGTGGTCCTAGGGTGTAGTGCCAGAGTGTAGTGCCAGTATTGTGACAAGGTGTAGTGCCAGGGTGTAGTGCCAAGGTGTTGTGCCAGGGGTGTGGTGCCAGGGTATAGTGCCAGGGTGTGGTGCCAGGGTGAAGTGCCAGGGTGTGTTGCCAGGGTGAAGTGCCATGGTGAAGTGCCAGGGTGTAGTGCCAGGGTGTAGTGCCAGGGTGTAGTGCCAAGGTGTGTTGCCAGGGGTGTGGTGCCAGGGTGTAGTGCCAGGGTGTAGTGCCAGGGTGTAGTGCCAGAGTTTAGTGCCAGGGTGTAGTGCCAGGGTGTAGTACCAGGGTGTAGTGCCAAGGTGTGGTCCCAGGATGTAGTTCCAGGGTGTGGTGTAAGAGTGTAGAGCCAGAGTATAGTGCCAGGGTATAGTGCCAGTGTAGTGACAAGGTGTAGTGCCAGGGTGTGGTCCTACGGTGTAGTGCCAGGGTGTGGTCCTAGGGTCTAGTGACAGGGTTCGGTCCTTGGGTGTAGTGCCAAGGCGTGGTCATAGGGTATAGTGCCAGGGTTTGGTCCGAGGGTGCGGTCCTAGGGTGTAGTTCCAGGGTGTAGTGCCAGGGTGTGGTCCTAGGGTGTAATGACAGGGTTCGGTCCTAGGGTGTAGTGCCAAGGCGTGGTCATAGGGTATAGTGCCAGGGTTTGGTCCGAGGGTGCGGTCCTAGGGTGTAGTTCCAGGGTGTAGTGCCAGGGTGTGGTCCTAGGGTGTAATGACAGGGTTCGGTCCTAGGGTGTAGTGCCAAGGCGTGGTCATAGGGTATAGTGCCAGGGTTTGGTCCGAGGGTGCGGTCCTAGGGTGTAGTGTTAGGGGGTGGTCCTTGGGTGTAGTGACAGGGTGTGTTCCTAGGGTGTAGTGCCAGGGTGTGGTCCTAGGGTGTAGTGCCAGGGTGTGGTCCCAGGGTGTAGTGCCAGGGTGTGGTCCTAGGGTGTAGTGCTAGGGTGTGGTCCTAGGGTGTAGTGCCAGGGTGTGATCCTAGGGTGTAGTGCCAGGGTGTGGTCCTAGGGTGTAGTCCCAGGGTGTGGTACCAGGGTGTAGTGCCAGGGTGTGGTCGAGGGTGTAGTGCCAGGGTGTGGTCCTAGTTTGAAGAGCCAGGGTGTAGTGCTAGGGTGTGGTCCTAGGGTGTAGTGCCAGGGTGTGGTCCTAGGGTGTAGAGCCAGGGTGTGGTCCTAGGGTGTAGTGCCAGAGTGTAGTGCCAGTATTGTGACAAGGTGTAGTGCCAGGGTGTAGTGCCAAGGTGTTGTGCCAGGGGTGTGGTGCCAGGGTGTAGTGCCAGGGTGTGGTGCCAGGGTGAAGTGCCAGGGTGTGTTGCCAGGGTGAAGTGCCATGGTGAAGTGCCAGGGTGTAGTGCCAGGGTGTAGTGCCAGGGTGTAGTGCCAAGGTGTGTTGCCAGGGGTGTGGTGCCAGGGTGTAGTGCCAGGGTGTAGTGCCAGGGTGTAGTGCCAGGGCGTAGTGCCAGAGTTTAGTGCCAGGGTGTAGTGCCAGGGTGTAGTACCAGGGTGTAGTGCCAAGGTGTGGTCCCAGGATGTAGTTCCAGGGTGTGGTGTAAGAGTGTAGAGCTAGAGTATAGTGCCAGGGTATAGTGCCAGTGTAGTGACAAGGTGTAGTGCCAGGGTGTGGTCCTACGGTGTAGTGCCAGGGTGTGGTCCTAGGGTCTAGTGACAGGGTTCGGTCCTTGGGTGTAGTGCCAAGGCGTGGTCATAGGGTATAGTGCCAGGGTTTGGTCCGAGGGTGCGGTCCTAGGGTGTAGTTCCAGGGTGTAGTGCCAGGGTGTGGTCCTAGGGTGTAATGACAGGGTTCGGTCCTAGGGTGTAGTGCCAAGGCGTGGTCATAGGGTATAGTGCCAGGGTTTGGTCCGAGGGTGCGGTCCTAGGGTGTAGTTCCAGGGTGTAGTGCCAGGGTGTGGTCCTAGGGTGTAATGACAGGGTTCGGTCCTAGGGTGTAGTGCCAAGGCGTGGTCATAGGGTATAGTGCCAGGGTTTGGTCCGAGGGTGCGGTCCTAGGGTGTAGTGCCAGGGGGTGGTCCTTGGGTGTAGTGCCAGGGTGTAATGCCAGGGTGTGGTCCTAGGGTGTAGTGCCAGGAAGTCCTAGGGTGTAGTGCCAGCGTGTGGTCCTAGGGTGTAGTGCCAGCGTGTGGTCCTAGGGTGTAGTGCCAGGGTGAGGTCCTAGAATGTAGTGACAGGGTGTAATGCCAGGGAGTGGTCCTTGGGTGTAGTGCCAGGGTGTAGTGCCAGGGAGTGGTCCTAGGGTGTAGTGCCAGGGTGAGGTCCTAGGGTGTAGTGCCATTGTGTGGTCCTAGGGTGTAGTGCCAGGGTGTGGTCCTAGGGTGTAGTGCCAGGGTTTGGTCCTAGGGTGTAGTGCCAGGGTTTGGTCCTAGGGTGTAGTGCCAAGGTTTGGTTCTAGGGTATAGTGCCAGGGTGCAGTGCCAGGGTTTGGTCCTAGGGTTCAGTGCCAGGGTTTGGTCCTAGGGTGTAGTACCAGGGTTTGGTCCTAGGGTGTAGTGCCAGGGTTTGGTCCTAGAGTGTAGTGCCCACCTCCTAGAGAAGACGAGGTCTTTCACCGTCTACGCCAGCGCCACACCCCTACACCTGGGGTCCAGGGGTACCACACCCCCTACACCTGGGGTCCAGGGGTACCACACCCCTACACCTGGGGTCCAGGGGTACCACACCCCTACACCCGGGGTCCAGGGGTACCACACCCCTACACCAGGGGTCCAGAGGTGCCACACCTCTACACCTGGGGTCCAGGGGTACCACACCCCCTACACCTGGGGTCCAGGGGTACCACACCCCTACACCTGGGGTCCAGGGGTACCACACCCCTACACCCGGGGTCCAGGGGTACCACACCCCTACACCTGGGGTCCAGGGGTACCACACCCCTACACCTGGGGTCCAGAGGTACCACACCCCCTACACCTGGGGTCCAGGGGCACCACCCCCCTACACCTGGGGTCCAGAGTTAACATCAATGAACCACCGAGAAGAAGACTACCGACCAATATCTACCACAAGCCAACAAATCTACCCGCATATCTTCATTTCTCATCGAGTCATCCTCTATCGCGCAAGAAATCGCTGCCCTACTCCATAGGTACATGTACGATGTCGATCATCAGCAGTAACGACAACACCAGAAAGACCTATGGACTAATTTCAGGAACCTTGGGGATACAAAGAGGAGATCCTCCATCCGTTGTAAACTGTGATAGTCCCCCATAAAAATCCAGATAAGTCCTCCTAAACGGGACACGGGGCACTAAACAAGAATTAGAAGATAACTCGTCCTCTCCTGTTTTTTTCAATGTATAACTGAAGGTTTTCACCAAGATCGCCTCACCTTATGGGACGGCTGAAGACCACCTACGGGATTTGCCAGCGTGGCAAATCTTTCCTCAAATACCTCTGATGGATCAAAGATACCTTTGATCATGGATATCTGTGATTATCGTGGATCAAAGGCAGATCACTGAAGGACATCTTAGTCAGCGCCAAGTTTCCTTCACACTGCGACCCGGCGAGGGGGGGGGGGTGTGTTGGGAACAATAAACTCCTCCAGACTTGTGATAGGGTTAAGGATGACCTGCGACTAAAAGGGAAGTGAAGATGGCTTGATAGAAATGAAGTAATATTATTGAGTACATGCAATACAAAAATATTGAAAAAAATAATACTTAATTTTCATGGTAATTGTATAAATTTGTGGCTGGTATTCGCAGTCATCGATGACATGCTTAGTCGTGGCATCTCTCTTAATATTAAATTCAAGTAATGAACAATAAATGTTAATTCATAATTATTCTTCATATATTATATATTTTTATGCACATCATTAACTAGAATTTTCTTTAAAGTCTGCAAACTAGACCTGCATAGTTTGAATACAAAAATATGTTGCAAAACGGAGATTCTATTTTGTTCGAGTAATATTGGAAGTCATTAGCTATGTGATGACCAAACCAAACATCTGAAAGTTGTAGGAACGATAACGTTTCGGTCCGTCGTGGACCATTATCCTGCACACGACTTGATAATGGTCCTGGACGGACCGAAACGTCGTCCTTTACTCCATCTTCTAATGTGTAGTTTGGTCATCATATCTTCAGCCCCGTTATTGTGACTCGTCGTCTGTCATGACCCATACATTTACAACATCTTTTTTAAATATAAACATTTATGTCACCAGCCTCGTACTAAAATTGCGTCCAATAAAGTTTTGTATTTTAAGTGTATAATAAACAAAATAATAATAATTAAACAAATTAATAAAACAAATAAAAGTGTATAATAAATAATATAATAAAGTGTTTAAGTATAAGATGTTCAAAAATGTTGCGTTGGTGTAAAGGGAAGGTCCAGTGAGCAATGTTCGTCAACTTGGTACTATTGGTTGACTTTGCAGCATTGTTGACGCCAGAAAGCGTCAACAATGCCTTCCCAACATTGGGATTTATTGATTCTAATTCCATAATAAATAACAACAGTGTGGTGTAATGGGCAAGGTCTTTTGCCTCTTGCATAACAAGCGAGAATGACCCAGGTTCGAGCCCTCTGTACACTGTTAACGCTTATGTCCCCAGCAGAACTTTTGGCGCGATACAGAGGGGGGGAGGTCACCTGCTGCATGGGTGACAGTTTCTTCCCCGCGTCAACTTACCCTGGCTTTGGGCCCTGGAGAGGCCATTCCAGACCGACAACCAGAGCGCAACTCCATAATCTCCTGAGACTGGTGGATGCCTACTACTACTACTACTACTACTATGCAGCAGCAGCAGTAATGAAACTTTAAAATATCATGATTGGAATATCGTGTTCTGCGGGGAAAATCCTGAATATTCAAACCGGTTTCAGTACCAATCCTGAGAGACAAAAATCCTAATATAAATACTGAATATAAATAATAAGACAGTTAGACCCCTTGATATATATTTCCTGCCCACAGCGAAGTATTCGTGAAAGCTGAATAAAATACATTTTGCTGACCAGTGTTAAGGTTGAAGGGAAATGAAAAATAAAACAATAATAATTATTATTATTTTTGTATTGATTGAATAATATACTAATTTGTGGAGTACTTAAAATGTTGTCATTCAAAATTATCAATATTTTAATGACAAAATATACTTTTAAAATAATCAACGCTTCAAATACGAAATATTGAGTATAATTAAATAATACAATAATTCGAGATATTATCAGCTTTAACAATCAATTTGTCAGTTAAATATCGTCACCTGTATGTGACAGCTGGACCCACCTTCCTCCAGCAGAGAAGGAGATGGTCCCAGCTCTAGCTCCTCATCCTTTACCCACCCATCTATCCATCCATCCTCTTATCTATCCATCAATCGCGCCATCTATCTATCCATCCACCTCTTAATCTAACCATGTATCTGCCGTCTCAATCTCTTTCAACAAATATAATTGTCTAATGTGTGGTTGGTCGCCAGAGAGAGAAGCTCAGTAGTGTTTGAAATACAAACAAAAATAATAGTTGCCCCTTACTCTGATAATGGGTTTTGCGCGAGAAACCTTTAAAGCTGAGGAGGAATCGAATATTTTATGCAAGTTCGGACAAATTATTGACATCAAATTATTTCTGTTCGTTCTCCAAAATTATT